>NC_041381.1:37001765-37025712 GCF_002162155.2 Triticum dicoccoides | reverse complement strand
CGACACGGCACCCCGACCCCGACCCGGCACCCCGACCCGACACCCCGACCCCGAGACCCCGACACGGCACCCCGACACCGATAGGACACCCCGACCACCGACACCTCCCGAAAAGGTGTTCTTTGGCCTTCCAGAGGCCGACGGGGTCATGTATTTGTGAATTATTAGTTAGGTCATATATTTTTCGATTTTGTTATGAAAAGCATCATATATAATTGTGTTGATCGTGTAGTTTTAAATGTGCAGTTGTTTCATCGCTGCGAGGTTTGGTGTTCGACGACCTCGCCGTGCGTTTGACGAGCTCTGCCCCTTCGTTCGTGGGTGAGCACAAATGACAAGTCCTCCTCCCCCAGTAATTATTTGATCTATTCCGATGAAACTTGATAGCTAGCTATATATTATTATTCATGTCGGTCTTTTTTTATGTTGTACTAATTTCGTTTACCGTTTGTCATGGCAGGTGTTGAAAGATGGTGGGCGCTGGTCGGGAGCGTGGTCTGAGGTCTTCCATTCCAAACGCACCTTTCCGCCGAGCGTTGCTGGACAGTATGGCCACACCGCCGGGCCCTTCTTCGTCACCGCGGTGCTCAGCAGGGGATGAGGTAGGAAGAGAGGAGGTGGGGCACGTGGTCGTGGGAGAGGAGGTAGGGTGACTGCTACGGCGCCTTCCTCGCCGCCACCCCCAGCCGTTTCACCCGAGCACGTGACTGCTAGGGTGGACTCGTCCGAGGAGGAGGCTACATGGACTCCGGTCCACGAGTCTCCGGTCCATGGGTCTTGGGCCCATGAGCCTCGGGTCGACTGGCCTTCGGCCCACGAGAGTTCGGCCCACGTGACCCCGGAGGAGCACACGTCCGGATGGGGTACCTGGCCGAATCACCCCGAGGAGCCGAGTGGCCATGCTGATGATGGCGGGGAGCCGACTGATCTTGAGGAGGGGGGCACCGTCTACCAGCGTGGTGCTACACGGCTCCCGTCCATGCCGGTGACCCGCGAGCAGAGGTGGTTGATTTTCCCTGATGGGGAGAGGTACGTAAGTGAATTTAATATTTTTGTACCTTGTGCATTCACGTTTTTTCAAATAACTAATGCGTTGGCCTTGTCATGCTGCAGGGGTTGGGACCACCATCATAGTGTCTGCCGGCCCAACTCCGTCCTTGGAGTCTTTGCCGGCAAAACTTCCCGGGGTTTGTCACGTTGCCTGGTGAGGGTCGGCTTCCAGAGCTTGGATTGAGCTGGGAGCACTACGTGGCTGCCCCGGCCCCGCCGGATGAGATTATCGACGGTGTCGTGTGCAACACGAGGGCAGACATGGTGATCAGAAAGTTTTGGGTAATTTCTCCTTTACACATTTAAAAATATTCAACTAGCTAGTTATTAATTGTACTAATCAATATTGTCTCATTTGATTGCAGACATTCTACAGGTGTGAGGAGGGATACGAGGAGGACGCGGCACATGTTATCGAGAACGTCTGCAAGCGCCTACTCCAGAACTTATGGCACGAGGCTCGGGTGCAGGCTGTTCGAGACTACTACGCCTTGTGTGGTATCAAGAAGACCAAGCCGGCGTGCCGCGATAAGTTCCTGAGTAAGGAGCAGTACATGAAGGTAATTCTTAAGGCCTTCTCTACTTAAGTTCCTTCATTTAGTAATTCTTAGCCGTAGCGCTCAAGTTTCTATTTGCTAACTTAGGCGCCTCCGAGATGGTGTGCGGATCGGATGGATTGTTGGGAGGTTTTGGTTGATGAGTGGTGCTCACAACGATGGCTAGCCCTCCACAACGATGCCAAGGACAAACGTGCCCAAATGGAAGGTGTGCCACACCATCAAGGCAGCTCCAACTTATATCAGTTCGGGCGCAACTGGGTATGTGGTTTGCTTCATGACTCATGCAACTCATTCATCATGCTAGCGTGAGCCCTTTAATTACTAATTTTCATTGTTTCTCTCTTTCAGGCACGCTACAATAAGGCGGATAAGGTGCCAGAGGTGTACGACCTGTATGCCATGGCCCACACTGCCTCTTTCAAGAAAGTCAAGGCTTTCTCTCAGTCTGACCTCAATGATGCAAACAACTTCACCAACATCTCCTCCCACAACAAGCTCGTGAGATATAGAGATGAGGGGAAGGGGAGGACTTTAACCCGAGCCAGGGTCCCATTGATCCAGAGTTGTTGATGATATCTGGTGGCGGGAGGTCCCATGGCTCCATAGCCATTGGAGATGGACTTATCCGTTGTCCTAGCACTCTCCCAGAGATCAAGGCGCGCCAGTCGAGCTCCGCTCCTGAGATAAGGCCTCGTGAACGGCCAGTGCAACTCGCCATCAAGGTTAGTGATACGTACTCAGTTATCTTTCTCCATTACATTGTGTGCGCTTCCATGAATGATTACAAATGGTCATGTGAGTGGTGTTGCAGGCTGCTATACAGAGTGAGAGAGATAGAACAGAGAAACTTCTGGCGGAGGCGGCGGAGAGGCAGCGGGAGTTGGAGGAGAGGACGACAAAGATGATGGAGGAGGAGAGGGCACGGAATGACATGCAGGCAAGGGCCATGTACGAGCTCCTTGTGGTAAGTTTCTTCTGTAGATTAGCCAAAACATTCATGTAGTGTTTGTCTCATTACTAACTACTATGACTGAGTCATCAAAACCAAATGTGCAGTCTGTATGCGAGAAGACAGGTCAGACCGCTCCGCCGATGCCAGTTATTGCTCCTGGGACCACGGTGAGTTTTATTTGAATGGACATTACTTGCTAGTCTTAACATTTGAGTGTCATCATGCTAACAAGACATTGGAAATGATCTTTGGTGCAGCGTAACTCCAGACAAGCATCGCACGATCCTTCTCCAGCTACCGACACGAGCCACCCCGCTCCTACACCTCCTACATCTTGGTAAGTTTATCTAGTGTTTTTCTTAACACATGCATAAAGACCTAGACTTAGCTTTATTTCCTCCAATGCTTACCATAATGACCTAGACTTAGCTTTATTTCCTCCAATGCCTACCATAATGACCTAGACTTAGCTTCTTCACCTCCAAAATGACTTAATAAGCTTACTGACCTCCAAAACCATCCATTTTACCTAAGTTAGCTCTAAAACGATTTGTACTTAGCTTACTTATGTCAAAAATTGCATAATTAGCTTAGTTAGCTTATAGACGATCCATTTTACCTAAGTTAGCTCTAAAATGACCCATTTTACCTAGGTTAGCTTATAAATGATCCAGTTCATCCAAGTTAGCTCAAAAATGACCAATTTTACCTAGATTAGCTCCTAAATGATTCATTTTACCTACGTTAGCTTTAAAATGACCCATTTCACCTAGGTTAACTCCAAAATGACCAATCTTACCTAGGTTATCTCATAAACGATCCATTTCAACTAATTTAGCTCATAAACGATCCATTTCACCTAGGTTACCTAAAAAACGATCCATTTCACCTAAATTAGCTCTTAAATGATCCATTTCACCTAAGTTAGCTCAAAAAGATCCATTTCAACTAAATTAGCTCATAAATGATCCATTTCACCTAAGTTAGCTCAAAAACGATCCATTTCAACTAAGTTAGCTCATAAATGATCCATTTCATCTAAGTTAGCTAAAAAAGATCCATTTCACCTTAGTTACCTGAAAAACGATCCATTTGACCTTAGTTAGCTCATAAACGACCCATTTCAACTAAGTTAGCTCATAAATGATCCATTTCACCTTAGCTAGCTCATAAACGACCCATTTCAACTTAGTTAGCTCATATATGATCCATTTCACGTAAGTTAGCTCATAAATGACATACTCTTCTTGTTCTAGTCTTCTTCTTGTTCTACTCTTCTTGTTCTAGTCTTCTTCTTATTCTACTCTTCTTCTTGTTCTACTCTTCTTGTTCTAACTTTCTTATTTTTCATTTTGCAGAGTTCATTCACTTGACGAAAGCTTGCATAGATGGAGTGCTCCTTATCCCTTTCTCTGTTTCTTTTGTATCGTTGAACTATGCATGTATCATTGGATGAAACTATTGTAATATATATGGTTGGATGCCTCTATGCTGAACTTGTTATGTATGATGGAACTATGCATGTAATATATATGGTTGGATGATGAAGTTAGGTGTTGGATATCTTATATGTTTGCTCTGTAATGGCCTTTTGAAATATATCTATATATGTCATCTATATTTGTGATGAAAATTGTTGGATTTAATAAAAAACAGATAAAAGAGCCAATATGCAGGCTCTTTGCCGTCTGCCACCGACGGCAACGGGCTCTTTGCCGTCTGCCGCGGACGGCAAAGAAGGCACGTGGCATCCAGCTGTGCTTCCTGGGAGCTGACCCGTTTGGTCAGTTTGCCTACAGTGGCAGACGGCAAAGACTTTGCCATCAGTGGCAGACGGCAAAGACTTGCCGTTAGCCACTTAACGGACTGACAGCGCAATTATTGTCGTCCGCCTTCTTTGCCGTCTGCCGCGCTCTCTTTGCCGTCTGCGGCGGACGGCAAAGACTTTGCCATCAGTAGCAGACGGCAAAGTAGCTGTTTACCGAAGCCTACTTTGGCGGAGCCTTTTGCCGTCCGCGGCTGACGGCAAAGGCCTTTGCCGTCCGCCGTTCATGCCTTTGCCGTCCGCCGTGGCAGACGGCAAAGTAGCTAATTCCTGTAGTGTATCATTGATTGTGCCAAGAGAGTGTTCAGCTTTGCCATTTTGTGGTGAGGTGTATGGACAAGAGAACCGAAGGAGAATGCCGTGTGTGAGGAAAAGGTTTCGGTTTGCAATATTATCAAATTCTTTACCATTATCACATTGTAGAAAATGAATAGGAAGAAGGAAGTGAGTAGCGACATATCGTTGAAAGTTAGTTAAAACAGTATGTGTGTCAGATTTATTTCATAGAGGAAAAGTCCATATAAAATGTGTGTAATCATCTAGAATGATAAGGTAATATTTAAAACCAGAAATGCTTGAAATAGGAGAGGTCCATAGATCACAATGAAGAAGCTCAAAGGGAAACATACTAGAAGAGCTAGAAGAACTAAAGGGTAACCGAACATGTTTTCCTTGTTGACATGAAATACACAGAGAGGAATTATGAGGTTCTTTATTACATGGAATGGAAAAATCACTAAGTATGGACGACAGTGTGGCACTATTGGGATGACCTAAACGCTGATGCCAAAGATCCACCGTAGCAAGCATGGAAGAAGGAAGCGCAGCAGTGGGAGCACCGGGGATGGAGTAGAGGTCGCCGGAGCTATCGAAGCGTGCGATCTCCGTCTTGGTGTTGAAATCCTTTACAGAAAGACCAAAGGGATCAAACTCGACAGAGACATAATTATCAATGGTGAAGCGACGAACAGAAATTAAATTTTTGATAAGTGCTGGTGCAACTAAGACATCACTAAGAAGAAGTGGCTTGGTGGTAGATGGGAGTTGAGTGTGACCAACACATGAAATAGGAGTGGAGGAACCATCACCAAGCGTTATAGAAGAAAAATAGGATGGAGTGCAATTTGACAGCATATTATTGGATGAAGACATATGACTAGATGCACCAGAATCAAAGATCCAAGCAGTACCTGTGTTACCTTGTGCAGCAAAATTGTTCATGGCCTGGAGAAACGCAGCTTGATCCCAGCTCGTGACATTGGTAGAGGGCGGCGCTGGTGGTGGTGCAGGTGCGGGCGCAGGTGGTGTTGCCGCATACGTGGGGAGCTGCATCGGCTGGTAGTGGACTCCTGAATGATCCGTATGGTAGATGGGAGCACCATACTGTATAGGCGGGGCAGCAGCAAAAGGAGCCATAGTGGGGGCAACATAATAGGCCTGAGCAGGTGGACGAACGCCGAGGAAACCAGGAGTGCCGGTATGTGGGCGCATCCCCGGCTGCCATGCACCTGAATATGCGGGAGGAGCGCCGACGGGAGAGGGTGCGGACCACGGCATGGGCCACGCCTGGACCAGACCTGTCCATGGATCATGAGGAGGACGCCAGGCTGGAGAGGCCGATGTTGATGTCGAGGCACCAGTGGGAGGAGCGGAAGGCGGTGCTGCAGGTCGAGGTGCCGGGGTAAGCCGCGGGGGAAAGTACATGGGGTTCTTCCCGCGGTAGTTCGGACTCGGGCGCCATCCAGGGGGTGGGTGCACGGGAGGTGGTGGTACCGCCGGGGCTGCTGCGGTAGGGTTTTGACCAGTTTGCGCTACCGCGGCAGGAGGGTGAGGCCGTGGCGAGGCAGCAAAGACCTGGGGCCGAGATTCCTTGCGTGCAATCGCGTCGGCGGCGGACTGAAGTAGGGAGCGCACCTCGGCAAAGGAGGGATAATGCCGTATGAGAGGTATGAAGGCAGCTTGCGTCCTGAACTCATCACCGAGTCCTTGGAGTAAGATGTTGACGAGCTGACGATCATCCATGCGATCACCCAACTCGCGAAGCTCATCGGCCATCGTCTGGAGGCGCTGACAGTAGTTGCTGAGAGAAGATGCTCCCTGGACGGTGTTGCGAATCTCAGTGTTGAGGGTGTTGATGCGAGCGTCGGCGTTGTCCTGGAAGAGACGACGAAGAGCAGCCCAGAGAGCGGCTACGGTAGAGGCCTCGCGGAAGACAAGATTGAAAATCTCGGTAGACACGCGCGTGTAGATCCATTGGATGATGGAGAGATCATCTTTGACCCAGCGAGGATCATCGAGGCGCGGAACGAAGTCGGCGGCGATGTGGGCGCGCAGATTGCAGCGGCCAAGGTGTATGTCGAAGAGGTGGCACCAATGGTAGTAATTGTGGGCTGCAAGGTCTAGGGTAATTGGGATAAGAGGGGTAACATCTGAGATTGTATCGGCGAAAGAAATTGTAGTGGGAATTGTAGGGGCTAGGGTTAGAGAGGTAGAGGAAGCTGTTTGGGTGGGGGTGGAGCAGCAGCCATGGCGGCGCGCCACTCGAATTAGCCGCGCGGCGGCGGCGGCGGCGGCCGAGGTGGGACGGCCATGCCCTAGGACCGAATATCTGATACCATGTAAGATTGTGTAAACTTGTATATTGCTTAATTGATACAGCCGGATTACAATGTTTATATAGTGCATAGGATAACCGACCTAGGCTAAACTAACTTGGAGTACAAGTCTGATACGAGTCCTACTCGTATACTCTAACACATACATAAAAGGCAACCGTTAAACCAAAAACTCCCTGTAATGTAGCGCGGGCAAGAACATTCTTCTAATTATATATGTTCAAGGGACGAAGATTGGGTTGTTTCCAGAAATTGTTGTGAAATGTTCTGTCAAACTCCTCTAAGTTTGTTCTTTAGGAATCTCTTCGCTTTCGGTTGTTCGACAACCAATCTTCTTATAGCCACATATGTCATCTCTCTCCACCCCTCCCCTCCCCTCCATCGCCCCCCGCCGGGTCACCGTTCCTTCCTATCCCTCCTATCCGTCGCTGCCGGTGGTCGGCGCCGGACATAGCCTGTGCGTGCGACGGCGGATGGCGGAGGCACTCCTCCCTCTCGCGGGTCATAGGGTGACGCGGGGCGCCCTGGCTCGAGGGTGTGACCCCAATCTGGACTGCGGCGGCGCCGATCTGTTTCATGAAGGCCCAGATCTGGACTACGGCGGTGTGGCGGCCGGCCGGCGTCCAAATGGCAACTGTGGTGGCAGTGTTGGCGACGGCGATGGCGGTGGCGCGGAGGCATCGGAGGCGGCGCGGGCTGCGGTCTTGGCGTCCAGCCCTGTTTGGGCGGTGGTGGCGGTGCTGTGGTCGGCATCGGCGACGGTGCGCCATCTGCCTTTGGATCGGCGGCGGCGACGTGGAGGGCCAGGTGGTCGCGTCGGCGGCACCTCCAGTTAGATCTGTTCCGACCGGTGCAGCAGGCGGTGGTGGTCATCTCTTCCGTCAGAGGTGGCGGCCTGTGGCTGGGTGGTCAGATCTCAAGATTCGTTATCTAGTCCCGGCTACCAGTCGGGGAGACATGGCAGCCGTTGAAAATCGAGCCGTTGGCGGGTGATGGCGGTGTTTTGCGCAGTTACCTTGAGGAAGACATCGTCATGTAACTGTTGTCGACCCACTCGTGCTTCTTTGGGGGAAACCCTAGGATCTGGTCTTCCAGATCGGACGATGGCAGTACTGCAGTGCCATTTCTCTCTTGGGAGTATTGTTTGTGGAGCAGTGCTGGAAGACAGAGGCAGGAGGTGGAGCGACTTCGTCTTGCATAGATCTTCGGTGGAACTGTGAAGTCATGCCTGGCCGACAGGAGCTACGCTGAGTCATGCCTGGTTGGCAGGTGCTACGCACGACGGATCTTCCAGAGTCTTCGCGTTTGGACGGACGAGCGCAGGGCGGTGGCGCCGTTGGCCGTCGTGGTGGCGTCGACGGATGTTCGGATTAGCAAGGATGATGCGGATCTCTCTCCTAAAGATGGGTAAATGGTCCGATGATGATGGCGGCTTCTAAACCGTATATGCATATGGTGTGCGCTTTAGGTAGGTTGCACCGGCTATTGGTCCCGACAAGTTATGTGGGTGGATCGGCGACGACACTAGTTTTAGATATGGGGAGTGAGAGCACTCCACATTATTGAGTTTGTAGGTGTGAGTGGTGGCTTCGGGTAGATTGATGTATGTTATTGTCAAACCTTGTGGAATAATAAATAAAAATGGCGGGATGCATCGATTGATGCAGAGGCCGGGGGTTTAACCTCCTTTTCTAAAAAAAACCTCCTACGACCTAACCCTCCCGCGCTGCCACCTGTGAGGCGGCCGGGGAGGGCTGGCAGATCTCCTCCGCTAGGTCCCCTTCTCCGCCTACTCCCCCGTTGCCGCTGCCAAAGGGTGAGGCCAGGGCGAAGAACGGTAGTTACCAGCGACCATAGCCATTGCCGCCGCCAAAAACATGGTCGACCACCGCGCCTCTAAGACCCAAACGGCCGCGCCTCCTCACGCCGGCCCAGCGGGAGAGGGAGAACCCCGCCACCGCTGTCGGCCCTCTGGATTAACTTGGCGGTATACCCCGGCGGCGACGGAGGGTGGGGAGGAAGGAAGTGATACCCCCAACGACATGGACTGCGATGCTACCCGAGTCGCCCGAGCGGGGGTGACACTGGGGTTTGGATGTGACGGTGAGAGGATTTCGGATCACATCGGAGGAAAGACGTGGTAAGAGGAGGGAGATCGAGAGGCGGTGGCGGAGCTCCCTCCCGCTGCGGGAGCTGCGCGTATGCGGGAGAGTCACATGTTAAGGTTGAATACATTGGAAGTTTTAATGCACCTTATACATATTAGTTCCAACAATTATGGTTAGTTGTACTTGAATGACCAAAAATAAAGAGGCAACGCTGAACTGCATGAAGTTTGGTGAAGCGGTTAAGTTTGCACTTACACTATGCATATAAATAGTTTCTTTTTGAGTGCTCAAAACTACAACAAAAATGTGTAAGCCGACGGCCCACATTATCGACAGTTCTGTGGAGAGAGCAAAAATCACAGGCACGATGAGAGGCACTGGCAGTAAAATTGGGACATCTTTTATAAATTGGATACATTGGAAATTTTAGTTGGAGAATCAAGTCATGATTCCTTACATGCACAAGCAGAGCTCCTACGGGATGCTTGAGGCGTGGACCTCGTTTCTGTCGTGGGCTGGCAGAGCAATGGCACAACAGACGAGCAAGGGGGCCGGCTTTGAGAAGTTCAGCAGATCTTATCCCCGATGGGCTATACCATCGACGTGGTTCCATTTTTTGCTTTGGCTTTCAATAAAATGACAAGCCGATCAGTACTGGTTCCCAATGTTTGACATATTAACTGGAAGCAAAACAAATGGCAACTCACTGATTTGGCCAAAATAATAATTTAGCAGGAACAATGGCTGTAAACCAAACAGAAACAACATCCACATTTTTGGTTATGCCAAAAGTTGAGGCGCAGACGAAACACACCCGTAGAGCTATAGAACAACCCTGGGTTTAACTCCGATCTCAACACAATGCATACCTACAGATCACGCATCCACTCGTGATCCCGGCCATACTTACGAATCAGGCATCCACTCGTGATCACCGCCAATTTACAAGTATGATACAAATGCGCCATATCACCACAAAAAAAGATACAAATGCGCTGGTGGTTTTTGGGCAGTAGCACCGACTAGATCAATCGACGACATCGTCACATCGCCATAGTGCAGTAGCGAATCGATCTCACAAAAAAAAGTGCAGGTCACCGCTCAGGCATGCTGCCAGCAGGGCAGGCCACTCTGAGATCGACGAGACATTCTTTTGGGGAATGCGCAGGCTTTTCAGGGTGTCTGCTGCCTTCAGAGGAAGCTTCATGCCTAGAAGAGTGGAAATTCTGAATGCTCTTTCTTCTTCTTTGCTGCCTGATTGTTTTGTTTTGGACAGGTGTCACGTAGATAAAAGAAAACCATAATCCCAAAGGGCCCGGTATTAAAACTGGGAAATTTTTCTAAAACTTATTTATAAGATCGGTTGTTTGCGAAAATGGTTGCAATGCTTCTAGGAGTTCAGAAATGTGAGTCGACCGATGTTCGTAATGGGTTGGAAGCAAGTTTGTGCACGCTGACGATTTGTGTTATGGGACACGTGTGCCTGTTTCAACTGAAGAAGAACGAGAGGGAGCTTACTCGCGTCGTTGTCCATGTAGTTTCCTTCCAGAGAACAGCTCTAGTTCGTAGCAGAAGAGAATGATGGGAATTAGCACATGTGTACTCTTTCTTGTAATCTGAAACCAAGTACTGTATATCCATCCTTAAAGGCATCGGTAATTTGAACATGGTAGTTATTAGCGAAGCAGTGCAAACTAACGTCTTAATCGCATATCATTATATAGACATGAGTGCAGATTTCAGCCATGGAGATATTAGTTCCTCAATAGCATGTCAAAGCACCCGGCCCACAGTGTAGTGAAATAATTCGACGAGAAAATGAGCTTGTCTAGGAGAAAAGCTTGCATAGGTAGTCGGTTGATTGAGGAGCATTTGGGTACATTGTTTTTTGTTTTCTATCCCGAGAACGTTATTTTCATAACCAAGATTGTGGTGAATTTATGGCATTGCAAGATGGGCACTCGGGAGAGAAGCGGTTGGGACATTATAACTTTGTCTAAAGCCAGAACACTAATTTCTTAACCAAGATGAAGCCCAACTTGTGACATGTCAGTGCTACATATGGATGCACTTTACAGTTGTTTGTTGTGATAGTTATGGCTACACTTGAAGGAAGAAAATTGAAATGCATGTGAAGTTTGATGAAGTAATGAAATCTGCACTTCCATCATGTATATGAATAACTGGTTTCCTCATGTAGCAAAAGAAACATTTGAAACAACAATGAAGGTGTGCAGGCAACTACAGAAAGTATGGACTATGTCTATGAAGAGTGAAATGGTCAACAAGATGATTGGAACTGAGTCAACTGACAGGCGACAGTTGAATGGGGACATCTTATAGAAATGGGATACATCGGAAATTGGTGTTGTAGATAAGTGCTATCATATAGCCATGATTCCTTTCTGCGGCAGACGGAGCTCCAACTGGGCAGTGGAGTTCGTCTCACTGGCAGGAAGGTACAGCTTCAGCGTCGTAGACGAGCGATGGGGTATAGTTTGAGACGGCTAGTAGAGCTTCTCAAGGAAGGGATGCAGTATCGATGGGGTTGTGCTACTACTTTCTGCATTGGGCATCCCTGCCGCTGTCCAACCGCAGGCCGCACGTAACGCCGCTCGAAATCGGAAGCTCGAGAAGGTTACTCACCAGGTCTGGTTGCCCTAGCCAAGAAAGCGTTCATGTCCTTCAAGGAAACAACGAAACAAACACGTTGCACATCCCATACCCGCTCCATAAGAAGTGGTACAGGGCCAGCACAGCATAGAGTCTGCAGCAGGCCAAACAAGCCTTACATTAATAGAGAAGTAGAGTAGTCAACGAGACAGGGGATACTGCAATGTTTAATTTCGTGCCCGACTCCCACTGCTAGCAGCAGCCAAGGAAACCCTTATGTACCATGTACGTAGGGGCCGAAATCACTATTCTGACCTTGTCAGCAATATTTGTCGCAAAATGAACTCGACATGAATGTATTTCACGATCTAACCCTTTTAGCAACGCCAGAGCCATGGCGTTTCTGCCAAACTTAAAAACGCCGAACCAGCTAGCCTTGCACCAGCACTTAGACACGCTGAGCTAGCTCGCTTTTCTGACCAACATAAAAACGCCATAAGCTAGGGCATTGCTGCCCAATATAGAAACGCCATAAGGTAGGGCGTTACTGGCATGGCCCATGGCAGGCCGGCTGCTGATGTGGCTGAACACGGAACGCCAATGTTGTTGGCTTTTCCTAACGCCATTGAGCATGGCATTTGCTCTTTGGTAGTGCAGATGCTTGGCATTACATCCATGAATGCATGCATGCACGTAGGCCTAGAATGCACTATGAAGGTGCTTATACTTCCAACAATAGCTATGCCTAGTATGCCCTTTGCTTGCATCCATCGTTCTCTTCTCTTCTCCCTCCCTCTCTCATCCTGTGGTGGCTTTGTAGGGCATGCATGCATGCAGCTTGAGAGAGAGAGAGAGAGAGAGAGAGAGAGAGAGAGAGAGAGAGAGAGAAAGAGAGAGAGAGAGAGAAGGGCGCCTCTTACAAAGCCCTGGCTGGGTATTTAGTTGAGAAGGGTATGCACAAGCACAAGAGGTGGCCAGCTAGGGGTCCTACAGGTGCATGCATGCATGCTTACTTAGCCTTTGATGGCTACCTAGCTAGAGCAGCAGCAGCATGATGGCATGCTCTTGTCGAGTACTACTGCAAGTTTAGGGTAGTAGACAGATAGATAGATCCGGATGAAGAAGAATCAAGAGAGAGACAAGCTAGTTTTGTTTTGTATTTGTGCTGTTGGGATAAGAGGATCAACTAGCTAGTAGAGCAGATGGGCAGTAAAAAGTGCCTTTGAAGGGCAAGCTGTTGTGCGCATGTATGCTAAATATGAGACATGATTGAGTTTTAGTTGTACAAAAGTGACATAGGACCTCATGAAGGCTCGCAGAGAAACTGCTACTATTTCCTACGTGCATGCATGCATTCATGAATGCAATGCCAAGCATCTGCGCTATACCAAGGAGCAAACGCTATGGTCAATGGCGTTGGGGAAAGCTTAGGAAACGCCAACAACATTGGCGTTCCGTGCTCAGCCACATCAGCAGTCGGCCTGCCGTGGGCCATGCCAGTAACGCAGTCGTGCATGGCGTTTCTATATTGGACAGCAACGCCCCAGCTTGTGGGGTTTCTAAGTTGGGCAGAAAAACGAGCTAGCTCGGCGTGTCTAAGTGTCAATGCAACGCTAGCTGGTCCGGTGTTTCTAAATTGAGCAAAAACGCCGCGGGCTGTGGCATTGCTAAAAGGGTCAGATCGTGAAATACATCCATGTCGAGTTCAATTTGCGACAAAGATTGCTAATAAGGTCAGAACAGTGATTTCGGCCGTACGTAGGAGTCAGGCCATGTGATATGAACATCGTAAGGTAAAACCATGCCGTCCATTCTGCATTTTTAAGTTATTACTTTCTTTTTTCCAAAAGGGGGTTTGCCCTGTCCTGTGCATCAGAACGATGCATACGGCTATAGTATTAATAAGAAAATGGTACAACAAAAGTCTTCATGGTCTTAAAAAAGGAAAAGAATGCTCACAAACAGCAAGAAAGCAAAAATATGATAGCCACAACCGGCAGGCAAAAAAAAGATTGAAAACTAAACACCTATCCTATTACATGACCGACATCCAAATTATCCATGTTTTATAAAAGTCTCTAGTAATATCATATATTTTATAATGCATATAATGAAGTTAGCATTCAGCACCAGTTTTTTCATTTTAAAATTTAATTAGGCGTATGCAAAAATATGACAAGGTGTTATCAAGGGAGAGGAAATACGTCGTGGACATATTTGTGGAACAAAAGCAAACTTATCTACCTATACATTTTTTCTCTTTATTATATTTCTTGAAAAGTTTCTAAGACCATTTCGAGTGCAAACATTTTGCTCCCAACCCTCAGGTAGACAAAATTTTCAACATAAGAGTTCCAATCAAATCCGTTTTTAAATTTGAAAAAATCCTGAGAATTTTCCTTACATGTGAATGTTATACTACTAAGGTTTGATTCGAAATGCTTTCATCTACACATTACACAAAAAGAGCATGTGCGGATCGAAAATATAACATAATAAGTAAAAGTATGCACTCTGTTATATTTTTGTTAACATACACACAAAATATTAGGTAATAAAGTTGCAGATAAATCTAAATATAATTTATTTTCTGATACCTTAGTGCCACTGGGGTTTTGACAGTGAATTCTTCAAACACATAAGATTCTGACTCGCACTTTGCATGAAAGGAAATGATAGTAGTTTCTTTGCCATGGAAACATATTTACCCATTTTCGAATAAGGTATGTTACCTAATTAGTTTTTGAAGAATAATTTTCGAACATAGGAGACTTAGTTTTAAATATACAAAGGGAGAGGAATATTCACATGTTTCTTCTTTGTGAATTTCAGAATGAAATGTTTTCATGAATACTATGTTCCCTTTTGTAATAGTGTGAGTATAGACCAACCAACCCCATGGAATATAAAATCACAAATCAGTCATGTATTGCACTCAGGTGTGTATTACTTCTGCATGTTCATCGAAATATTCAGATTATGTCACCAAGCATTTAGTTTCGAACATTACAATAACATCAACAAGGTTACTTAACCTGGTACAATTACAAAATATTTCCATGCTTGCTCTAGGTTTTGTTGTTGGCAATGGATCATTTCTCATGACTCAGTTTTACCAAGGTTACTAATTCTTCAACCTGATATTTGCAAATAAGAATATATAATTTTAGGCTCTATAAATTACAGTGTGATTAATAATATATTTTGAAGAGTAATTTTGAAAACTATATTGACATGTTCTCTTTTATCCACAGTTCGTGAAAAAGTAGCTAACTTCTAACAAATATTGCATGCAACAAAATGTTATTCCCTCCGATCCAAAATAATTGTCACAATTTTGAAGTTGGGTTAATTGAAATTGGTGACACTTCTATAGGGTAGGAGGTAGTCATAAAAGTTCAACTTAAATGAATCTACCTAAAATAGGCTAGCCCGTGCAGATGCACGGGTTGACGACTAGTTTCTATAAATAACTAACTTCCTTGTGCAGTAGAAGCAATGCTCGATGCTAAAATAAAGGTGTGATAATCACGCACAATATGGACAAGTCCATGGACAGAGTGAAAATGGCCAAAAAGTTGAGTGGCACCGGCAGTTGAACAGGGACATAGTTTAGAAATGGGAGACATTAGAAATTTGAGCATGACAGAGAAAGTAAATTCCAGTCTTGAGTTCTTGCAGCGGCAAACATAGTTCCAATGAGGTAGTGGGGCTTATCTCGACGGCAGACGGGCAGAGCTCTAGCAAATCAAACAAGCGAGGGCGTCTGACTTTCAAACGGCGGGCGTAGGTTCTGCTGGACCCGCTGAAACATCAATGGTGATGTGCCGTTGTTTCCTCTAATCACTATCCTCGCTGTTGTCAGCGTTCTGGCCGCACTCTAAGGATCTCAAAATTGAACCCATGCCAACCAAATCACGATGTCTGAGTGCCCCGGCCAAGCAGGCTTTACTTTTCTTCCGGGCAGCAACTGAACAACTTCCATAATAGATTTCAGAGATGCTTCAGGCCTGGCGCGACACAAGCAGGATACAAACAAAACGAGACCTACATGCGTCGAGAGGTAGAGTAGTCAACCGGACGGGGATAGCACGATAGTTAATTTGCTGCCGACTTCAAATACTAGCAGCAGATAGAGATAGGGGTCCCTTGTGTACCGCGCACATACAAGTTAAACCATGGTACGTGAACATGTGGAGTAAAACAATGTCACCCACACCGTCTTTTCCAGTTCTTTTATACAGGACGTGTTGTAAACACTTTGCGTAATACTACATATGGCGACTAAACATGTATTCTGGTTAGTAAAGCGCTTCATAAACGCAGATGGTGATGATGAAACAAGTGAGATGGTCCTTGCAAGTAGAGATGATCTTTCCACATGGCCTGTAAGAGAGAAGGCGACGATAGTTGAACGAAGTGACTGATATCTTTTGCCCCGTTTAATATATATATGCAAAACAACAGAAAAAAGTACACGGTCAAACGATACATTATAGTGAGAAGGCCCTCTTAAAAAGTTGATGAAACGATATAACATGAACATAGAATAAGCCTACACCTCGCCGATGCCCAACCAATGACTCCTAAGCTTCACAACAACTCCTCGCCGAGATCCACATTGCTCACCGAAGATGTCCACAACCCGGATTGCGCTACTACCAAATCACAGCAGTTGCACCGCTCAATCGCCAACTAGAAGATCCCGGGCAACGCCGCCACTGACTGACACCAGGACTGAGCACATCCTCACTTACCCGGAGCGAGAGCCCCGACCCAACTCGGACCCGGATCTGGCCTGCCCGAGCACGAACCCTAGGACCAAACCACCCTCCGTCACTCCAGCTACCCGCGGGCAGCTGGCTCGGACCTAGGAGAGGGGAAGACGCCACCATCATCGCTTGCACCCCACGAACAACCACCAGCCACTGTAACTCGAGCAACTTCGACTGCGCCATTGACGAGCCTGAGCAAGGCAGCGCCACTATAGACGCGAGCACCACCCTGCCCAGCTCACCACAGGTTGCGCACACGCCGATGCAGCCAACCAGGCTAGAGCAGTACCCGCAATGCCAAATCCACACGGGATCTGCAATCAGGCTGCCTTGACAAAGCCAGAATCGCAACGTTAGCACCAATTCTGCGCACCCCTGCAGCCAACATGGCACCATCGCCAGGTTGTGCGCATCGCGACCGCTATGCCCTACACCAGTGTCGCGCACCTGCCGATCTGCCGCATCTCGCACTCCGCTGCACTCACTCCAGGGAGGAAGGAAGAGCCTTGCTGCCGACGTACAACACCGACGGGGTACCCTACGACGGTGGCAGGCAGAAGGGGAGGAAAGGAGCGGCCCGCAGGTGGTGGTTCTAGGGTTCGCACAGATGTAACTCCAGAGAACGTCGTGGTCGTTTCTTTTCTCGTACCCCTCATCGAAGGGAGAAGCACTATGGGAACGTCGGTCGTTGTTGAGTGTGACAGTCTTTGCCAAGCTCCGTTTCATGGGCTCCTGGCAAACACGCTGTTTGCCAAGAACAAAACTCAGCAAACATATAAACTCAGTAGAGACTTCAGTTTGCCTACAGCCATCCGATTTTTTTTTCAAAAAGGGGGTTATCCCCCAGCCTCTACATCAGAACGATGCATACAGCCATATTATTGATAAGAAAAAGGTTCAACAAAAGTCTTCAGGTCTCAAAAAGGAAAAAGGCTCACAAAGAGCATAAGAAAATAACAGGATAGCCACAACTGACAGGGAAAAAGTAAGATTAAACTCGGTATAATAAACAGAATCGTAATCCCAGAAGGTCCCGCATGAAACGCGGCCAAATTTTCTTCAAATTATATATAAGATCAGTTGTTTCCTGAAATTGTTGCAAAGCTTCTATAAATTCAGAAATATCAGTCGACGGATGCTCGGAAATGGTGGCAAGAAAGTTTGTGCATGGTGACGGTCTGCGTTCTGGGGACAAGTGTGCCTGTGCCAACTGAAGTGAAACGAGAAAGAGCTAACTACCATGGTAATGCTTGTTCACACCATTTCTTTCCAGAGATCAGCTCTAGTTCGTAGAAGAACAGAATGATGATGGGAACTAGCACGTTCGTGCTTTTTCTTGTGCTCTGAATCATGTGTTGTGGTGTCAATCGTGAAAGGCACTGATGATTTGAAATTTTCTTGCTTTGGTGGCAGCCTTGTGTTGTGTACATAGCAAATTGGCATGCATAGCTCCTGCCTGTTTCGGCGTAAAGGGAAACTTTTGTTGACGTGAGATCGCGCTTGTCGCTCGAGCTCACAGGCGGCACTATGCCGGGCTGTTGCAGGGGCACTGTGTTTGTGATTTTTTTTTTCGAGGGTGTTTGTGAGTTGTTGCTGCACCACCCTTCGATGAGTGCTTCTGCAGCTGTTGGGAAGCCACACCGGGCAACCATTGAGCTGGTCGTTGGCTTCTACTTGGTGCACTACCTGCAGATTTAATGTGATGGCTGAGATCGCTGCCATGGTAGGGGTGGGCAAATTTAGCCTGATCAGGCAATCAACTATCAGAATTAACCATGCATATGCCACACACAGTGTTTCAACCCATCATCATGAAAAAGAGATGTGAAATACTAGCACACAGTATATTTTACAGTGCACTGTACCTGCTGCCACCATACCATAACTACCAGTGCCGTACCAGTACCACGCAGGACATACAACAAAAGGCTCGCTCGCACTCCACTGCATGTGTACTTCTTATACTCAGACTGTCAGACATGATTTGATTAAGGACATGCTTGTTTGCTTGGCACAAAGTAAACAGTTTCTGCACGAGCTTCTCTCTCCAGTTCCGCAGCTTGGAATTCATTTCATCCAAGCTTCAGGTCTTCGAACTGCTTATTTTGATCAGAGCTCAAGGAACAGGAAAAAAACACTGTTCACACCGAAGATTCCCTTGAAGAGTGTAGTTACCAATTATGCTGTTCAATTGCGTGTTCACGAGAGCAACCTCCAATGTATTCACACAGTCAGCCCAAGCAAGGTCAACATAACATAATCAGTCTTTAGCGTATCAAAATTATACTCCCTCCAACCCAATTACTTGTTGCAGAAATTGATAGAAATGGATGTATCTAGAACAAAAGATACATTCATTTCTCCGAACGGAGGGAGTAGAATTCAAGAGGCAAATATTAATTCTGTAGACATACATTCTGTGCATATCTCTGTTCAGTCCTTGAGTTAAGCATCCCACAAACGTCCTAGAATCGCATATTTCCAAGATTTTGGTTCCCATAGTTTAGGCTATGTATATGGAAAATGATGTCAGGAAATCTCAATGAAAATTAACTGTGTATCCAAGTCAAATTAACAGAACTGTACACTACATAAGAGAGCATACTTCCATGGTGTATTATCCTTTACGACCATAGAAAATACAGACCAGCCTCCAGCCACATACGTGGTCAATAGTACTGTATAATTATATGCACATTTGTTGTGTCAAAATATAATTATGCATGCATTTCCAAGTCAAATTACTACACCAGTGAACATATTTCCTTGGTGAAGAAACCTTCTACTGACACACATCTCTCAAAAATCTCCAAGTTTTTTAGCTTGAGGTCTTTTAATGCTGGAAATGTTGCAAACGAATTGTGACTGCATAGGCTTTGCAATTTGCTCAAAAATTTCAAAACAAGAACTTCAAGGCCCTTAAATTCGCCGTATAGGGGGAATTCGTCACACGTTGTACTACCATATAGGTGGAGCACGGTTAAATGCTCCAGAAAAGTAAGAGTTGTCACCCATGTTTGGACGGCAGTACCTCTATAGGAGTGTATGTTTAGAAACTCCAACGCAGCACGAGGTTTAACAGCATCAAACACATTCATGTGCTAGTCTGGTTCCTCATTGCTAGCATCACTCCATTCAACAGATAAATGTGTGAGTCTCTGAATAGGAAAAATTTTAGAACGAATGTCCAGGTAACCTAAAATGTCGATAGTTAGGTCTAGGTCTTCTAGTCAAAAAAACTATGTCAATGAAGGCTTGTAGGCGCACTATTACGACGTAGGGACTGCAATTTTCTCTCATTTTCATTCTTCGCTCAAAATCTAGGGAGGAACTTTTCTTCTTATCTTTTTTTTTTAAGATTGACGAATCAAATGATGTTTCTGTTCTAATTTATTACTCTTCTTCTCCCTCTGAATCAAGGATTTCTTCCTAGCGCTTTCGCTCAAAGCAAGTATGCGTTTGGTTGGCCATGGAGTCGAAAAGGGAAATCAGATTGCTTCATGAAATGGATAGACAGTAATCTTTGAGATCTCTATTGTATTTTATTCTTTTGGTGTACATATTCTTATTATTAATACAAAATTACACTAGCAATTTTTCCTATTGTTTTCGACTAAAATAAATGACCCAATGAGCATTTTTACCTTTGACATGTTCTCCGCTTTATCTCCCTGCCAATATGAAGCTGCCACAAACATGGTTTTCTAGTGGCAATGATGTTAGCTGACAGACGGGGTCTACCACCACGAAAAAAGCTAAGTAACAACATGTCACTACTCCCAGGGAGCATAGAGAATGAAGGATAGAAAGAGCATGCCACCCATGGGCTCTAACTACTAATTCTTTTGGTCTCAAGCTGTTTGTGTGATTATTCTTAAGGCCTTCACCAACTGAAATTTACAGTGTACTGGACTTTCACGAGGTTGATCGGTGAATGGCAAATGTATGTGTAGGAACGACGTGTTTATATGGTTGTTGTTTTGACACCTTAACCAACTAAAGTTTACACATGGATTTTTATGAGGTTGAATGGTGAATGTCAAGCATATGTCTTGGAACTTCCAAGACCCTTAGTGTGCCATCAACAGTAATTTTCTATAAATTTCGACCCAAGGGGGGAAATGCTCACAGAGTGCATTGTAACGTTCAAAGTTGTTGTCGGAATCCAATTGCTTATTCTATGAGGCGAACGACCACCAAATACTGTTAGATGAACGAGGCGACGCGGAATCCAATCAAGTGTGAGACTAAGCTATTCAAAATGGGTCACAAGGGAGGACTTATACACTGCTAGAGGCTTTAGGTCTTTCAACTAACGATGGTGATGTAGGACGGTGGTATTTCTCTTTCGTGTATATGGAGAGAAGGTCCAAATAGTTATGACATTGTGTCAAGAGAAGTTATTTGGTAGTTGTACATTGCTTACTTTATGGTACTTACAAGTACCTATGTTCTTTCTTGGGGTGTGGGGAGCAAATGCTAATTGTGCTAGGCAAGATGGTTTGATAGGTCTTCTATTTCTATATTGGATATAAAAAAAATTGCTATGGTGTTGAAAGTTTACGGGGACAAACTCTTTTTATATAATACAAAAAGATAAGGATGAAAATTATTAGAAAGAAAGACAATGCTTTTTCACCTCTCTTGATTAACTTCGCAGGGGTGTCTCACAAGCCTTGTGCACATGCGGTTACTACATACATTATTGTCAATAATTAAAAAGAATACAAAATCATTCAAAATCAAATCGAAGGAACCAATTATGTGTCTATGATGAATTGATATTTCCACAATCATTTGGATCCAAATATTTTGTTGTGGGCATCTGAAACTAAAAAGTTAATAAACCCTTAAGAAGTTTCAGTTGCAATTTTTTTAATATTTTTCATTTTAGCCACTAGTAGAAAAGGGGGCATCAGTCCTGGTTCGTAAGGGCCTTTAGTCCCGGTTCTTGAACCGGGACTAAAGGGTCGTTACTAATGCCTCCCCCCTTTAGTCCCGGTTCAAACTGGAACCGGGACTAAAGGTCGCGGCCACGTGGAGCTCCACCTTTAGTCCCGGTTGGTAACGCCAACCGGGACTAAAGGAAATTTTATGATTTTTTTATGATTTTTTAATTCTTTTTATTTTCAAATTTCTGAATTATTTTAACCTCTAATCTCTAATCATCACCCCTCATCACTGCTCAATTTATCCTCTAATCTCTAATCACCCCTCATCATTCCTAATCATCTAACTTCCTGAATGGTCACCCATCCTCCCACTCCCCCAGCCTGAGCACGCTTAACTTCCGGGTACTATTCTCCCTCGTTTCCAAGACTGCACTTGTTGTTTTGCTGACAATAGTAAGATGTCAATCCTATTAACCCTCAGGAATTTTGCGTGAGCATGAAGTGACACATTTCACTGTTTGAGTTTGAAACTATTGTTTTAAAAAACAATAATAATTTAGTAACACTAATATTTCTTGAATAATTAGTTTGACTATTGTTTGACCATTGTTTGACCATAGTTTGACCACAGTTTGACCAGATTTGACCAAAATTCAAAATAACTGAAATAATTATTTAGTAACATTAAAATTCTAGAATAATTACTTTGACCATTGTTTGACCACAGTTTGAAATTTTTCCGATTTTTCCACTCTAGATCTTAAAAGCACCGTAACTTTTTTCTGTTTGGTTTTTGATGATTTTGAAAATGTTTAACGGGGTTCCCACTGTCCCAATTTAGATGTAACTTTTCGAGTAGATGATTTTTCATATAAAAAACTTTTTCATTTGAGTCAGTATGCAAAAGTTATGCCCATTTTACTAAATTCTAGAGAGATTTTGCAGTCGAAATTCACATTTGGAAATTTTCCCAACAACTAGACCACGTATCACATGGGAAACTTATTTTTTTTAATTTTTTGACATGTTCATCATTTTCTTTTATTTTTTTTAAACTGAAAAGGCGATCCACCGGGGGGGTGGAGTTTGAAAATGTGACCTTTAGTACCGGTTCGTGCCATGAACAGGTACTAATGCCTCAAACCCCATTAGTACCGGTTGGTGGCTCGAACCGGGACTAAAGGTCTAACCTTTAGTCCCGGTTGGTGCCATGAACCGGTACTAATGGGCATCGCACCCTTTAGTCCCGGTTCGTGGCACCAACCGGAACTAAAAGGTCTAGACGAACTGGGACAAATGACCCACATGGCCCCTGGGCGCACGAACCGGGACTAATGCCCCCATTAGTCCCGGTTCTAGACTGAACCGGGACTAATGGGCTAACCCGGGGTGGACCAAAGCCCTCTTTTCTACTAGTGAGCTGACACCATTGTTGCTAGATTGCTGAAAAGGAAGGATGTAAGAGTGCCCACGATGTAACGAAATATATTTAACGAGAAAACGAGAATGTCAACTAGAAAGAGAATTTACAGGTGGGCACTAGGGAGAGAAGCGCTCATCGACATTATAATTTTATCTAAAGCTAGAACACTAATTGCATACCAAGATGAAGCCTAACCCGTGGCATGTACTTTACAATTGTTTGTTGTGACAGTTATGGATACACTTGAAGGAACAATACTAAAAGGCACATGAAGTTTGACGAAGTAATGAAGTATGCACTTCCACCATGCCTATAAAATAACTAGTTTCCTCATGTAGCACAAGAAACACTTGAAACAACAATGGAGGTTTGGAGGGAACTACATACGGTATGGACTAAGTGTATGCAGAGTGAAAATGGTCAACAAGCACTAGAAGAAAAGGGCCTAATGTTCAGCTCATTAGTCCCGGTTTGTAACTGAACGGGCACTAATGTCTGTAAGTGATTTTTTCTATAACTTAATAATTAAGTCTCTAGCTAGCTGTAGTGCTCATTGATCATTACCTGTAATTATCCTCACTACATTCTTTTCTGTGGTATTATGTAGAATGAAGATGTATGAAATGAAAAAAATTGGACGTTATGGCATTGGGTTCATTGACCCAAATACCATTAATAAAGAGACATGATCACAAGAATGGTCGAGAATAGACACAGAGAAAAGCTTGCTAGAGTTCTTGAAGGCCTAAATACCTATCCAGATATACTACTTCCTTACAACTTCGTGTCAGTCACACTGTTTTGTACTACAAATTCTATTTTTGCTTATTAGCTAGATGTTAATAAGTGTATAGGGGGTTTAGGGTAGATGATGAGTTATGTGTGTATGCGTGAATGGTCGTGCGAGAAATTCGATGATATATATATGATCGATTCTACAAGAAATTCTATTTATATATATGCATAACTTGTACAATATGTAGAAGCGTAAAATATGTTTCAAATGAAAAAGAATTAAATAGAAAACACAAAATTAAAAGGAAAAATATATCATAAAACCCGAAACCCCTAAACCTTTTAGTCCCGGTTGGTGTTAAGGTCTCCCAGCCCCCGGTGCGGGCTCGTGCCACATGG
>NC_041381.1:36996505-37001282 GCF_002162155.2 Triticum dicoccoides | reverse complement strand
GTGTAGTGTCGGTTCCAGGGCCTTAGAAACCGGGACTATAGCCCATTTCTGCACTAGTGAAGATGAGTGGGATACATCAGAAATTTGAGTTGTAGATTAGTGTTATCATCAAGCCACGATTCCGTTCTGTGGCATAAGGGGCTCCAATTGGGAAGTGGAGTTCGTCTCAGTGCCAGGAAGGCACAGCTTCAGCATAGTAGACGAGCGACGAGGTATAGTTTGAGATTGCAAGTAGAGCTTCTCCAGGAAGGTATGCAGCATTGATGGGGTCGTGCTACTATTTTCTCCATTTGGCATCCTTGCCGCTCCCCAACCGTAGGCCGCACATAATGCCGCTCGAAGTCAAAACCTCGGGAATGTTACTCACGAGGCATGGTTTCCCTGGCCAAGAAAGCGTTCATCTTCTTCAGGGCAACAATGAAACAAACACGTGGCACATATACTCACTCCAGAAGAAGCGGTACATGGCCAGGACAACATCCAAACAAGCCTTACATGCATAGAGAGGGAGAGTAGTCAACCAGACAGGGGATACTACAATGTTGAATTTCATGCCCAACTTCCACTGCTAGCAGTAGCCAAGGATACTCTTGTATACCATGTATGTATGAATCAAGCCATGTAATCTGAACATCGTAAGACAAAATAATACCATCCATCCTGTATTTTTTTAGTTATTACTTACTTGGCATGCATTATATAGATGTTGCATCGTAATTATCACCCACTGGTGCTTGCCATGTTGCAACATGCACAAACACTCACTAGACCGATCATTCGGAGGTCTCCTCAAGCAATTCTGGTGACGTAACAGTAGTAAATCCCACCCTCGCCACTGGGACGCGGACAAATGTTTTGGATCATGCAACTAGTGAGCGGGAGCGGGACCGACACTACCAAAAAAATTGTGTTACTAGGCGAGTGTACTTGGTGGTTTGGTGATTTGAAATGTGCCGGTGGTTCAGCAGGCGGAGCTCCTGCCAGGTTCAGCAAGAAAGAAAGTTTCATCATGGTCGTTGTACGGGACGACATGCGGGCATTGTGCTTTCCTAGTTGCTGCTGCACCACCCTCCGATGAGTTCTTCAGCAGCTCTTGAGAGGCCGTTGAGCTTCGAGAGACAGTTTTAATTTGCTTTTCAATCCTTTACCATAATGGCAAAAGGCACCCACATTCAGTTGTCCAAATTAATTCCTAGGGAGCTTAGACATTGACGGATATGAAGAGCATGCCATCCATGGTCTGTAACTATTAATTGTTTTTGTCTAAGCTATTCAAGTATTTGTCTAATAGCATTTTGCGGTTTCTATCCATGACAAGCCGTTTTTGTCTAAGGTATTAAAACTCCACCCATGCAAGCCATTTTGAATAGCTTAGCGAAATCTAATCAAGTTTGAGGCTAAGCTATTCAAAACGGCTTGCATGGGAGGAGTTTTACACTACTAGAAGATGTAGGTCTTTCAACTGAGGATGGTGATGCAGACAGGTGGTATTTTTCTCGGAAGTTTATGGACAGAAAGATCCTAATAGTTACGACATTATGTGAAGAGAGATTACTTGGTAATTGTCCATTTTTTCCTCTGTGGTACTTACAACTACATATGTTCTTTGCCTAAAAAATGTGTACGTATGTTCTTCTTGTGGTCTGGTGAGCTAATGCTAATTCTGCTATGTGAGGGGCTGTGATATGTTTTATTTTCTATATTTGATTGAAAACTTTGGTTCCTATAGTATTGAAAGTTTCCGTGCTCAACGTTTTTTATAATACAGAAAGATAAGGATAAATATGATTAGAAAGAAAGAACATGCTTCTTCACCCTATCCTGATTTACTTGGCAGGGATGTCTCACAAGCCATGTGTACGGACATGCGGTTACTACATTTTATATTAAACAAAATAAGCAATCAATAAGAATCAAATCAAAGTAACCAATTTCCTATCAACGATGAATTGATAGTTTCACAATTATTTGGATCAGATATTTGTTTGTGAGTTTTCTACACATTTTGGTGTGGTCGCTATTTGTTTGTGGGCATCCCATGATGAAAATTAATAAACGCTAAGAACTTTCAGTTGCAAAAGTTATCATTTTTTCTTTTTACCTGACACATGCTAGGCTGCTGAAAACTAAGTGTGTAAGAGCGCGGTGTAGCATATTTTTTGAACAAGAAAACGAGCTTGTCAAGTAGAATGAGAATTTATAGGTAGGCACTAGGGAGAGAAGCACTGTGAAACATTGAAGTTTTGTTTCCAAGACCAAGAACACTATTTTTATAACCAAGATGAAGCCCAACTTGTGGCATGTCAAGGCTGCATATATTGGGTGCACCTTACAATTGTTTGTTCCTTGATGACAGATGTGGCTAGGCTTGAAGGAATAACATTACAAAGGTAGACATGTGAAGTTTGGTGAAGCAATGAAGTCTGCACTTCCATCATGTCTATATGTAACTAGTCCCGTACAAAAAAATGTTATTAGCTTCCACATGTATGTAGCACACTAGTAGAAAAGAGGGCTTTGGTCCACCCCGGGTTAGCCCATTAGTCCCGGTTCAGTCTAGAACCGGGACTAATGGGGGCATTAGTCCCGGTTCGTGCGCCCAGGGGCCACGTGGGCCATTTGTCCCGGTTAGTCTGGACCTTTTAGTCCCGGTTGGTGCCACGAACCGAGACTAAAGGGTGCGATGCCCATTAGTCCCGGTTCGTGGCACCAACCGGGACTAAAGGGTTAGACCTTTAGTCCCGGTTCATGCCACAAACCGGTACTAATGGGGTTTGAGGCATTAGTACCGGTTCATGGCACGAACCGGTACTAAAGGTCCCATTTTCAAACTCCACCCCCCCGGGATCGCCTTTTCAGTTTTTTAAAAAATAAAAGAAAATGATGAAAATGTCAAAAAAATAAAAGAAAATGAGTTTCCCATGTGATATATGGTCTAGTTATTGGGAAAATTTACAAATATGAATTTCGACTTTATTTGAAAAATCTCTCTAGAATTTAGTAAAATGGGCATAACTTTTGCATACGAACTCGGATGAAAAAGTTTTTTATATGAAAAATCATCTATTCGAAAAGTTACATCCAAATTGGGACAGTGGGAACCCCGTTAAACATTTTCAAAATCCTCAAAACCTAACAGAAAAAAGTTACGGGGCTTTTAAGATCTAGAGTGGAAAAAATCGAAAAAATTTCAAACTATGGTCAAACAATGGTCAAACTAATTATTCTAGAATATAGTGTTACTAAATAATTATTTCAGTTATTTTGAATTTTGGTCAAATCTGGTCAAACTGTGGTCAAACTGTGGTCAAACAATGGTCAAACAATGGTCAAACTAATTATTCAAGAAATATAAGTGTTACTAAATAATTATTGTTTTTTATATCAATAGTTTAAAACTCAAACAGTAAAATGTGTCACTTCATGCTCAAGCAAAATTCCTGAGGGTTAATAGGATTGACATCTTACTATTGTCAGGAAAACAACAAGTGGAGACAAGGAAACGAGGGAGAATAGAACCCGGAAGTTAAGCGTGCTCAGGCTGGGGGAGTGGGAGGATGGATGACCGTTCGGGAAGTTAGATGATTTGGAATGATGAGGGGTGATTAGAGATTAGAGGATAAATTGAGCAATGATGAGGGGTGGTGATTAGAGATTAGAGGTTAAAATAATTTAGAAATTTGAAAATAAAAAATTCAAAAAAAAAATTCAAAAAAGAATTTCAAAACAAAAAATCATAAAATTTCCTTTAGTCCCGGTTGGTGTTACCAACCGGGACTAAAGGTGGAGCTCCACGTGGCCGCGACCTTTAGTCCCGGTTCGTGTTAGAACCGGAACTAAAGGGGGGAGGCATTAGTTCCGACCCTTTAGTCCCGGTTCATTAAACCGGGACTAAATGCCCTTACGAACCGGGACTGATGTCCCCTTTTCTACTAGTGAAAGAAGAACAACTTGAGGGTACGATAGAGGTGCAGATGCAACCACATAGAGTACGGACTAAGTATACAGAGAGCAATTTTTTTGTTACTTTATTGTAGGAAGACCACCAAAGACCTCACAATATTTTTTTCTTTCTTTTGCTAGTTTTGCATCAACACTTTGTTAGGAAATATTACACATCATGTAGCTTTGAACTTACATTTGAGCCTTAATTAACTGCATCTTAGTATCTCATTTGAGCAGGCCTCGGTTGAATCAGAGATAGAGGGTGACCAAAAGCCAACACACATGGATACAAGATGTACATGCGGCCTCGACAGAAAACATGATCACACCAAGCGTCCCGTGAACAAGTTGTTACGCCCATGTCCCGTGCCTGTCCAACTTCGTCCTCATCTCCATAGACATGAAATACCTTGCTGGATATAACTGATTTTAGGGGCACGACACCATGGGCTTTGAGTGGGCGTTTCCTTGGGGGGAGAAGTTGTGAGTGACGTGTTCAATGAAGGGAATGTAACTGTGGCTTCATACCAACCATGTGCTACCGTTCAATTTATACAGCTCAACTATGCATGTTGCAACTTGCAATCTGCATACACTAGTAGAAGAAGGGCCATTCGAACCGGTTTGTGAGGGCCATTTGTCCCGGTTCCCGAACCGGGACTAAAGGGTAGTAACTAAAGCCCTCTACCTTTAGTCCCGGTTCGATCGGGAACCGGAACAGATGGGGCTCCACGTGGCCGGAGCAGCTTGCCCAGGCAGGGGGACCTTTTGCCCCGGTTGGTGCCACCAACCGGGACCAAAAGTTTTCCATGCGTCAGTAGTTCAAGGGCTG
>NC_041381.1:36991006-36996284 GCF_002162155.2 Triticum dicoccoides | reverse complement strand
AAGATCTCTTACGTCCCCTAACATCTGAACTCTACTTCCACATGGTATTCTCCGTGTTTGTCGATGACGTGGTCAAGAAAGAATCCCGCCAATTCCTCTTGAATTGCTCGTTTGCGATCTTGTGGTAGGAGTTCATCCCGCATCTGCCACATCAAATTTCAAGAAGGGGGTCAATACATATATATGAATGAAACTGAACACAAATGATGGTAATAAAATAAAATTGTGAATATTATTGCTTACGGACTTCATATTGTTGTTTAGAGTAGCCCCGCTCACAGGTGGTGTGGTGGATGAACTCGTAAATGTAGTATCCACACAAATCATTCCCGGGTTCCTGCCACAAGAAATAGAGGTCAATCAAACTGATAAGCAAGCACGCTAAATGGTATTGATGAAACTAGCTAGAATCAATGGGAGATGCGGGGAACTAGCTAGTAGCTAGTACTTACTTTCGGGTGGTCAAATCGCAGTTGCGCCGGCAGTCCCGGAGCATTTGCGGTGAAATTTTTCCAAACCTGCTAGACAAAGAAAACAATTCCTTGATATCAGGAAATGAACAAAGTTGCCGATATGGTGCGATAATGATCGATTGAACTTACTTCTCGAGCATTTTACTCATGGTCGCATACTCCTCTGGATTTTTTTTGTTTGGAGTCTATGACGGTTACTAGTCCCTGCTCAAGCTTAATGTCTAGCAGAATAAAGTGGAACCTGCGCATGCATGCATAACTCATCAATTACATTACTATAACCTCGAGTAATAAGGGAAACCGAATATGCACAAGACAGTAACACTCACTTGTATTCGTAAGGAAAGAGTATTGTAGCTTTGTTTTGATTTCGAAGTAACGATGCGAGCAACTTGGCCTCGGTTTGTCTGGCATCATGTTTAACACTCCATTCATCCATGATATTTGTGTTATTGAACCCAATATCACCTACTTGTCTTTTCTTCAATTCGGCGATCTTCAATCTGCATAATATAGTGAGGGCAATTATATATACATGCAATGAAAGAGCTGAGCTATATATAGTGACTTAACTAATTAAAGAGAAGTAGTACTTACAGACAGTAGCAAGTGATGATTGTTTTATCGAGGGCCTTTTGGCTAAAAAACTGGAAAAACTCCTCATATGGAACTAACGACAAATCAATTCCAATGAGGTCGTGCTCCTCTTTAACCGATAGTGACAAAGTATTTTTCCCAGACTTTCTGCAGATGTCCATGTACTAATCATGGAATCTTCGCATCATCGTTGTTAGGGAAGTACCAGGTCTGACGAGAGGCTTCCCATGCTCGAATCTTAATGTGTTCACCTCCATTGTTCCACAAATTATTGCATCGCCATCGGCTATGTAATCTCCAGGATTGGTACCGGGCTGCACCCCCGGAAGATTAGCGACAATATCGCTAGACACATTGAGCGGGGGGCACGATTGCTTCGCTTGTTCGCCGAGCTGGGGAATTTCTTTCCCTTTTCTTTATTCTACTTCTGGCTGTACCGCCTCCCGTTCTAGAGGCTTGAGAGACGATGGACCGTATCTGTATTGCCTCCCGCCTCTTGTTGTACTGCTAGACGCTGGAGCAGCCGGAGCGGCTGCGACTGTCTTCTTTTGTTTCTTAAGAGGTGGAGCAGCCGGAGACGGACTACTACGATGCGCCAGAGCAGCCAGAATGGCGGCGTCTGTGTTCCGCCGTCTCTTACGAGGCGGTGAAGGATGAGGCGGGCTGCTCGGACGCACCGGGCAGGCGGAGAAGGAGGCGGAGTACTACCGCCCTCAAGGGCCGGAGCAGGAGGCGGAGTACTACCGCCCTCAAGGGCCGGAGCAGGAGGCGGAGTGCCCTGATCACTCGTCGTCGTCGGAGGAGGAGGCGGAGTGCCCAGCTGACTAGCAGGAGCCATGAAGTTCAGAAGCTTGATGTGCTCGTTCTGCCATAGACACGGAGTATGCTTTGCAAGACCCAGCTGAGTCTCCCCAGCACCTATAGGGTGGTCAAGCTGGAGCTCCTCAAATCCCTCCGTTAGTTCTTCCACCATCAAAACAGCATGGCCTTGTGGAATCGGACGGTAGAGAAAACTTGCTCCGGGTGATGGAGGGAACACAGAGCCAACAGCCGCCTTGACTTTGAGCTGATCCCATTGCGTCATAAGGTGGCACTGGTGTGAATCCGTGAGAAAATCCACGGGGTAGCTAGGGCACATCAAGTCAGGCTGCTGAACGAGCTCGGTGGAACCCACGCTGCTTCTCCGCTGAGATGGTGGGGTAGCTTCTGGGGTAGCATCTTGGGAAGGATCTCGCAGCTGCTGGTTCTCAACATCTCGTTCCTCTAGGTTTCTTACCCTTGCCTTAAGCTCCTGCAGTTCGCTCTGCTCCACTTTCCTCCTCCTCTCTTGGGTTTTGTAACCGCCTGCGTCGGGAAATGCAGCCTTCCACGCAACGGAGCCTGGCGTGCCTCGTGTTCATCCATGGTACTCAGGATTTCCGAGGGCCCTTGTGAGCTCGTCGTTCTCTCTGTCGAGAACGAACTTCCCTTCCTGCACTTTGTTGATTACTTTCCGAAGCTTTGTGACGGATGTTGCACGTTGCTCGTCCGTCCAACATCACTTCCCTGTTTCAGGGTCCAATGTTCCACCAGCCCTGAAGAACCAAGTCCTACAACGGTCTGGCCAGTGCAATGTCTCTCGTTCGACCCCTTTAGCAATCAGGTCATGCTCAGCCTTGTCCCACAACGGGCGGGCTTTGAGGTAGCCACCTGACCCCATGCGATGGTAATACTCCTTCTTTGTAGCATATATCTTGTTAGTCGCTAACATCTTCTTACTCCTCTCCGATGTCTTGTTGGCCACAAATGCCGGCCAGTGATCTCTTATTTTCTCAAATCAGCCGGTGAATTCTGGAATCTTGTCTTGGTCGACATACGTTGTTTTCAACTCATTCTTCCACCTCTTGAATAGATCTGCCATCTTTTTGGGAGCATAGGACTTGATCAATGGCTCTATAACTGGATTCTCTGGATCCTCCTCTTCCGGTAGGGTGAAATTTACCTTCAGTGCATTCCAAAGATCTTCTTTCTGTCTATCTTCGACAAAAGAAACTTGAAGAAGTTCTTCCTTCTTATGCTCATTCCATAGCTCGATGCTAATTGGGATCATGTCCCTAACAAGAACATTGCACTGAGCAGAAAATGCTTCCTTCGTCCGGAGTGGTTTAATTGGTTGGCCATCGCGCGCGATTTTTGTGATCGTGAACCTTTCATCCGGGAGCAACTTTTTCTTCGGGCCTCATTTCTTTACTGAAGTATTGCTTGATCCGGAGGGCTATATAAAAGAAGAAAGAATAGTTAATATAGGAGCATGTCAAAAAAAATTAATGCACAATTAGCTAGTCAGCACGCCGAACTTTGCAACAGTTGTTCCCGACTCCGTTTGGTCACCGGAGCCATCATCACAGTCGCCGGAGCCACCATCACGATCATGACCCTCCTCCATTATTTGATCAACGCAGCCTGCTTCCTCTCCTTGCAGACCTTCTTCGATAAGACAACATCACCACCATCGCGGATTATGTCCCCCAATATCTCTTCTTGATCGAAGTCTCTTTGATGATCCATAGTTTCTACAAATATTACAACATGGCAATTAATATACAAACATGACAGAAGGATATATCAAAGTAATCGGGGAGGAGGTATATCGACAACGACGACATATACATAGAAAAAAATGTTATCGTGGAGGGGGTATATATATCGACCCCCCCTCATGTCGAAGTTATTCAAGAGGGGGTATATCGACAACAACGACATATACATCAAAAAAAATTTATCGGGGAGGGGGTATATCGACCCCCCCTCATGTCGAAGTTATCGGAGAGGGGGTATATCGACAGCCTCTCTCTCATGATTATCTGACGTTTGTGTAGTGTCAAAGGATTAAACAAAACCATGTCTTCATAATTAGGCGAAAGTAACAGGCGCATGATGCTACGAAGCTCTCCAAAGTTGTTTTGGAACGGTGTCCCAGATAGGATAATTCGCTTTTTGGTACAAAGTTCAGCAAGAGCTTTCCGAATATCACTATTTGGAAGGCCTTTGCTAAAATTCATACCAAAAGACGGATTATCCTATCCGGGACTCCGTTCCAGAACAACTTTGGCGAACTTCATACCATCATGTCCCAGTTACTTCCGGCTAATGATGAAGCCATGGATTTCTTCAATACTTAGACACTAGGCAACCTCTCGACTCCTCGGTGATCCTCCACCCTCGACCCTAGCTAGTTCACGAGCCTTGACCGCTCGGCGATCCACAACACTCTACCCTAGTTCCCGACGCTCGACCCCCTCATGTCACCTTTGTCTAGTGTCAAAGGATTCAACGAAACCATGTCTTCATCACTAGGCGAAAGTAACAGGCGCATGATGGTACAAAGCTCTTCAAAGTTGTTTTGGAACGGAGTCCCATATAGGATAATTCACTTTTTGGTACAAAGTTCAGCAAGAGCCTTCCGAATATCGCCATTTGGAAGGCCTTTGCTAAAATTCGTACCAAAAGACGGATTATCCTATCCGGGACTCCATTCCAGAACAACTTTGGAGAACTTCATACCATCATGCCCCGGTCACTTCCGGCTAATGATGAAGCCATGGATTTCTTCAATACTTAGACACTAGGCAACCTCTCGACCCCTCGGCGATCCTTGACCCTCGACCCTAGCTAGTTCACGACCCTTGACCGCTCGGCGATCCATAACACTCTACCCTAGTTCCCGACCCTCGACCCCTTCATGTCACGTTTGTCTATCGTCAAAGGATTCAACAAAAACATGTCTTCATCATTAGGCGAAAGTAACAAGCGCATGATGGTACGAAGCTCTCCAAAGTTGTTTTGGAACAGAGTCCCGGATAGGATAATTCGCTTTTTGGTACAATGTACAACAAGAGCCTTCCGAATATCGCTATTTGGAAGGCCTTTGCTGAAATTCGTACCAAAAGGCGGATTATCCTATCCGGGACTCCATTCGAAAACAACTTTGGAGAAATTTTTACCATCATGCCCCGGTTACTTTTGGCTAATGATGAAGCAATGGATTTCTTTAATACTTTGACACTGGGCGACCCTCTCGACCCCTCGGCGATCCTCGACCCCTCGACCCCTCGACGACCCTCGACTCTCGACCCTCGACCCTCGACCCCTCGGCGACCCTCGACCCTCTATCCTAGTTCACGACCCTCGACCGCTCGGCGATCCACGACCCTCTACCCTAGTTCACG
>NC_041381.1:36977180-36990663 GCF_002162155.2 Triticum dicoccoides | reverse complement strand
TTTTCTTCTTCTCCTCTATTCCTTCTTCTTCTCCTTTTTTTCTCTTACTTCCTCTTCTTATTTTTCCCCCTCTTCTTCTCCTTCTTCTTCTCCTTCTTCCTCTTATTATTTCCCTTTTTCCTCTCCTTCTTTTTCTTCTTAAATCGATATCTACTAACAACCTAAAATGCACTAACCTAAAATCGATATCTACTAACAACCTAAATTAAAAAATTAATACATATATAAAAAAAACATATATGAACAAAAAAAATGCTATGAACATTATATCCATTCATACATAGCCACATCCATACATACCTATATCCACATACATATATACATTATATATATGAACAATATAATTTTCACATAAAAAAATTGCATAAAAATGTTTATTTGGAGAACAATCGAGCAGTAATTCCCATCTAGAGGCAAAGAGCATCCTCCTTGCACCGTGCGCTGGATGACTACATCATACCACTTCTCTTAACCTGTGACTGGCTCTCTGCTATGGGCATAAGGTCTGATTACATAACATCAAGGTTTGACCAATGTACCCATTTGATCTGAAATTAGATTATATAAGGGTTATCAAATTGTCAGAGATTCGAGCCCAACGATAAGAAGCATTTGGAGCTGCAAATGTGACATTTATTTCGTGAAATACCTACATCTTGTATTATGACTGGTCGTTCTTTTTGCGGGGTTTAGCACTAATTCTAATGATGTTAAGCTTGATATATAGGTATGGCAACAGAGGTTGCTGGATGTTAACTGGTAATCACAATGTATCAGTATTGATTATATGATATTGTTTTTCTGGATTCAAAGTAGTACATTTTTGGGTAGAAAGACAATACGACCTTTGTCTCTGATGTAATCAATTTGCACTCAGTACGGTTGTGTTCCATCCGGCAGGCTGCCTGCACATGCAATAATTTGATTAAGGATGACACGAATTTGGGAAGCATTATGCTGAACTTGCGAATAAGCTAAACTGACAATGGCAATGGCGCATGAAACGTCATGATGCAGAGCAGGATGGGTATCAACCAGGACATGGTGATGAATTAAAAACATACATAATCATTTCGTTATTTTTTCTCGGTGTATTCCGTTGCAACGCACGGGCAATTTTCATAGTCCTAGTCCTAGTATATATGTTTACCTAATAATAAAAAAAATTGGGTTTTTGCTCGTCGTCATCATGGCTATTTTTCAAAAAAGCCCTCCTATTTTCTGGAAATTGTACCCGTAGTCCTTCTTTAAGTGATATCTACAAAATAATTCAATTTTACAAATTAAGCCCTGGATTTATTAGAATTGAATCTGAGCTCCTTTCCTCTATCTTAGTCAGATGCTCCCTCTCCGGCCGCGGCGGTGTAGGACTCACTCATGTCCTCCCTGCCGTTCCTCCCGCCGACTGGCCCTCGCCGACCCTCCGCCCCGCAGTGGTGCGCCCGAGCTTGGGTGCGCTGCCGCTGTGTTCGCGCTTGTCCTAGATCTTAGACGACGGGCCTCCTCGATCTTCGATCCCCTTGCTTCAATGGCGGTGGCACCCCGTCCTTCCATTGACCGTCTGATTCCGGCCAACTCCAGTGCCTTCACCGGGCTGCCGCTCACGGGAACGGATCCCCTCGGCGCCCCCCTACCGATTCGCCCTACAGCCGGCCTTCCTCGCCGCCCCGACGAGCCCCTTAGCCACCGAGGAGACCAGTTGCGCCACCCATGAGCACCTCTCCTGATTCCTCTCTTCCCTCGCCCGCATCGGCCGCGCCAGTAGGAGCACGCCGCCCTGCCGCCCCCTCGTCGGCCATAGATGCGGCCTAGAACTGCAACTGCCCTGCCCTGCCATGCGCCGACGACCATGGACCAGCCACACGAGTAGGAGCATGCCACGGCGGCCGCGCCTGGATGCGGCCGAGAACTGCTACCGCCCCTGAACTGCTGCAGCACCACGCCGCACCTTCAGTGTGCCCCTGTCCCGGGCGTGATGCTATTGCCGCTGGGGCGTGCTGATGCTCACCTCTCCGGTCCGCCGGTGCCTCCCGCTCGGGCGGTGTCCCGGGCTGACGGGGAGGCACTGCGTGCGTTCGAGCTGCTGCTCGCGTCGTCTCGCGACCGCTGCGGGCCCCAAGGGCGCTGGCTGCGCGCGTCCCGGGAGGCCCGTGTGGGAGATGCTCCTGCTCGACTGTCCGCCAACACCAAGCGAAGACCAAGTCTGGGAAGGCCGCAAGGGGTAGCACTGGAAGGAAACGTCGACGCCGCAAGGGTGAGCCGCTGCTTTCATGTTCCATGAGGGTGGTGCCATTGTTGTGGTGGAGTTGTTGCATCCTGTTCGAGAGAGAAAAGAGAGGGTGATGAGAGAGAGGAGACCGAGGGTAGAAGGAGAGGGAGAACCACAAAGGAGCTGGCTCACCGGCGAGGTCCTACTGCTTCAGATCCCCGGCGTGGGGAGGGGGTGGGTTGACTGGGTCGACCGACTCGGGTTCGAGCTCCGGCGAGCGCTCTCGCCGCTCGGGCGCGTGGTATCTGGGAGACTACTTTGTGCAAGGTAAACTGAAAACGAGATGGAGATTCAGGCTTTTACAAAGGACAAAAATAGACCACGTGTAAGCACACCTGACAGTATGTGCACGCGTCGCGAAGCACTGCTTAGGATGTCATACGAAGCCACCAGACTTCACATGCGTCGACCACGCTGACCAAACGAACCACTGAAAGGAGCAGGGGAGGATTTTAGGATCAGATCGGGTGCACTCCACAACAAGGAGGAAGGAAAGATACCGGACAAACCAGAGTAGAATCGACATAGGTGTATCTCGCTGGCACCGGATTTACGTTCCGATGTGCATGCAATAATAATTGGTAGCGCCTTTGGATTAACATGCACTTGCATATTGAATTACTTCCGGCCTAACAATAAATAATGGGCAAAGCAAATAACAAAATATGACCAGTGTAGAAACTAGAATCAAAATGTTGATGCACATACAATTCTCAAAAAAATTAAATACGTGTCAATTTTTTCTGCCGTTGCAACCACGGGCCTGTTTAATACCATTGCAATTTGATCACTTCTCTCAAAAACTACCTGTGTGTGGGATTAAAAGGCATGTGAGCCAATTCTCACGAACCAAGGCACGGTGCAACTTTTAACATAATTTTTATTCTATTGCAACGCATGGGCCATTTTTCTATCTATCTATTCTAGTCTAGTATATATATAGGGAAAAGCAAACAAATAAAACTACGCCAGAGTGGATGCAATCACGAGCACTCGTTGCTGTTGGGATCTGGTCCCCCTTCTTACCTCATTTATTTTTTCCTGGTTTTTCTCATTTGTTGATGTTTTCCTCTTATAGCAGAAGGTGGACTAGCAGGCAGGACAGCGCCGGCACTAGGTTGTCGCTGCTCTAGTCCAGCAGACAGGACCACCCGCGGTGTGACAGACCTCGGCCCGCGAGAGAAGGTTTCGAGCCCATGAAAGGTTCCCACACGCGGGCGGTGCGCAGCTGATGAAGGTTCGTGCATCATTTTTTTCGCCTTTGCTGTTGGTTTGCATATCTCGCGCTACCCTTCCTCATTGTTGCCTCCCTGTACTCTCTCTCTCTCTCTCTCTCTGACTCTCTCCATCTCCCGTTCAGATTCACATCATGACCACACCTTCTGATCCAGCCATGGCCTCCCCGTGCCTCTCCTCTCCATCACTCACTACCACCGCCATATAATGGAGCTCAGCCGTCCACCGTCTCTTCCTCCATCATTCCTGCTACGCCGGTCTCCACCATCGCCTTCTCTAAGTTCACCCTTTGGCTCCCGATGTCGCCGTGTCTCTCCGTCAATGGAGTTGCGTTGCTTCCCTCTCCAACAGGGCACCTTCCCCATGGTCCATGGATGATGTGCAGGCCGCCCGTGCTGCTCCTGGAGGTGCCCTTCTCGAGCTCGGTGTCGCCACGCTTCCCAACCCCCTCCACCAGTGTCAGATCCGGCAAGGCGGCCGTAGAGCACCAGTATCACGCCCTCCGCACCATGGTATGCCCAGCTCCTCCTCACGCTGGCCTCCTCCATCGGGCAAATAGCTCCCATATGACATCTTTGAGTTGAATTGTTTCTCATGTGACGTCGTTGGTTGTAATGGCTCTCATGCGACGTCTCTCAACGCAGAAATAGCTCAAGCAAGACAACCCATTTACATGGCTAGTTGGCTGTTAGTTAGGCTGAGGTTTGGTTAGGACACTGGGGGGCTATGTGCTGACTGGTGGGGTCCACCTAGGGCCACGTAGTCAAAAGTCAACCGTCCACGACTCGACCGGTGACTGTGTGACCATCCTCGACTCGCCCGTGCTGGACAGGGCGAGCGGCACCGCCGTAAGCATCTTCTCCGGCAGCGGTTTCATCTCCGCGGTGGTGGAGCACATTTCTTGGCAGCGGCAGAGCTATTGCGAGGTGAGCCCGAAACCCTAGTCCCACTCCCAAGAATTTTGGGGGATCTGTGGCCTCATGTTGCCCCTCTGTTTTTTGGCGATTTAGAATCTCGATTGGATCCGGGGGCTGTTTCTTCTCCGCGGCCTGATAACCCACAAGTGTAGGGGATCGCAACAACTTTCGAGGGTAAAGTACAACCCAAATTTATTGATTCGACACAAGGGGGGCCAAAGAATATTCTTGAGTATTAGCAGTTGAGTTGTCAATTCAACCACACCTGGATAACTTAGTATTTGCAGCAAAGTATTTAGTAGCAAAGGTGGTATGATAATAAAGGTAACGATAGCAACAGTAAAGATAAATGTTTTTGGGTTTTTGTAGTTGTTGTAACAGTAGCAACGGAAAAGTAAATAAGCGAAAAAACAATATATGAAAAGCTCGTAGGCAATGGATCATTGATGGATAATTATGCCGGATGCGATTCCTCATGCAATAGTTATAACATAGGGTGATACAGAACTAGCTCCAATTCATCAATGTAATGTAGGCATGTATTCCGTAAATAGTCATACGTGCTTATGGAAAAGAACTTGTATGACGTATTTTGTCCTACCCTCCCGTGGCAGCGGGGTCCTAGTGAAAACTAAGGGATATTAAGGTCTCTTTTTAATAGAGAACCGAACCAAAGCATTAACACATAGTGAACACATGAACTCCTCAATCTACGGTCATCATCGAGAAGTATCCCGATTATTATCACTTCGGGGTTGTCGGATCATAAAACATAATAGGTGACTATAGACTTGCAAGATAGGATCAAGAACACACATATATTCTTGAAAACATAATAGGTTCAGATCTGAAATCATGGCACTCGGGCCCTAGTGACAAGCATTAAGCATAGCAAAGTCATAGCAACATCAATCTCAGAACATAGTGGATACTAGGGATCAAACCCTAACAAATCTAACTTGATTACACGGTAAATCTCATCCAACCCATCACCGTCCAGCAAGCCTACGATGGAATTACTCACGCACGGCGGTGAGCATCATGAAATTGGTGATGGAGGATGGTTGATGATGACGACGGCGATGAATCCCCCTCTCTGGAGCCCCGAACGGACTCCAGATCAGCCCTCCCGAGAGAGATTAGGGCTTGGCGGTGGCTCCATGTCGTAAAACGCGATGAAACTTTTTCTCTGATTTTTTTCTCCTCGAGACGGAATATATGGAGTTGGAGTTGAGGTCGGAGGAGGTTCAGGGGGGCCACGAGATAGGAGGCCACGCCCTTGGGGGGCGCCCCCCTGTCTCGTGGACAGGCTGTGGGCCCCCTAGCATTAATTCTTTCGCCAAAAATTCTTATTAATTCCAAAAGGTGCCTCCGTGGACTTCCAGGACATTCCGAGAACTTTTCTTTTCTACACATAAAACAACATCATGGCAGTTCTGCTGAAAACAGCGTCAGTCCGGGTTAGTTTCATTCAAATCATGCAAGTTAGAGTCCAAAACAAGTGCAAAAGTGTTTGGAAAAGTAGATACGTTGGAGACGTATCAACTCCCCAAGCTTAAACCTTTGCTTGTCCTCAAGCAATTCAGTTAATAAACTGAAAGTGATAAAGAAAAACTTTTACAAACTCGGTTTGCTCTTGTTGTTGTAAACATGAAAAGCCAGCATTCAAGTTTCAGCAAATATTCTGAACTAACCATACTCACAATAATACTTAGCCCTCACAATCACTCATATCAATAACATAATCAGCTAGCGAGCCATAATAATAAAACTCGGATGACAACACTTTCTCAAAATAATTATTACATGATATAACAAAATGGTATCTCGCTAGCCCTTTCTGATACCGTAAAACATAAATGCAGAGCACCTTTAAAGATCAAGGACTGACTAAACATTGTAATTCATGGTAAAAGAGATCCAGTCAATGGCAGTGCGCTCTCCAGCGGGTGCTTTTAATAAGAAAGGTGATGACTCAACATAAAAGTAAATAGATAGGCCCTTCGTAGAGGGAAGCAGGGATTTGTAGAGGTGCCAGAGCTCGATTTTAAAATAGAGATTGAATAACATTTGAGCGCCATACTTTCGCTGTCAACACAACACCTATGAGATGGTTGTATTTTCCATACTACATGCATTATAGGCAGTTCCCAAATAGAATGGTAAAGGTTTATACTCCCCCAACCACCAACAAGCATCAATCCATAGCTTGCTCGAAACAACGAGTGCCTCTAACATACAACATCCCTGGGGGAGTTTTGTTTAATTATTTTGATTTGCTTTGATCTTTTTGGATCATGGGACTGGGCATCCCAGTTACCGGCCCTTTCTTGTGAATGAGGAGCGGAGTCCACTCCTCTGAGAATAACCCACCTAGCACGGAAGATATAGGCAGCCCTAGTTGTAAAATGAGCTGCTCGAGCATACAAAACAGAATTTCATTTGAAGGTTTGGAGTTTGGCACATATAAATTTACTTGGAACGGTAGGTAGATACCGCATATAGGTACGTATAGTGGACTCATATGGAACAACTTTGGGGTTTAAGGAGTTTGGATGCACAAGCAGTATTCCTGCTTAGTACAGGTGAAGGCTAGCAAAAGACTGGGAAGCGTCCAACTGAGAGAGCGACAACAGTCGTAAACATGCATTAAAATTAATTCACACCGAATACAAGCATGAGTAGGATATAATCCACCATGAACATAAATATCATGAAGGCTATGTTGATTTTATTCAACTACATGCGTGAACATGTGCCAAGTCGAGTCACTTAATACATTCAAAGGAGGATACCATCCCATCATACCACATCATAATCGTTATAATAGCATGTTGGCACGCAAGGTAAACCATTATAGCTCATAGCTAATCAAGCATGGCACAAGTAACTATAATCTCTAAATGCCATTGCAAATACGTTTACTTCATAATAGCTAACTCAGGAACAATGAATCATCATAATTACAAAAACAAGAGAGGTCGAGTTCATACTAGCTTTTCTCATCCCAATAAGTCCATCATATATCGTCATTATTGCCTTTCACTTGCACGACCGAACGATGTGTATAATAATAAGAGTGCACGTGCATTGGACTAAGCTGGAATCTGCAAGCATTCAACTTAAGAGAGAAGACAAGTAATATGGGCTCTAAATTAAATAGACAATCATGCATATAAGAGCCACTAAGCATTTTCAATATGGTTTTCTCGACCCCCAAATGAAAGAAAAGAAAATAAAACTATTTACACGGGAAAGCTCCCAACAAATAAGAATAAGAACTAGAAATCTTTTTGGGTTTTCATTTTAATCCTACTACAAGCAAGGAAATTAAACTAACTAATTTTTTGGTTTTTCTCAAGGTTTATCAAACACACAAAAAGAAAACTAAAAAAGAGATTTAAACTAGCATGGATAATACAATGAAAGAGTATGAGCACCGACGACTAGTGTGTGAACATGAATGTAAAGTCAGTGAGAAATACGTACTCCCCCAAGGTTAGGCTTTTGGCCTAAGTTGGTTTAATACCAAGGACCGCCGCTACTTTCCCCGGTGTAATGAGAGGTATAATCAGGATACCACTGGCTGGTCATTTTCGGATCCTACTGGACAGATGATGCACGATAAGGGTCCAGTTCAGGTTCTGGTTCAGGTCTCCAAGCACCCATATTATAACTATTATCTCCAAGCAAAGCATGTTCAAGAATGATAATATCAGGAACACTCAAGTTTCCACTATTCCCACGACCAATCAAACATCTACTAGCAAATATGGCAAAGTAGCGTAAAACTAGAAAGTGTATGCTAGAGACTTTCGCCTCGGAGCCCTTCTTTGGCTCCTCTACAGCTATAGTATTAACAAAGCCAGCCACATCTTCACGATGGGGTTCCTCTAATTCTCCCTCATAAGGTATCCTACATACCGCGCAAAAATGACGTAAACACAATTCTTTGAACTCATCATATAAGTGAAATGATACTGCAGGCGGTGACTTCTTAGGATAAAAATAAAAGTTTTGCACGAAAGTATTGGTGAGTAAGAGATACTGATCGATTCGGTCATTGATGAAACCGGTGAGGCTTGTAGTCTCGATTAAAGCATAAAAGTCTTCATGAATTCCGGCTTCTTTCAAGAAATCCTCGCATGGCCATTCACACGACCGTACTTCCGCTAAGCGAGGAAGATTGTACTTGGCTTTTTCCTTCTCTTTGGCTTGTTTTTCCTCAGAGCTTTGGCTAGAAGAGCCTTTAAAGAGCCTCCTTAACATTTTCTGAAAATTTCTAAAATTTTAGTAACTTCAAAATAAAAGTGGATAAAACTAAACAAGATCGATAGCAACTACTCCTACAAGTGCCTAGAGCCTATATCATACATTGGAATTGCTTGGGACTTCAAAATTTTAACATGCAAGCTCAAGAACATGGTCACCTAAGCAGCAAAGATTTGCAATAAATAAAGCACTATAACAAAAACTAATTGGACCAATGGAGCAGTCACATACCAAGCAACAATTTCCCAAAGCAGTTTTGTGAATGGAGCTTTGAGCAAGGAGATCGAAAATCGCAGCAAAACGAGCTAGAACTCGTGCTTGAGCTGGATGGGGATTTTTTGGGTAGAAGATGGAGTGTGTGGGTGCTGGCATAAGTGGAGGGGAGCCACCAGGGGCCCACGAGACAGGGGGGCGCGCCCTACAGGGGGGCGCCCTCCTCTCTCGTGTCCTGGTGCTTGCCCCTCCTGCAGTCTTTTCAGTGCCTAAAATTCTCAAATATTCCAGAAAAAATCATACTAAATTTGCAGGGCATTTGGAGCACTTTTATTTTCGGACTATTGTTTAATGCACGGATAATTCAGGAAACAGATGGATAATACTATTTTTGCTTTATTTATTCTAAATAACAGAAAGTAAAAAGAGGGTACAGAAGGTTGTGCCTTCTAGTTTCATCAATCTCGTGATCATCAAAATGAACCCGCTAACAAGGTTGATCAAGTCTTGTTAACAAACTCATTCCAAATAACACGGAACCGGAGAAATTTTGAATAACACTAAATTACCTCAACGGGGATATGAAAATCCCCAACAATAAGAATATCATACTTTTTCTTGACAGTAGAGAGAGGAAATTCAAAACCTCCAAAAATGATAGTTGGAACTTTTTCAATAGAATTGATGGTATGAACTTGATATTGTTTCCTCGGAAAGTATACCGTATGTTCATTGCCATTAACATGAAAAGTGACATTGCCTTTGTTGCAATCAATAACAGCCCCTGCAGTATTAAGAAAAGGTCTACCAAGGATAATAGACATACTATCGTCCTCGGGAATATCAAGAATAACAAAGTCCGTTAAGATAGTGACATTTGCAACCACAACAGGCACATCCTCACAAATACCGACAGGATAGCAGTTGATTTATCAGCCATTTGCAAAGATATTTCAGTAGGTGTCAACTTATTCAATTCAAGTCTACGATATAAAGAGAGAGGCATAACACTAACACCGGCTCCAAGATCACATAAAGCAGTTCTGCCATAATTTCTTTTAATGGAGCATGGTATAGTTGGAACACCCGAATCTCCAAGTTTCTTTGGTATTCCACCCTTGAAAGTGTAACTAGCAAGCATGGTGGAAATTTTAGCTTCCGGTATCTTTCTTTTATTTGTGATGATATCCTTCATATACTTGGCATAAGGATTTACTTTAAGCATATCAATTAAGGGCATATGTAAGAAAATAGGTCTAATCATTTCAGCAAAGCGCTCAAAATCCTCATCATCCTTTGACTTGGATGGTTTAGGAGGAAAGGGCATGGGTTTCTGAACCCATGGTTCTCTTTCTTTATCGTGCTTCCTAGCAAAAAAATCTCTCTTATCATAACGTTGATTCTTTGATTGTGGGTTATCAAGATCGACAGCAGGTTCAATCTCTACATCATTGTTTTTTCTAGGTTGAGCATCAACATGAACATTATCATTAACGTTATCACTAGGTTCATGTTCATCACCTGATCGCGTTTCAGCATCAGATATAGAAATATCATTGGGATTATCATGGGTGTCTACAGTAGGTTCACTAGAAGCATGCAAGGTTCTATCGTATTTCTTCTTCTTCTTTTTAGAAGAACTAGGTGCCTCTAAATTATTTCTCTGAGAATCTTGCTCGATTCTCTTAGGGTGGCCTTCAGGATACAAAGGTTCCTGAGTCATTCTACCAGTTCTAGTAGCCACTCTAATGGCAAAGTCATTTTTATTATTCAATTCATCAAGCAAATCATTTTGAGCTTTGGGTACTTGCTCAGCTTGAGTAGCAACCATAGAAACATATTGGCTAACGCGGTGAAGTTCATCTTTAACTCTAGCCAGATTATCACCTACGCGTCCTATCTCGAAAGCATTATTCTTTAACTCTCTACCAACATAAGCATTAAAACTTTCTTGTCTAGCCATAAAGTCATCAAATTCATCTAAGCATGGGCTATGAAATTTAGTAGAGGGTATTTCAACTTTATCATATCTATAGATAGAATTTACCTTTACTACCTGTGTCGGGTTATCAAGACAATGTGGTTCTTCAGGTGGTAAATTAAGACCATGTATTTCTTCAATAGGTGGTAAATTCTTAACATCTTCAGCTTTAATACCTTTTTCTTTCATTGATTTCTTTGCCTCTTGCATATCTTCAGGACCGGGAAATAAAACACCTCTCTTCTTCGGAGTGGGTTTAGGAATAGGCTCAGGAGTTGGCTCAATTGGTTCGGGAATTACTTCAGGAACTGGCTCTGGAAGAGTCCAATTATTTTCATTAGTCAACATATTATTCAATAATATTTCAGCTTCGTCGACTGTTATTTCCCTGAAAACACAACCAGCACAACTATCCAAGTGGTCCTTGGAAGCATCAGTTAGTCCATTACAAAAGATATCAAGTATTTCATTTTTCTTAAGAGGATGATCAGGCAAAGCATTAAGTAACCGGAGAAGCCTCCCCCAAGCTTGTGGGAGACTCTCTTCTTTGATTTGCACAAAATTATATATTTCCCACAAGGCAGCTTGTTTCTTATGAGAAGGGAAAAATTTAGCAGAGAAGTAATAAATCATATCCTGGGGACTACGCACACAACCAGGAGCAAGAGAATTATACCAAGTCTTAGCATCACCCTTTAATGAGAACGGAAATATCTTAAGGATATATAAATAACAAGACTTCTCAGCATGAGTGAACAGGGTGGATATGTCATTCAACTTGGTAAGATGTGCCACAACAGTTTCAGATTCAAGGCCATAAAAAGGATCAGATTCAACTAAAGTAATAATATCAGGATCAACAGAAAATTCATAATCCTTATCAGTAACACAGATAGGTGAAGTAGCAAAAGCAGGGTCGGGTTTCATTCTAGCATTAAGAGACTGCTGCTTCCATTTAGCTAATAATTTCTTAAGATCATTTCTATCATTGCAAGCAAGAATTTCCATAACAGCTGCTTCATTCATAACATAACCCTTAGGAACAACAGGTAATACATAATCATTGGGGGAACGTTCATCATCACTATCATCAATAATAGGTTCCTCAATATTTTCATTCCCCCTAACTCTAGCAAGTTGTTCATCTAGAAATTCACCTGATGGCAAAGTAGTATCACGCACAGAAGTAGTTTCATCATGCATAGCAGAAGTGGCATCATCAATAACATGCGACATATCAGAATTCATAGCAGTAGCAGGTTTAGGTGTCGCAAGCCTACTAATAACGGAAGGAGAATCTAGTGCAGAGCTAGATGGCAGTTCCTTACCTCCCCTCGTAGTTGAGGACAAAATCTTGGTCTTAGCGTCTTTCAAGTTCTTAATGGTGATCAATAGATATAAATCCCAAGTGACTCAGGGAATAGAGTTATGCTCCCCGGCAACGGCGCCAGAAATTAGTCTTGATAACCCACAAGTGTAGGGGATCGCAACAGCTTTCGAGGGTGAAGTACAACCCAAATTTATTGATTCGACACAAGGGGAGCCAAAGAATATTCTTGAGTATTAGCAGTTGAGTTGTCAATTCAACTGCCCAAGCTTAAACCTTTGCTTGTCCTCAAGCAATTCAGTTAATAAACTGAAAGTGATAAAGAAAAACTTTTACAAACTCGGTTTGCTCTTGTTGTTGTAAACATGAAAAGCCAGCATTCAAGTTTCAGCAAATATTCTGAACTAACCATACTCACAATAATACTTAGCCCTCACAATCACTCATATCAATAACATAATCAGCTAGCGAGCCATAATAATAAAACTCGGATGACAACACTTTCTCAAAATAATTATTACATGATATAACAAAATGGTATCTCGCTAGCCCTTTCTGATACCGTAAAACATAAATGCAGAGCACCTTTAAAGATCAAGGACTGACTAAACATTGTAATTCATGGTAAAAGAGATCCAGTCAATGGCAGTGCGCTCTCCAGCGGGTGCTTTTAATAAGAAAGGTGATGACTCAACATAAAAGTAAATAGATAGGCCCTTCGTAGAGGGAAGCAGGGATTTGTAGAGGTGCCAGAGCTCGATTTTAAAATAGAGATTGAATAACATTTGAGCGCCATACTTTCGCTGTCAACACAACACCTATGAGATGGTTGTATTTTCCATACTACATGCATTATAGGCAGTTCCCAAATAGAATGGTAAAGGTTTATACTCCCCCAACCACCAACAAGCATCAATCCATAGCTTGCTCGAAACAACGAGTGCCTCTAACATACAACATCCCTGGGGGAGTTTTGTTTAATTATTTTGATTTGCTTTGATCTTTTTGGATCATGGGACTGGGCATCCCAGTTACCGGCCCTTTCTTGTGAATGAGGAGCGGAGTCCACTCCTCTGAGAATAACCCACCTAGCACGGAAGATATAGGCAGCCCTAGTTGTAAAATGAGCTGCTCGAGCATACAAAACAGAATTTCATTTGAAGGTTTGGAGTTTGGCACATATAAATTTACTTGGAACGGTAGGTAGATACCGCATATAGGTACGTATAGTGGACTCATATGGAACAACTTTGGGGTTTAAGGAGTTT
>NC_041381.1:36974709-36976842 GCF_002162155.2 Triticum dicoccoides | reverse complement strand
GATGCACAAGCAGTATTCCTGCTTAGTACAGGTGAAGGCTAGCAAAAGACTGGGAAGCGTCCAACTGAGAGAGCGACAACAGTCGTAAACATGCATTAAAATTAATTCACACCGAATACAAGCATGAGTAGGATATAATCCACCATGAACATAAATATCATGAAGGCTATGTTGATTTTATTCAACTACATGCGTGAACATGTGCCAAGTCGAGTCACTTAATACATTCAAAGGAGGATACCATCCCATCATACCACATCATAATCGTTATAATAGCATGTTGGCACGCAAGGTAAACCATTATAGCTCATAGCTAATCAAGCATGGCACAAGTAACTATAATCTCTAAATGCCATTGCAAATACGTTTACTTCATAATAGCTAACTCAGGAACAATGAATCATCATAATTACAAAAACAAGAGAGGTCGAGTTCATACTAGCTTTTCTCATCCCAATAAGTCCATCATATATCGTCATTATTGCCTTTCACTTGCACGACCGAACGATGTGTATAATAATAAGAGTGCACGTGCATTGGACTAAGCTGGAATCTGCAAGCATTCAACTTAAGAGAGAAGACAAGTAATATGGGCTCTAAATTAAATAGACAATCATGCATATAAGAGCCACTAAGCATTTTCAATATGGTTTTCTCGACCCCCAAATGAAAGAAAAGAAAATAAAACTATTTACACGGGAAAGCTCCCAACAAATAAGAATAAGAACTAGAAATCTTTTTGGGTTTTCATTTTAATCCTACTACAAGCAAGGAAATTAAACTAACTAATTTTTTGGTTTTTCTCAAGGTTTATCAAACACACAAAAAGAAAACTAAAAAAGAGATTTAAACTAGCATGGATAATACAATGAAAGAGTATGAGCACCGACGACTAGTGTGTGAACATGAATGTAAAGTCAGTGAGAAATACGTACTCCCCCAAGGTTAGGCTTTTGGCCTAAGTTGGTTTAATACCAAGGACCGCCGCTACTTTCCCCGGTGTAATGAGAGGTATAATCAGGATACCACTGGCTGGTCATTTTCGGATCCTACTGGACAGATGATGCACGATAAGGGTCCAGTTCAGGTTCTGGTTCAGGTCTCCAAGCACCCATATTATAACTATTATCTCCAAGCAAAGCATGTTCAAGAATGATAATATCAGGAACACTCAAGTTTCCACTATTCCCACGACCAATCAAACATCTACTAGCAAATATGGCAAAGTAGCGTAAAACTAGAAAGTGTATGCTAGAGACTTTCGCCTCGGAGCCCTTCTTTGGCTCCTCTACAGCTATAGTATTAACAAAGCCAGCCACATCTTCACGATGGGGTTCCTCTAATTCTCCCTCATAAGGTATCCTACATACCGCGCAAAAATGACGTAAACACAATTCTTTGAACTCATCATATAAGTGAAATGATACTGCAGGCGGTGACTTCTTAGGATAAAAATAAAAGTTTTGCACGAAAGTATTGGTGAGTAAGAGATACTGATCGATTCGGTCATTGATGAAACCGGTGAGGCTTGTAGTCTCGATTAAAGCATAAAAGTCTTCATGAATTCCGGCTTCTTTCAAGAAATCCTCGCATGGCCATTCACACGACCGTACTTCCGCTAAGCGAGGAAGATTGTACTTGGCTTTTTCCTTCTCTTTGGCTTGTTTTTCCTCAGAGCTTTGGCTAGAAGAGCCTTTAAAGAGCCTCCTTAACATTTTCTGAAAATTTCTAAAATTTTAGTAACTTCAAAATAAAAGTGGATAAAACTAAACAAGATCGATAGCAACTACTCCTACAAGTGCCTAGAGCCTATATCATACATTGGAATTGCTTGGGACTTCAAAATTTTAACATGCAAGCTCAAGAACATGGTCACCTAAGCAGCAAAGATTTGCAATAAATAAAGCACTATAACAAAAACTAATTGGACCAATGGAGCAGTCACATACCAAGCAACAATTTCCCAAAGCAGTTTTGTGAATGGAGCTTTGAGCAAGGAGATCGAAAATCGCAGCAAAACGAGCTAGAACTCGTGCTTGAGCTGGATGGGGATTTTTTGGGTAGAAGATGGAGTGTGTGGGTGCTGGCATAAGTGGAGGGGAGCCACCAGGGGCCCACGAGACAGGGGGGCGC
>NC_041381.1:36962719-36973414 GCF_002162155.2 Triticum dicoccoides | reverse complement strand
CTAGGTTGAGCATCAACATGAACATTATCATTAACGTTATCACTAGGTTCATGTTCATCACCTGATCGCGTTTCAGCATCAGATATAGAAATATCATTGGGATTATCATGGGTGTCTACAGTAGGTTCACTAGAAGCATGCAAGGTTCTATCGTATTTCTTCTTCTTCTTTTTAGAAGAACTAGGTGCCTCTAAATTATTTCTCTGAGAATCTTGCTCGATTCTCTTAGGGTGGCCTTCAGGATACAAAGGTTCCTGAGTCATTCTACCAGTTCTAGTAGCCACTCTAATGGCAAAGTCATTTTTATTATTCAATTCATCAAGCAAATCATTTTGAGCTTTGGGTACTTGCTCAGCTTGAGTAGCAACCATAGAAACATATTGGCTAACGCGGTGAAGTTCATCTTTAACTCTAGCCAGATTATCACCTACGCGTCCTATCTCGAAAGCATTATTCTTTAACTCTCTACCAACATAAGCATTAAAACTTTCTTGTCTAGCCATAAAGTCATCAAATTCATCTAAGCATGGGCTATGAAATTTAGTAGAGGGTATTTCAACTTTATCATATCTATAGATAGAATTTACCTTTACTACCTGTGTCGGGTTATCAAGACAATGTGGTTCTTCAGGTGGTAAATTAAGACCATGTATTTCTTCAATAGGTGGTAAATTCTTAACATCTTCAGCTTTAATACCTTTTTCTTTCATTGATTTCTTTGCCTCTTGCATATCTTCAGGACCGGGAAATAAAACACCTCTCTTCTTCGGAGTGGGTTTAGGAATAGGCTCAGGAGTTGGCTCAATTGGTTCGGGAATTACTTCAGGAACTGGCTCTGGAAGAGTCCAATTATTTTCATTAGTCAACATATTATTCAATAATATTTCAGCTTCGTCGACTGTTATTTCCCTGAAAACACAACCAGCACAACTATCCAAGTGGTCCTTGGAAGCATGAGTGAGTCCATTACAAAAGATATCAAGTATTTCATTTTTCTTAAGAGGATGATCAGGCAAAGCATTAAGTAACCGGAGAAGCCTCCCCCAAGCTTGTGGGAGACTCTCTTCTTTGATTTGCACAAAATTATATATTTCCCACAAGGCAGCTTGTTTCTTATGAGCAGGGAAATATTTAGCAGAGAAGTAATAAATCATATCCTGGGGACTACGCACACAACCAGGAGCAAGAGAATTATACCAAGTCTTAGCATCACCCTTTAATGAGAACGGAAATATCTTAAGGATATATAAATAACAAGACTTCTCAGCATGAGTGAACAGGGTGGATATGTCATTCAACTTGGTAAGATGTGCCACAACAGTTTCAGATTCAAGGCCATAAAAAGGATCAGATTCAACTAAAGTAATAATATCAGGATCAACAGAAAATTCATAATCCTTATCAGTAACACAGATAGGTGAAGTAGCAAAAGCAGGGTCGGGTTTCATTCTAGCATTAAGAGACTGCTGCTTCCATTTAGCTAATAATTTCTTAAGATCATTTCTATCATTGCAAGCAAGAATTTCCATAACAGCTGCTTCATTCATAACATAACCCTTAGGAACAACATGTAATACATAATCATTGGGGGAACGTTCATCATCACTATCATCAATAATAGGTTCCTCAATATTTTCATTCCCCCTAACTCTAGCAAGTTGTTCATCTAGAAATTCACCTGATGGCAAAGTAGTATCACGCACAGAAGTAGTTTCATCATGCATAGCAGAAGTGGCATCATCAATAACATGCGACATATCAGAATTCATAGCAGTAGCAGGTTTAGGTGTCGCAAGCCTACTAATAACGGAAGGAGAATCTAGTGCAGAGCTAGATGGCAGTTCCTTACCTCCCCTCGTAGTTGAGGACAAAATCTTGGTCTTAGCGTCTTTCAAGTTCTTAATGGTGATCAATAGATATAAATCCCAAGTGACTCAGAGAATAGAGTTATGCTCCCCGGCAACGGCGCCAGAAATTAGTCTTGATAACCCACAAGTGTAGGGGATCGCAACAGCTTTCGAGGGTGAAGTACAACCCAAATTTATTGATTCGACACAAGGGGAGCCAAAGAATATTCTTGAGTATTAGCAGTTGAGTTGTCAATTCAACCACACCTGGATAACTTAGTATCTGCAGCAAAGTATTTAGTAGCAAAGGTGGTATGATAATAAAGGTAACGGTAGCAACAGTAAAGATAAATGTTTTTGGGGTTTTGTAGTAGTTGTAACAGTAGCAACAAAAAAGTAAATAAGCGAAGAACAATATATGAAAAGCTCGTAGGCAATGGATCAGTGATGGATAATTATGCCGGATGCGATTCCTCATGCAATAGTTATAACATAGGGTGATACAGAACTAGTTCCAATTCATCAATGTAATGTAGGCATGTATTCCGTAAATAGTCATATGTGCTTATGGAAAAGAACTTGTATGAGGTATTTTGTCCTACCCTCCCGTGGCAGCGGGGTCCTAATGGAAACTAAGGGATATTAAGGCCTCCTTTTAATAGAGAACCGGACCAAAGCATTAACACATAATGAATACATGAACTCCTCAAACTACGGTCATCACCGAGAAGTATCCCGATTATTGTCACTTCGGGGTTGTCGGATCATAACACATAATAGGTGACTATAGACTTGCAAGATAGGATCAAGAACACACATATATTCATCAAAACATAATAGGTTCAGATCTGAAATCATGGCACTCGGGCCCTAGTGACAAGCATTAAGCATAGCAAAGTCATAGCAACATCAATCTCAGAACATAGTAGATACTAGGGATCAAACCCTAACAAAACTAACTTGATTACATGGTAAATCTCATCCAACCCATCACCGTCCAGCAAGCCTATGATGGAATTACTCACGCACGGCGGTGAGCATCATGAAATATGTGATGGAGGATGGTTGATGATGATGAGGGCGACGAATCCCCCTTTCCGGAGCACCGAACGGACTCCAGATCAGCCCTCCCGAGAGAGATTAGGGCTTGGCGGCGGCTCCGTGTCGTAAAACGCGATGAAACTTTCTCTCTGATTTTTTCTCCCCGAGACGGAATATATGGAGTTGGAGTTGAGGTCGGAGGAGGTCCAGGGGGCCCATGAGATAGGAGGCCGCGCCCTAGGGGGGGCGCCCCCCTGTCTCGTGGACAAGCTGTGGGGCCCCTGGCATTAATTATTTTGCCAAAAATTCTTATTAATTCCAAAACGTGCCTCCGTGGATTTTCAGGACATTCCGAGAACTTTTCTTTTCTACACATAAAACAACATCATGGCAGTTCTGCTTAAAACAACGTCAGTACGGGTTAGTTTCATTCAAATCATGCAAGTTAGAGTCCAAAACAAGGGCAAAAGTGTTTGGAAAAGTAGATACGTTGGAGACGTATCACGGCCCGGTGGTGGAGCACCTTTCTCGACAACGGCTGTTGTGAGTGAGTATTTTCAAACACAAGTCCCATTCCACTGAATTTTGGATAAATTTGTGGCCTCATGCTGCCGGGCTGCCCCCGTTTCTTGGCGTTTTAGAATCTCGATTGGATAGGAGATGGAGCAAGGGCTGGATGAGATGGAGCGAGGAGACAGTGCGGTACTGACTGTCGCTTACACTGCCGCCGCTTGCCATTGACAAAATAGGGGAGGTTCAGGTTCTGCCACCACATTCGCAATTATAGTGGAATTTTTTCCCTGTAAAGCCAAGCTCAGTGATGGCAGTGTCCAAGACATTGATAGAGATACCACCGTGAGGTTGGATGTCGAATTTGCAGATGTTGATCCCCAAGAATTGGAGAGCATAAAGGAGAAGGTCGTGGGCAATTTGGTGGAGAGAATTGGGGAGAGTATTGTTTGGGGTCCAGAACAAGAGGTATCTCTGCAACATTTCGATAACTATAATGGTGAATATGTGAGAATTGAAGACGGAGAATCCATGGTTGCTGAAATTGATCAGCAAAAGGGTGGGCAAGCAAACAAGTAACATTTTATGCAGAGCTAATTGATCTGCAAACTCATTCCAGAGTTGGTAATGTGCCATCAAAGATGGCTACACAGGTGGAAGATGATGAGTGGGTTTCACAAAAGAAGATGTTGGCATTGTTGACTGAACCGACTGTAGTAGCTGAAGATACAGGGATTGATGCAGATAGTGAGGAGGGAACCCATGGTGGTAGGAAGATTGTTGTTGATTGGAATGTAGTAGAGTTGAATGAAAAAACAGATTTGGTCATTACACCAATATCTGACATTGATATGGCCGAAATGTTTGGCATTCAAGTTGATGACAAAGATAAGGAGAAGGATGACAGTTCTTTGCCTCTTGATGGTAACACGGGCCCTAGAAATGCAAATGAGGATGAAGAAGAGCTGATGAGAGAGGATGCAGATATTGTGTATGATGCAGATGATAATGAGCTGGTTTGTTTGTATGACAAAAAGAACCCAGTTATTGAGGTGGGAAAGTTGTGGCCAAGCATGAAGGAGTTTAGGATGTCTTTCAGGATCTATATAGTGAAAAAAGAGTTTGATGCCAAGACTATGTGGACTGATCGCAAGAAATTTTATGCTAGGTGCAAATATTATGATGGTGGTGGCAATCCTTGCAAATGGTACTTGTCTACCAGACTACAACCTGATGGAAGTATATTAAGGGTAAATCAAATACCACACCAGCATACATGTATGACCACTTCACAGAGAGTTTCAAAGATGACATCACACCTTTGGGTTACAGAGAAGATTACTCCTATTTTAGCCAAGACTCCAAACACTACTGCAAAGAGGCTTAAAGTTGACTTGGAGAAGCTGTACCCCATCCAGCTGGAATATACCACAATGTGGAAAGCAAAACAAAGGGCCATGAAATCATTGTATGGTGACTGGGCAAATACATTTAGGATGTTGTATAGTTTTAAAGCAGAGGTGGAGAAAAGGTCACCTGGGCGTGTGGTCGAGATAGATATAGAGGTAATAGAGCATGGCAAGGTTTTATTTAGCAAGTTTTTTATGTGTTTGAAGCCTTGCATAGATGGATTGAAAGCAGGTTGTCTTCCATATTTGAGCATAGACTCATCTTTTTTGACTGGAAAGTGGAATGGTCAGTTGGCTGCATGCAATGCTCTAGATGGACACAATTGGATGTTCCCAATTGCAATAGAAATGTTTCAATCAGAGACAGAGGCATCATGGATATGGTTCATGATGCAACTGAAAAGATGCATAGGTCTAGTTTCTCCTCTGGCCATCCACACAGATGCATGTAAAGGGTTGGAAAATGCAGTAAAAAATGTTTTCCCCCATGCTGAGCAGAGGGAGTGTTTTGGACATATGTGGATGAATCTGATAAAAAATTTCAGAGGAGATGAATTTGGGTGCATGTGGCCAGCAGCAAGATCCTACACCACACAGACACATTCCTATCACCTTGGTAAGATATTGGCATCATGTAGTGATAACGAATTTGCTTCATGGTTGAACACCCACCATTCTCTCTTGTGGTATAGATCAGGTTTTAATACTGCCATAAAATGTGATCATATCAATAACAACTTGGCAGAAAGTTTTAACAACAAAGTGAAGGATTTGAAAGACTTGCCCGTGCATGACATGGTGGACCAAATAAGGATCATGATCATGCGTTTGTGGGAGTTGAGAGGAAAAATTGCTAATATTTTGGAAGGGGACAACCTTCCAGCAGTGGTACAATAGGTGGTCAACAGGAGTAGAAATCTTTCACATCTATCTGTTGAGAAATCTTCCTTGTGGGGTGCTGAAGTTAGAGATACAAAGAGTGGCAAGAGGCATGTGGTTAATACTGAGTTGCATGGGTGCACTTGCCAAGAGTGGCAACACACTGGAAAACCATATGAGCATTCCATACTTTTTTTGGCATCTAAACCCAGGTTAAATATGCACCCATATTTGCATGAGTATTATTCAGTACAAAAACTCAAAGCTGCATATGCAAGTCCAATTCCTGCACTGACTGACCAATCTTAGTGGCCTGAGGTGGAAATAGAATTTACCTTGTGTCCCTCTGTCACTAGAAGAAAGGCTGGGAGGCCAAAACAGAGCAGATTCAAAGCTTGGTTTGAGAAAGGTGGTTGTAGTAAGAAGGGGAAAAAGGAAAAGCAAAAGAATGATAAGCCCAAAAGGGCTCAAAAAGGTAACAAAAATAGGTGCAAGTTGTGTGAGGTACTTGGGCATAGAATAGGTTCATCCAAATGCATCTACACTCCTCAGAGGCCAAAGTATGTTTATGTTACTGTTTTTGCAAGTTTTTGATTTTGCTACTTGTTCTAGTATCTAACCAAGTCAAATGCTTTATTTTTTAGGAGGAAGCGTGCAGAAAAAGCCCCACCTCTTGTTGTTGAACAATGCTAGCCAGTGAAAAAAGCAAGACTCAATGGCTTTAGAAGGAAGAACACTAAGCAGATAATACTTGGTGACAAAGATATGGAGCAAACTGCAACTGTTACTGCTAAACATGAGCTAAGTGTTTCTGTTTTGGACGATGTGATGCATACTGAATCTGTTTTGCAGGCGCTAGGGCAATCTGAAACTGTTGCAGATGAAGCAACTGTTGTGCTGCCATGCGAATCTGCTTTGACAGTTGTGTTGCCATGTTTGGAGGTTGTGCTGCCAAGTGTTGAGTTGCAAACTGAAGTAGTTGAACAATGTGTGCCATCTACTCAATCTGCAGAAGTGCAAACTGAAGAAGTGGGACATGGTCAGGTGCAAAAGTTGAGGGGGCCTAGTGGAGTTGGCAAGAAAAACAAGGAGCCAAAAAGCAAGAGCATCAGCATCAACAAACTATGCGCCGTGGAACCAAACGGTGGGAAAAAGGAGAAGAACTCGAGTGGTAGAAAGAAGCAAAAGAAATAGACTCGAAATCATTCAAATTTAATGTGAAAACTTAAGTTTGTTGTCATTTGATGTGAAAACTTATGTTCTTTCATGTGAAAACTTATGTGCTATGATGTTGATTTGACTTGAAATAAAATTCAAATTTGAACCGACATTCAAATTTGAACCGATCTCGAATTTTTTTGGAGTTCATTTGTTTGTCCTGTGATGTTGCATTGTTTTATGTACTACTATGCACTTTAGTTCATAAATCCAACCCTTTTTGTGAAGTCCAACTCATAGTCACTGAAAATGTTGTCCAAAGAGACTCCAAAGTAAGGGAAAACGGCCCCATTTCTAAGCAAGTGTTTTACGACCTTCTCAAAAATCACCCAAAAAGATTTTCTTAGCTTATATTATACCTATATAGGATCAATACGAAGTCTCACCTTTTTTTGAATAAGTATTTATTTAATTTATTTTTGAAAACACCCTTTAATACAAAGTCAGCAATAAAACAAGTTTAAAAATTTAAAATGCAAAAATAACTTCAAATCCTCCTTAGGCACTCCAAAATGAAGCTAAGGTAAGGTTTTTTTTTATTATTTTGCATTTTCAAAACCTCAAACCCTCTTCTCACTCCTTTGAACTCTATGCAACCTCAGTCAAGATAGTCCAATTTGTGAAGGTTTTTTCATGCAAAGATCATTAGATCAAGTTTATCATTTTATATCATAACTATGTAACATAAAAAGACTATATGCGCAGGTTTTTCATTTTTTAGATTTTTTTAAATTAGTTATACAGATTTGAATGTTCGGTCAAACCTTTCAAAATCCTGTTGACTACCTCCAAAGCCCATGTAACCCTAGCGCCAAACGTCCACCGTCGATCTAACCCTAACAACAAACTGTGGCCGTCGGATAGGCCTTCTAGAAGGATTCCGCGGGGGCGATCCATGGGAGCCCTAATTCTCCAATTTGATTGGCCACAGTTTAGTCTCTCTGACGAACAGATAACGTTGAGCGGGGGAGCATCTTAGTGACCGTTGGGCCGAGTGGATCGGGCCCGGCAGAGCCTGGCGTGCGTGCGCACGGCCGTCGTGAGGGAGGGATGGGCTACATGCGAAAGGGTCAATGACATGTGGGCCATCCCTGTCCCATGCATGCCATGCAACATCGCAGCCTAGCTATCATGTGCTCATGAACGCTGTGACACAACCTAGCCATTTGCATGCGGGCTTGCATGCACGCATCGACGCAGTAAAGCAGCGGCAGGGGCGCAGCGTATAGGTACGTCGCATCTAAGCTATTTTAACAAATGCATGTTTGAACCTGAGACACGGGACGAACGCGTCGGTGGTGCAGCTCCTTTTTCAGTGTCACGCGCAGATGAACGGGCTTGTTTCCCATGCGGCGTCACCGCCGATGCAAGTCCATGAAACGATGCATCTCGCCTGTGCCGCCCGTGCCTCTTTGGATGCTCTGCCCGCCGTTTTTGAATTAATGCCCGTAATTACTTATGCAAGTACGAACGGTGAAGAGAAAACAATCGAAGGCACCGTGTACACATTGACCACGGCTGCAACGCGGCTATAAAAGGGCACCATTTCCTCATCCCTCTCACACTCATCTCTCAATCCTCCTCCACTCCTTCTTTTCGAGCCAAATCCACCACTCGAGACACCATGCAGTTCAATGGCCCTACCTACCGTCGCCCTCGCACCATGACGGAGAGGGAGTACCCGACCGGAGTCATCGTCGAGAATAGCCTGAGGGTGTGGGCCATCTCAAGGTGGAGGGGCCCTAGAGAGTTGGCTCACTTCTTCCTCCAAGCCGACTACCGCCACCTCCCTCCGGGCACTCCGCCCATGTTCCACCTCCACGAGCAGTACGATGGCAACGACAACGGCTTCGTCATCGGCCTGTACGTCACCTTCACCAACCCCTACGACGCTCACCACCTCCTCGGCGAGGTGTTCTGGTGTGGATGCGAGTTTATCGCATTCACGACCTACAACATCTTCACCAACTTCCACCACATCTTCCCTCACCCCAACGGCATGCACACCCTCCCCTACCAGATGCCGGAGAACGACGAGTGAGGGGTGCCGGCTAAGGAGGAGGGGCCAAGGAGTTGTTCGAGTGCGAGTCTTACTATCTTGTTTGTGTTGGTTCGGGCGTGTGTTCCCGTGTCTTCTATCTATCTAGTTTTAATTATTTTTTCTTTCATGTTTTATGAACTATATGTTGTAAGGGGATGCCCCTCTATATGTTCTATCTATCTATGATACTAGGGTACCCGATGCCCCTCTATCGTGCTATCTATTAATGTTTTTTCGGGCCTAAAGTTTCTCCATTGCATTTTATTTATGTGGCCATGTGGAATAAAAAATGCACTAAAACATGATCCAATCATATAAGTTGTATTTAGCACGTGTCTAGTTAATTATCTTCCTTTTATGTTTTATGCACTATATGTTGTAAGGGGATGCCTCTCTATGTTGTCAGGAGATGCTACTAGGGGCACACTAGATGTTTTGTGAGGGGCACAACCTTTTTCGGTTGAAACACACGAGTAAAAACTTTGAAAACACCATAGCACAAATAAAAAAAATGAAAATTGTGCTTGGTTGAAATAAACTAGAACCAAACAATTGCAACTTTTTTGGTTCACAAAGACTGCAAGTTAGACTACTAACTAGAACCAACCTTTTGTTTTAGCCGAAACAACACGGGACCCTACCAACGGACACGATAGCTTATGCATAAAAATAGCTCAAATAATTATCAGATGAGTTATCTCAAAAAAGGTGACTGCAGGAAACTTAAAATTTGTGAAATAACCTAAAGCCGAAAAGATATATCGATGTCAATAAAAATGTGCACTTTTTTTGCACTAGCTACACTTCTTTTATCAATGGGCCTGGATATGTTCTATTCGGCCCTGCCTAACTTCTATATGGGCCTGGCCTTTTCGGGCAACTGTGAACGAACCTTTTTTTTCCTTTTCTCCCTCTACCACTGAAACTGAAACTGATGACGAACTGAAGAACTGAAAAAACGGGGCCGAAACAAAGTGGAGAAAACATGCTAAATTCGTACAGCGCAACACTTTTATTCAAACATCCATATCATTACGATTACAAATGATGCCCAATCTATTCACTTACGACTAATTATCATCACATAAACAAATGCGAGAGCAATTACACAAATATAAAAAAGTCCGGCCATCAGCCCCATCAAATTGCCCTGCTTCTGCAATTCGATGAGTTTCTTCATCTGCTTGTTCAGCTTCTTCAGCTCTGCCGTCACTCCTGCATCCCCCATAGTAGCACCAGTGGAATGGGGGGCGCCCCCAAAGGAATTGCCAGATCTAGGGGCCCCAGATCCAGACGGGGCCAATCCAAACTTGCCCAACTTCTCCGCCTCCAACAGTAAATCGAGCTCCCCTGATGCACCCTCCAGTTGAATCCGCTCTATGTACTCATCTAGCCACTCAAAATGGGTGTATTGCTTCAATTTCTGAAATCGGAAAGATGAACACTAAATCCCAAATCCGATGAAAAATGGGCAAATATGAAATTGGGAGACAAAAACCAAAATTGGCATATTGAGAAGTAAAATCTCACATTTCCCTGCTCTGGTTTGCTCTCGCATTTCACGAATTCCCGCCCAAGGTTGCCATTCTTGTCGGTCATTGTGACTAGCCGCTTCAGGGGTGCGATACGTGGGCATGCAGGGCACCTTGTCATGGGCACTGCGCCATAGCGCGGCCATGAGCGGCGGGAGGCTGAAGCGGAGCTCGACATTGCTAGGTCGCGGCACGGCACGGCGTTGCTGCGCGTCGTC
>NC_041381.1:36956861-36962352 GCF_002162155.2 Triticum dicoccoides | reverse complement strand
GCTTACCTGGATAAGTTAGTGGGTCCCGCTCACCTGACCAATGCTGAGCTGGAAAAGTTAGTTGGTCCCACGCTGTGGGTCCCGCTCACCTGATTCGAGTTTTAAACATATGTCTTTGGATTAGGCAGCAGTGTCGCATGGGAGCTATTTTTTCCAACGCAGATGTCGCATGAGAGCCATTTGAACCAACGATGTCGCATGAGAGACAATTCAACTGAAGCGACGTCGCATGGGATCTTTTTGCCCTCCTCCATCAAGGTCGTCGAGCTCCCTCTCCTCTGCAGCAGCCTCGAGGTCGACACTACAACAGAATTGCAAGATTGGTACCGTGTAATACTCGACTTGCTTTGGATATGATTTCTATGATGAACTGAAGAATTTTTTGTGCGTAAGTTGGATTACTTCTCGACTTGCTGCTCATACAGCCCCTTGCTCCAAATTCCCCACTTCGTCCTGATCCGGTTCATGTATATACTATGGCTTCTTCTTGGGAGGTTGGGAGTGGGGTATCTCCAGTGGTTCGTTGCCCAGGTTTGCTTCTTCAAGCCGCGTGTGAGAGAGTTAGAAATTGGTACCTTTTTTTGTCAAAACTGATTTGGTCTATGTCTCTAGTGGAATGTACCAGAGTGCTTGGTGCTTGAAAGCGCTTCCCACGGATGTTTCAGTAGCTTACCATGTAGTCCAGGTTTGGCTTGTGGTGGTTTGATGTTACGCGGATGACAATCTTTGAGTTGGGGTTGCTTCTTTGTTTATCTTTTGTGTTAGTCTGTTCATGTATGAGGTAGCAGGTACGTTGGGTGTATGTATGCAATACACTGGATTTCTTGTTCATCTTTAATGCATTGCAGCAGCAGTAATTTTCTTTATTGTGCTTGCTTTTTTTTGGCAGATTTAGACATGTTTCTTCGTCATTTTGTGATTGTTTGGTTCTTCAGGTACATGTGTGTTTGATTTTTCAAGAACAACTAGATTGAACAGGTTGTGTTAGTGCACTTATATGAGGTCAACTGAATGAGCCTAAAAAAATTAGGTTGTGCATTATATACTCTCTTCATGCAATCCTCTTGCAGATTTGGTGTCCGTATTTTTTTGTCAAGGCGCATGTGCCATCTCGCCTGCGCACGCTGGCTCTGCCGCGCCCCGTGCTGCTCGCCCTGCCGCCGTGCACCGCCGCGCTCGCCCCGCCGATATTCTTTTTTTTCTTGCTGCCCAAAGTCATGCACACAACGCCACAATTGGACAAAAGGGTCTCCCGCAGTCTGAGCTACAGTAGCCCATGAGATGCAACAGATGAAGAAAGTCAAACCAAATATGCTCATCTGACATGCAACAGGTTATGGACCAAAATGGAAATCTGGGGTTGGTCTTTACTAGGTCTATGCCCGCTTTTGCATTGATTTGAATGACACTTCGAGGCGCTGGTAATTTTGAAAGAAAAACTGCATAGTACTCTACCAAGTTTGTAACATGTAGAGTATGGCAAAAAAAATTACATGAATAATTTTTCATACTACATCTGAAGCTCAATATCTCTCAAAGATGAACAAAGAAGCAGCCCCAGTTCAAAGATGACCCAAATTATCACACAGCAGGCAGTGGAAAGTAATCCTTGCGGGAAAAGACACCTTTATTTGACTTAGGAATATACACACCTCCTTCCAACAGGTCAAAGGAGCAAGGTTCAACCAGCATTGGATTCATAAAGGACGACCAAGGTGCTTGCGTTAATCTGAACAAGACGGCTGGAAAGCTCTTTGTCCGCACCACCACCGAAAAGAAGGGTAGCTCCTAGGCAAGCCGGACGGTCACCATTTGTGGTGCAGTACTACATGCTATCAGATAGGGCATCTGCCAATGGTATACACTTGTACATGCTATCAGTAAGTGACATTATAGCGTTTAGACCGGCAAGCAAACCCACAAACTTTCATCGCATCCATATACTTTTACCGTAGGGTGTTGATATAAACTTAAGAGCGTCTAAACTTAACTGAGATTGCCTTGTGCGATGAATGGAAACAGTCAACGCTCGCCTCCCAAAATGAACGACCTGTGGCCTAATTCCTGGATCCTAGGATCAGAGTTTGCCTGGCATATTTTGTCTGCGCTCCTTTCCACGTCTATCTGTAGCGAAATCTTGAAACGGTCCCTGTTCCAACTTACGAGCAGCTATCACCCACTAAAAACTTGAAGCAAACACCGTCTTTCGGTACACGGGTCCTGTCAGGCAGATCCACCAAAAGCTCATGCATCTACTAGGCTTGGATCAAGCCAGTACGCGCACGGCGGCAAATCTACATCCATTACAAAGCTCAGCTTTTCACGCGAGTCGTCGCCCATTAACCGAGACCTGCCTTAGGAAAAAGATGGACGGTGGCTTACCGTCGCCTCCGGCCGGAGTTGACGTCTGTTCGAAATGTCAGGCCAGCTGCTTGGCGCCGCAGCTGCCAAAAAACAGCAAGCTTCGTAGTCCAGGGGGTTCTCAGCGTGGGGGAGAGCCCGAGAGGTCTCCTGCCGCTCGCGAATCGAGACAAGGTGATGGTACTGCTGGACATGGCTGGCAGCTGCAAAAACTATGGAGGACAGTGAGGGACCGGGGGCGTTTGGACAGATAGATATCTCTGGGAGTCGCTAAGTGTTGAATGATTACAATGCCCAGGAAATTGCACAAACCATCTACTTTTGGACAAGTAATGGACAAACATGGGACCAGATGAGAAATACAAATCTAATTTTATATTTCGTTTTTATATTAGCTCTACTTTCTATTGGACAAATGAAGCAAAAGAATTGACTTTTTTAGTTTCTAAACCACGTGCTTCAATTTGTAACCCTCGCGCTGTAAATTTGGATTCAACTCTGATGAGATTATCAGCTCCTAGTACAAATCTTGTAGGTATAGTATAGCTAAATTTAGATAAGTAATGGCCAAACGTGCATCAATCGTTGTGCTTATATGCGCTAGACAAAATATAAACATGTACTCCCCTTGTGCTCAAATACTGGCTCTGCCCTAGGAGCTCACGCCCGCTATCTCCCGTGAAACCCTAGGGATAGGCTCGTGGCGGAAGGATGCATATGGGTGCATCGTAAAAGCAAAATCATTTTTCTCTGAAAAATCATTTTTTTGACGGGCACATACATAGTAACAAAGCGTTTACTTCACGGAGGACAACAGCTTGGCACGTCCTCTCTGGGGTTGGATCCCAGCCCACTAGCATTGTCTTGTTTGAAAACTCACACTTCTAAGTTTCTGTTCTTTATAATTTGTATGTTTTCTCAATATTGTTTTTTTATTTACACATTTTTTTATCTTTTGGGCTCCGAATGGGCATTAGAGCATGAGAGATTTGGGTGACGGTTTGAGATGCCCGATTGAGTCGGTTTTCTTTGACCGGTCAGTGACCGGTCTGCCCATCCAGACTTTTGAGACCGTTTAGAGGCACCTTTTTTTGTGCATGAGAGATTTCTCTATAAGTTGGTTGTTTCCCAAGAATCTTCGTTTTACATTGTCGGAACCGTGCATATCCATCCGAGGACAACCTTTTTCTGTGCACGAGAGCCTTCTCTATAAGTTGGTCATTACACAAGAACCTCCATTTTACATTGACGGAACCGTGCATATCCATCCGAGGACGCCCTTTTTTGTGTGTGCAAGAGCCTCTCTATAAGTTGGTCGTTGAACCGTGCATATCCATCCGAGGGCGCCCTTTTTTGTGTGTGCAAGAGCCTCTCTATAAGTTGGTCGTTGCACAAAAACCTTCTTTTTACATTGTTGGAACCTCTTTGGGTCTGCACAATTGGCACTTGGGACCACGGGGCTGATAGCGTAGGGTGTGTGATCGCTGCATTGTCGAAGGCGGTGCGGGTTGTCTGACGCTTGAACGTCAGGGCGACGAGGCAACCCCTTCGGTACCGCGCAATCCCTATGGGGCCTGGCTACAAGCCGGAGGTAAAATGCCGGCATGGCTTACTGCTAGTACTGCAAGGCATGCCTGCTGTGAACAGTACATGGCAGTGGAGGCTGCAGAAGCCCTCGCGGTGGAGTCCATGATGGCAGAGTGGCACCTCGTCAAGCTGCAACGCCCGACCACATCCAACATCGATGTCACCATGACCAATATGATTCGACTAGGAATATAATAGTGCATAAAAGATGGCGCATCCTGCCCATACGCGCCTGTCCGTAACTATTTGGTGTCCTCCGGTCACTGTCCGCGGACGCATTCAGGGCGTGCCTACAGAAGTTTTGTGTCCACATTTACGCACACGGCTTTTAGTAGAATCACATACCCTGATCTAGATTTGCATTCCCACCCGAGGGCACCTTTTTTTACGCACGAGAACCTTCTCCATAAGGTGGTCGTTGCACCCACCGAAAACATTCGACACCATATGAGTTTTTTACAATGCGTGTATGCTATAGTTAAAGGACTAGAGAGAGAGAGAGCGAGAGATAGATAGATAGATAGATAGAGAGAGAGAGAGAGAGAGAGAGAGAGAGATCACCGCAAGGCTTGCATTACACAAGAACTTCCGTATTACATTGATGGAATCATGCATAGCCACCCGAGGGGCATCTTTTTTTGTGCACGAGAACCTTCTCCATAAGGTGGTCGTTTCACCCACCAACAACATTTGACACCGTAAGAGTTCTTTACGATGCGTGCGTGTTAAATCCGATGTTAAAGGACGAGAGAGAGAGAGAGAGATCACCACAAGGCCTACATTACACAATAACCTCCATCTTACATTGATGGAACCATGGATACCCACCCGAGGGCACCTTTTTTTGCGCACGAGAACCTTCTCCATAATGTGGTCGTTGCACCCACCACCGACAATAGTCGACACCATATGAGTTTTTTACGATGCGTGCACGTTAAATCCAATGTTAAAGGACTAGAGAGAGAGAGAGAGAGAGAGAGAGAGGGAGAGAGAAACTGATAGATCACTAAATATAGCATCACCATAACACTTACATTACACAAGAACCTCCATTTTACATTGTCGGAACCATGCATACCCGCACACGGGGCACCATCTTGCATGTGAATGCGAACCTTTCATATACCGATGACGTTGCAACTACCTGTACTTTCCACACTATGCATGTGTTTCCGGACGACGATTTTGCGTTGTAATGCCATGTCAGGTTCTAATTGATTACATAACCTATTCACAACGTGTCACCATCTCCTATGCGTGCTCGGGCTGCCCGGGCGCGCCGCCGTCGCCGTTCATGCCGTCGTCATCCCTCGAGCGGCTTTACGGGGATGGTACATCGCGGCAGCCTTGTCTGACCATTGACTGCCGCTCCGACTCCTCCTACGCGGTTGCAGTGGGGCGGCAACGCAGTCCCGTCAATATAGGCGTAGCGGCAGTGCGGTGATGATGTCGACACCTATTTCATACGGTATCCGATTTGGACGCCATGGTTTGCGTGGTGAGGAGGTGGGCTCCTGCATGATGATGGGGCCTTCGATCTGGA
>NC_041381.1:36943633-36956540 GCF_002162155.2 Triticum dicoccoides | reverse complement strand
TGGCTCCGTCATTATCTCCATTTGACGGGCAAATTCCCCGACTGTCAGAGCGACCTCCGAGAGGAGGCGCATTTGCTGTGGCGGTCGCTGCTCTTTGGAGGGGGAGGGGGTGTCTGGTCCTCCTCCTCGCCGAAGGAGATGACGATCTCCTCCTTGCCGAAGGAGCCAACCGCCGTGGATGCAGAGGGGCCGAGAGCGCTTTCACCTTCTCCGCCCACTGAGGATTCTTTGGGAGGAGAAGGGGCTCGGAGAGCATGATGTGTGGATGTGCATCGTCGTCACACGACTTAAATAGCTGCTTCGAGGCCATGAGAAGGGCCGGTCAACCCGCTTGAATATGCCGCAACCATGCTTTTAAATAGCGTGCTATAGCGTTTAGAAGAGGTTATGCGCTATGAGCCTTTGGTCCAAACATATGAACAAACATTTTAAATAGCGTGCTGCTATAGCATCAATATAGCGTTTAGAAGAGGTATGCCTCTAAGACCCTTAGTGCGCTATTTAAAACTATGGGCACAGTGACCTGAGTTGGTTTCTCGCGACGCGGCGGGGTGTGGTGCGGAGAGGAGATGGAGAGCGGAGGAGGGTGGATGGATGTGGTTTTGTTGCCGGCCTGGGGTTTAAATAGCGGACGGAGGGCTGGCCGGGCGGCGAGGTCCTTAATGGTGGTGGTATAGGGACATTTGGGTGGTGTCAGAGTAGGTTCCTCGGCAATCGCATACGTTTAATGGAGGGAGATAGACGAAATGGTGCACATACGGTGCTCAGCGCACCGCTTCATTGCCGGCTCAAGTGAGAGGTCGTGTGGGTTCTGGGCCAACATAAATGCGGTGTTGACGCTGCGTAGCGATGCTGACCAATGTCGGCTGGAGCACCGCTTCAATGCCGGCTCGAGTGTTTGCTCGTGTCCGTTCACGGCCGACATGAATGCGGTGTTGATGCTGTGTAGCGGTGCCAACCACCGTCGGCCAGTGCACCGCTTCAATGCCGGCTAGTGAGTGCTCGTGTCCATTCTGGGCCGATGTGAATGCGGTGTTGATGTTGTGTAGCGGTGCTGACCACCGTCGGGCGGGTAAGCATGCGGACAGTGGAGAGGATGGGCCACGGTTACCAGGCGCGGGCATGGCAGCGGTCCGGATGCCCGCAATGCCAAGCCCGCTTTCTTTTTGGTTTGCAGAAAAAAAATGCGTCCAGACCGTCGAGCGGACCGATGCAGAACCATGTTCGATGACAAAACATATTCGGACCATACCATCCAAACAGTTGTGGGCGGTCTGAGGATTCAGTCGTGGGTTTTTAGTTTTTACCGCGATGGGTGGTAGAAAAGGCACCGGATTTACTAGAACAAAGTCAATGCTCACCCCCAAAACGAGACGCCCGGCCGGTGGCTCATGGAATCTGGGGTTCAGAGTTCGCCTGTCATCGTTTTTGTCGGCTCCCCTTGAAAGTTTTTGCGCAGACAGCGAGGGGCGGCCGGTGATCGCATTCACGTGGCGGCTAAAGCCAAGCGCGACTACTCCTGTGAAAGCCAAGCATACCATTCAGTGTCTGCTCCCCAAATACAAGAGGCTGAACCGCACCAGGAAGATCGACGAACACGTTTGTTCATAGGGCGGCGGCTCACGGTAATCTAATGCTCGCAACACATCAGCAAAGAGCCCGTCGGTGCTGTTCGGAGCAGAAGATGATTCCCCGTGGGCGCCGACTGCCAAGTCCCTCCGACGGATATCCATTTGCCTCTCTTTGTACTGTATAAAAAGAGTAGTTCGGTCAACAACAAAAATAGATCGCATGCTTACTGACAAAAACGAACCAGAAGGGGTGGAACTTGTCATATATGCAATGGAGGAAGTGGTGAGTAATGTCGCTGTAGTTTGTCCACTGAAAAACAAGACATGCCAACATTGTTGTTCGGAGGTAGACACGCAGCAATCACCCCAAACTGACCAAATGCATACATAGTTTTTGTCTGTCACACACCTTAAGGAGTACACCTGTACGTGCATGAGGGAATCCTGCCTCCTAATAGAGCCATTATCTACAGTATGTTGCTGCTTGTGTTTTATAAAGTGATTTTTTCAGAGGCAAGACAAAACAGACGACACACGTATGCAAGACATATCTGCATCACACGCGCTTCCTGACTAAACCCAACGCTTGCATGTACTCTGAGTCGATCATCCTGCGACAGATGGATGGTTATTGAAATTGTCCACGTATTTGGAAGGCATGATCATTATAATTTCTGCGATGAGCGGTGTGAGAAAAATATCATATATCCGACCTCAATAATGCCTGTGCCGTCGACCGTCGTCGAGAATGAAGTTAATTTCTTCTGTCAGATCCCTACGGTTCCACATCCTACCAAGCAGTCGCGCCTACAAACGACATGGGCGTAGGGTGTTTTTTATTTTCAGCTAGTATGAAAACTACCAAAACCGGCACGCTTCGTTCTTCCATACCGTACTGACAGGCATCCCATGTATTGACAGCGCCCCGCCATACTGAAGCGAAGGAATTAGCATGGAAATTTGGTTCACATTCGGAGGGACCAAGTTGTTCGGCGGATCAAGGTACTGAAAGCAAAACTATTATATTCAGCAAAAAAATCTTCCGTTCATAAGCAAAGCGGCTGAACCAATGAATACGTACCTGCTGGCCGCTGTGGTGGATCTCTGCAACACCGCCGGGCTAGACATCCTCGCCAGCAGGGACAATGGCGCCTGAAAATGCCGCACCATCTTCATTTAGCTAGGCGAAACCGGCAGGATTTACATGTCCAGACCAGCACGTTACAGTCCATTTACTAGTCCAGAAGGTGCCGAACTTTGTTCAATTGGCTATACGAAAATGAAAGCTTTTACATGCTTGTCCAGCATGCCGCAGCTCAGAACCTTTCGTAAATTACCATCATCAGCCGATTGAAACGATTGCCCGAAGTAGCTCCTGTCCGATCCCTGCGTTTGAGAAAGGCACAACTCCTTTTTTTTTTCTGACTACGCCTGCAAAGTCAGAGTGTAGGTTGCCATTACGGGGCTACCACTACAGAAAGGTGCAGCCTGGCATTCCTCTTGTGTGTTGGCGAAATTCAACAAATAGCAAAATAAGAACCTTATCCACCTAAAGGTGCCGATCCTGAAGCGAATGAACGGTTCTGATAACAACCATCCGAGCTAGTGTGGAAAGCAAATCCGTCCCCTTTCTCTCTCTCTCTCTCTATAATAATAATAATAATAATAATAATAATAATGATAATAATAATAATAATAAAGAGAATTGGGTTTCTGTCCGTACGTCATAAAAAATACCCTCGAAGTTGGCAAAAATTAACCACCAATGCCACCCGTAAGTGGCAGAAAACGGTTCACACATCGCACTGTTGGTTCTGGTTTATATAGACCAAGATCACCTAATATAACACAAAGATACACTGAGTGCAATTGTTAGCGCCGCACGTCTCACTAGGGAGACCAGGGTTTGATCCCCAGCCTTCTCATTTCTATTTTAGTTATTTCTTCTTTAAATTTATTCATGATTTCTAGAAGAACAATATTTCAAAAAAAATGTTGAGAAATCATAAATTGTTTGTGAATTAAAAAAATCATGAAAATTATAAAATGATCATGTTTTCAAAAAAAGTGCACGTATTATAAAAAACTATCACGAATTCAAATAAATTTTCAGGAAATAAAAAATGTTCATGATTTTTGAAAAAATGTCCAGTATTCAAAACATATTAGGGAATTTAAAAAATGTCCATGAAAGTTTGGAATATGTTCACAAAAATTAAAACAGATTCATAAATAATGAACATAACGAATCGTCGCAGGAGACCTGTAGGGGTCGCTATATGATTCTATTCAGTCCCTCGATTTTGGGTAAAAAAAGTTTTCCATGTCTTGTACAACGCTGAGCCCTAAAAAATTGACACAACTTTCTATGGGTTAATTTTTATAAGCTATATAAAAATGACCAAATTTCTATTTTTTTCTTCATACACAGCTATATTTTTTTTGGTACCACATTACTTATAAACACCGCTACGCTAGGTCAAGGCGAGGCACTCACTCATTAGTCTATCTCAGGCAGTGTCCATCAATGCATTTTTCTCACCGACATTTTTTTTGTTATGACGCGTTAGAAAATCAAGTCGTGATGTGACCATCACATTTTTTGTTTTTTAAATGACTTTTTAAAAGTCCCTTATGTTGTCATGACATCACTCAGACATACTTTATGAAATTACATTCTAAAAGTCCATATCTCATCCTGGCCTTTGGTTCAGACTTTTTTTATATCTATCACACGTGCATAATCTAATAGCTTTTCTCCCGTTGCAACGCACAGGCATATTTGCTAGTATGGACAAACTAATGAAGAGAGCAACCTTGACCAAAGTTGAACGGGGCATCTTTTAGAAGTGGGATACATTGGAAATTTGAGTTAGTGATCAGTCATGGGAATATGTCCCTCCTCCTGGGCCAGCAGGTAGATCTCCAACAGAATGATGGATTTTGTTTCTGCATCGGGCAGGTAGAGCTTTCAGACATTAGATGTTTAACTGGGTCTTGCATCTTTGAGACAACAGGCAGAGCATCACCTCGACCTGACACAACATCGATGTAGCTTTGTTATTTTCTCTAATCACTATCAAGGATATTGCCTTCGTCGGTGCAGCAACCAAAGAACGTCCACACAAACCCCATAGATGTTCCATGCCTGGGCGGCGACTATCAAACCATCTCGTTCCGCACCCCTCGGTCACCACTGCCCAAGGCGATGCGACGGATCTCGTCCCGCACCCGTTGGTCGCCCCTGCCGAGGGCGAAGGCGGCTTCCCCACAATCAACCGCCACCCACTACAAGAAATATGTTAATCTGTGACGGATTTCTGATGACGTTCACAAAATCTGTCACAGTCGATGACGATTTTCCCTACTCCGTCACCGAAATCGTTATCGATCGGCAAGATGCAAACATGTGCAGAAACTCTATGAAGCCCAATGGACTTTGTTTTTTTCTTGACAATGTAGATTTTATTTTTTAATAAAAAGAAATGCAATCGGGACTCAATCGCCAAGACCTTTTAGGTTAACATACTAGAGTGTGACAACAACGCTACCGGCCTAAATAAAGAGCATTCAGCCGTTTCCTTTTGGCAATACACGGATAATATAAGCTTAATGCAAAAAAAAAAATAGTGCGCCATGGATCAGATATTCTGCCCGTCTCATGTACTTGAATAGTTCAATTCTTAAGAGAAATGTGGTGTGATAGATTGCGGACATAAAGCTTTGCACTCGTACTAAAAAACTATATACATAATATGTGACTCAAAAACCTAATTCATATTTACTTGAAAAAAATATGAATATAATTTGTTAATTTCATCAAGATGGAATCAACATATAGTCTAACTTCTTTTCTAACGAGTTGTCAGGCTTAGCTTTGTTTTTATAGCGTTGTTCAAAACTGTCATGGCCTGGTGTTGCTCTTTTTTCTCAAGGAAACGGACTGGTCCTGCTGATGTGGCAATCAAATGTGAGGGCAAACTCGTGTTTTGATTGGCTTGCCAAGCCATCCCACGGATCGCAGATCCAAACCGTCTGCTCCTCTGAGATCCAGCGGCTAGCCAAACCGTCTTTCTCGGGTGTTCTTCTGCTCACCCACGCGCCGCTCCATCTCTTCTAGAGAGCCCTAGCGCCCCCACCCCTCCCGAACCAGAGCATCCCCAATCCCCAACTTCACCAGCCCACTGGTGCCCCTCCTTCCCTTCTGGATCCTCGCCGTCGTGCACAAATCGTCCCCTCATGTTGCCGCCCCGCCGTGCCCAGCTACTCCTCAACCGGCCCCGCCGCCCGCGCCGCCATAGTGTCTCCCCCGGCCGGATCCCGTCGAGATCTGCATGTCCACGGCAATGGCGGATCATGGCGCAACCACGGGCTTCCTCCCTCCCTACAGACCGGCCATGGGTGCTCCCACCTACCCCATCTCCTTCCTCAGATCCGGCCTCTAGCGATAGGGTTGGAGCATCGTGAGTGTGCGCTCAGGGGAGATTTTCTTTCTCGCACTACCGGCTTACAGCAAGCACCACGAACCCCTTCCCTCACCTCTTGCCTCCCCTGCCCCTTTATCTCCCCATCGGCTGACCTAGTACACGTGGTGTCAGTGCCCTTGATGCAGGTCGTGTCTGTGTCGCTGCAGCATGCAAGTGGGTTTGTTCATGGGGGTGCCAAACCGCACGGAGGACGACGAGATCCGCAATGGGTACCGTTACTGGAGGTCTGCGCCTCGCACCCAATGTACAGAAGCAGCGCCGAATCAAGCTAAAACAGCGACGAGCGCCACCCACCAGAGTCTGGATTTTTTTTTTTGAAAGTACCATGAATTTGTAGCAAATTCAAAAGCTATACATCCTAATACATAAAAATCGAAACTATGACCCCGTCGGTCTCCTGTTGGCCGAAGAGGACCTTTTCGGTCTACGGTTGGCCGAAGTGAGCTCTTCAGTCTCCGATTAGCCGACGAGTGGGCAGCTGTGCCGAAGATAGTAGTTTCGGCTTAGTGTTGGCCGAAGAGTTGTCTTCGGCAGTGTGTAGACCGAAGAGTGGTCTTCGGCTTCGTGATGGCCGAAGAATGCCGGACCCATCCAGGCGCTTTGCCTCGTTGCAGCTGCACGTACATGTCGTCCCATCCATCGATCTCACATGGCATTATTTAATCACGCGCAGCTGGCCGTTGATGGTGCTACTGTATTATCTAATCACCTGCAGCATGTACTAATGCATGTCCCAAACGCTCGCCTCGCTGCAGTTACAGACTCGATGGAGTTGACCTGTCATTCCATCCATGTTTGCATGTTTGTACGTCCACCACGTGCCCGTTCATCTGGTGATGGAGACGGTACCGCATGTGCATGTACTATCTACGTAGACTAGTAATAGTGCTTTGCATGTGGATGTACTATCTACGTATACCAGAACCAGTGCAGAATTATTTTGCCAACCACGTGCAAGTGCATGGTCGGTAGTAGTAGTGTAGAGCAACTCCAACCGGCCGACCCAAACGAACAAAAAACGAACGTTTGGGTCGACCGAGCGGACACATTTGTTTGGTTTTTCGTTTGGGTCGACGCATGTACCCAACGCTGACAGGACGTTTGGGTCGACGCATGCACCCAACGTTGTCCGTCCTCCTCCTCTGGCTTCACCTTTGGGGGCGGCGGGGGGTACACGGGGTTGGCCTTCACGCCACGGCGGCGGTCTTCCTTGTTGACCGTACGTTGTACACTGCATATGTATAGAACTAGGGTCTGTATTTATACCGTTGTATATCTCTCTCTCTCCCCCCTCGTATATTTATATATCTTGAGAGACAAGTAGAGGCCGGTCCACCATGTATCTATATATGTGCACCATGCACACGATCCATGATTATCGATTCGTGCAATCTCATTCTTCCTAACTAACATTCCTCGTGCTCCAACGCGGACCAGACCTCCCAGTTGGGAGAGTCGGCCGCGTACGCCGCCATCCGCCGCTGCTCTGCTGTGAGCAACTCGAGCTGCCAGGACGTGCGCCCGCGCCGTCCGAGGCATCACCGAAATCGGGATGCGACTCGGGTCCAGATGCCAGCCGTGCGGCAGGCGGCAGGCTGATATCTGGGTACGGGAGTGGATGCCAATACTGTTAGTGCCATCACGCCTGGTGGACAGGGATGTGCAGTTTCTTGCGCACCCGTGGCGGCCCATCGCGTCAATGAGCCGGCGGCAGTGGTGGCAGAGGAGGAGGCACATGGTCTTGCCCTTGCCGCTGAAGAAGCCCATGACGCTGCCCTAGGGTTTATCTGTCGCCGGCGAGAGGGAAAGCTAGACTATATTTGGACCGGGAAGGGAAGTGGATGAGGCCAGCCCGTCGCACGTTTGGATTAAAAAGGACGAGGATCGGTGGCTTCCACCCACCACCAGGCTTGCTCCTAGTGCACATGCATTAGTACATGCTCCGTGTGAGATCGAAGGATGGAACGACAGGTACGTGCAGCTGCATGCATGTGAGATGGAGTCCATATCCACAAGTAAAGGCTGCTGCATGCATATGGCAGCAAGCCAGCCAGCCAGCGTATGTGCAGCTGCGCGCAGCGAGGCAAAGCGCCTGGATGGGTCGGGCGTCCGGCACTCTTCGGCCTTGACGAAGCCGAAGACAACTCTTCGGTCTACACTCGGACGAAGACCATTCTTCGGCCAAGAGTAAGCCGAAGCTACCATCTTCGGCCAACGGGTGGCCGAAGAGCTCACTTCGGCCAGCGGTAGGCCGAAAAGGCCCTCTTCGGCCAACACGGGGCCGACGAGGTCATAGTTTTGATTTTTATGCATTAGGGTGCATAGTTTTCGAATTTGTGATAAAATTCATCGTACTTTCAAAAAAATCTAGAGTCTGCCGTCCACCATGAAGAGTGGGATGTGGAGAATCTCCACCAAGAGATGGGCGGAGATGTCTTTGTAATTTTAATTTTTAATTTGGGTTTGTTTTGCATTAGTTCTTGGCTGTAATTTTTTTGAGAACCTGCTATAATTTACTTTAATGATATGGGCAGAAATATCTATAAACTTATGGACTCAAAATACGAATAGTGTATGATCTCAAAATATGAATAGACCCAAATTAGTTGGTAGCTGACTTGGATAAAAAATAGTGAGTTAAATAGAATTAGTGGGTCAACATCCTATTTGGACTGATTACAATATGGCCCAAATTATATTTGGGCCACTTACCACACAGGTCATACTAAAATTAGTGGGCCAAGATTCTACTTGGGCTGATATACATATGGCTGCCATGTCAGATCCATGTTGGCTGCCATGTCAGATGATGACATGGAATGTATGGTTAACGCTGTTATCTAACAGTAATATGTGACGGCCGAGAACCGTCATGGATCGATGATGGATCTGGTGATCCGTCAAGGAGTGCATGGTGGTCAAATTATGACGCGATATACATGACGGATTTTCAATCCGTCACGCTTGCCCTATCATGACGATAGTTGACAAAGATGTGACATTTTGAATCCGTCATGGATTAACACATTTCTTGTAGTGACTGCCAATCGACGGCGGCAACGGGGCCCATCTTTCAGGGCCTCCCCTTGCTCTGTTGGCGACAAGACCTGGTGGCGGTCAGGATCGTCCAGGTCCGATGCACATCGAGGTGTACGGTGGCGGGACTAGGTGACTGGTGGTCGGCGGTGTAGGTCCAGGTTCATCTCATGGCGGCGCTCTCCGGCCAGATCAGGGAGATTCGGTGCTTTCGGCCACGACCAGGATGGAGTCGCTGGCCTCGGCCAGATCTGGCTATGGATGGTAGCTAGATGTGTCTGTGATGTCCGGTGGCTGGCACCGGGTTGCAAAGGGCATGGTGGCGGCTGCGGCACGTCAACAAGTCACCGGGTTCTTCTGATCACGTCGGGATTCAACCTTTGTCCGGGTCCTCATTTGGATCAAGCGATGGTGGTGCTTTGGCGTCGTAGTCCCTCTTGAGGGCATTGTGTCTACAGTTTGCTTCGGTTGAAGGGACCATCGACACCGGCGGCACACCGCCTGGTGGTGCGACTTCCAATGAAAATCCCGCCGACTGCGGTAATGGCAGACGATGGTGGCGTATCTGTTGTCATTTCATTGTTGAGGCATCGATCGTCATTGCAGTTTGCGTAATAATAATCAGGATGCTCCGGGGGGAACCTAGATTCGGGTCTCCCGGATTGGCTGACGACGGCGCCGTTGGTGTCGTTCTTCCTCCCGGGGGCATCATTTTGGAGTAAGTGCTGGTTGGAGGGGACAAGAGAAGGAGCAGTGTTACATCTACCGCAAGGCTGACGGCAGATCTCGGTGGCATGGCGCTACGGAGTTTCCGCGACGAGCGCGTTTGGATGGATACGTGTAGGATGGCAGTGTTGTCTGACGCCGTGGTGGCGTCGATGACAGACCTGACAAGGTCGATACGTCAATGTCTGCTCTAGAGATGGATCGGTGGAAGACGGCGGCAGCGCGGCCTCTGTGAGTGCGCCGCACCGGTGTGTGTCCCAACAATGCGGTTTGGTGGCCCCCTCTTGATTTAGATGTTAGGCTATGGTGCCATGTCTGTTTGGTATTAGGCTTGAACTATTGGCACCCCTTCATCAAGTAGATAGGTGTAGCGACAAATGTTTCTCAAGACGGTGGCTTCAGACTACCTGATGTATTACGTTGTAAGCTCGTTGTAAATAATTAATAAAATGGCTGTATGCATCGCTCAGATAAAGAGACTGGGGTCATTCTTCTTTTCTAAAAAAAATACAATACAGAGAAGTTATGGAGAGAGAGCCAAAATGGCATGGACGATGTATATCGCCAACAGTTGAATGGGAACATCTTCAAGAAATGAGGTGCATCAGAAACTTTAGTTGAAATTCAGTTGTACGAAGAAATCCCAATTCCTTGCGGCAGGAAATGAACAAGTCCCGATTCCTTGGGGCGGCAGACAAAACTTGGGCGAGTAAGTGTAAGTTAACGAGCATGGCGGCAGCAGACATTTTTCGATAAAAGGAATATATTAATATCGCAAGATATCAATTACACTGAGCCTCTGCAACAACGAAATGTCCAAAGGACATTACGGATGCACAGAGCAAAAAAACAAAAAAAGAAGAAGAAAAAACAAAAGATCCCGCTACAGAGTTCAATTCCTTATAACCGCAGCACGAACCACCTCCAAGACAACATGTCAATGAGGACCGGCATCAGCAAAACACCGTCTTTGACGCTAGAAGAACTCTAGGCCCGCCTATATTAACCAAGCAAACCAGCAGGCCCCGACGCCGCCGGTTAGAACAACAAATGAGAAGGCAACCACGGCGCCGCCTACGCGTGCACTCGCTCCTGCCTCGCCGCTCTGGCTCGCGCCTGTTGGTGCCCCCACACCTGTTGGTGCCCCCACACCACCTACAAGAGCCAGCAGCTCCCGCCCGCCGAAACCACCGGCCGATCCCACCTTGTTCCCCATCATATCCAACGCCGATTAGATCTAGGAACGGAGCCCCAAATCCACCCCTGCCCCATACCAGTCTGCACCCGAGCGAGCGAGCCGCTGCAGAAGGGAAGGCAGAACTAGCCGGAAAGGACACCGGAACGACCCCGATGGGCGCCGCCGCATGCCGGGGAGGGACCAGCGCGGAGAGTCCCAAGGGGCTGGGCGAGACGAAGGTGATCTGATGCCCCAGACCGCCGAGACACCGCGCAGTAGAGCCCCCGCCGCCGCCGTCAGCCGTGCGTGCTTTGCCCGCCGGCGTCCTCCGGCAGAGGCGCAAGGAAGGGACCGCGGAGGATGTTGCGGCGGCGCTAGCAAGGTCGGCCCGAGTCGCCTGCGCGGCAGCAGACATAACTTTGGTGTAGCAAACAAATGAAGGTGCCCTATATGAGATGGTGGCCGGAGTTTCTCCTCAACGGGCTGCAGCATCTACTTACGTTGTTGTTTCCTCCAAACATAGGGTTGTTATTTCTCCAAACGCCTAGTCAGCCCAACAAATGAAGGTGCCATGATCAAGCAAGCTTGCATCTTTTCTATTTTTGCGGAGAAGCCTGCGTCCTTGTTAGAACAAACAATTAAAAACCCTCCAGATAATATACAATGATCTACTAGGTCATGCAGGACAAGCACAGAACGCCAACCAAACTAGCCATATATACAACGAAAAATAAAGTAGTTATCCGAACTGGAGGTGGTACGATACATTACTTGCTGGATCAGGTTTGCCGCTTGCAGTAGCAAAGCACACACTGGTGTGGTGCACCATGACAGTACGAGTAAAACCATGGGATATGGGCAAGTAAAGTGATTCTGAGTTTTTGAAGATGCAGTGTGTATTCCGGGTAGTAAAACAAATGTGCCCTTGTTGTCTACCAGACAGAACGGACAGTGGTGGATCCAAGAATTAAACTTAGACATGACAAAGTATTTAAGGTAAAAAAAACTTACGATAAAAATGCAAATTTGCCAAAAGAGAACCGATAAACTTCAATAAGGTCCGGCTCCAAAAACTAGGGGTTCGGCTAGGTTGTATAGACGTAATCATGTAGGCGCACCCACATTGTAGCAAAATTTCCGATGAGAAGACGAGCTTGACAACGAGAAAGAAGTTTTAAGGGTGGGCATAGGGGAGAAAAGCGCCTAGGGACATTATAGTTTTGTTTCTAAACAAGTGGTGCCCATTTTTATAACTAACATGAAGCCCAAACTGTGACATGATAAGGTTGAATACATTGTCATTGTGGACGCCCTACCTTATTGCACGGTGATCTACGTCGGTGCCATTGTCGTTGTGGTCGTCGTGGTCCCTCCAGAGGCTGTAGAACAACGGATAGCCTCGGCAGCCTTGTCCGACGGTTGCCTTTCGCGGAGGAGCCGCTCTGCCTCCTGCCGGGCCGTGCGGAGCGCCACTGAGGCCACTGCCGACGTGGCCTTCGAAGCCCTGGTGGCAGCCTTGCCACGACCGGCATTGGTGGAGAAGTCGCTAAGCGAGCACTCCTCGCCAATCTTGGCGAGCTTGCCGTCAAGACGGCGGAGAGGCCTGGCGGCCGTCTCCGTGGTGGTCACGGAGCGGTCGACAATGAAAAATAGCAGGAACAATGGATGTAAACCAAACAGAAACAACATGCCAAATTTTTGGTTATGCCAAAAGTTGAGGCTGGGACGAAACACACCCGTAGAGCTATAGAACAACCCTGGGTTTAATTCTGATCTCAACATGAAGAATCCTGTTCCTCTGGTTGGTAGGTAGTCCACCTTTTTATAAGGCACAATGCACTCGTGATCCCGGCCATACTTACACATCACGCATCCACTCGTGATCACCGCCAATTTACAAGTATGATACA
>NC_041381.1:36926767-36943294 GCF_002162155.2 Triticum dicoccoides | reverse complement strand
AAAGATACAAATGCGCTGGTGGTTTCTGGGCAGTAGCACCGACTAGATCAATCGATGACATCGTCACTGGGTCTTCCGGGCATCAACAACCAGTGCAACATCGCCATAGTGCAGTAACGAATCGATCTCATCAAAAAAAAGTTCAGGTCACCGCTCAGGCATGCAGGTGGACACGGTCCGGGCCGGTCTGGGCATTGACCGAGCCGTCAGTTGGACCAGCCGCCGGCGGACCGAGCCGGACCAGACCGACCAACCTCGAAGTCCTGTTTGTGCTGGAATTTTTGTCCATTTGGGCCTAGCCTAATAGCAGTTTCAGAAATTCCTAATAAATCCTAGAGGCCCACGCAGCCCATTCGTGGAAGGCAAGAGGTGGAACAAAAATTTAGTCCCACATTGCTAGTTTAGAGGGAGCTGGCCTTCTTTATAAGGGATGTTCTTTCCCCACTTGTATTATCATGAGAATAAGAGGGACATCCACGCGCGCTCCTCCTCCGCCGCCCGCCTCGCCACGACGTGGGTTGCGGGAATGAGCCGAGCCGATGTCTAAATTTTTGCCATGCACTATGGGTATATGAAAGGTCACTCGATAGCTGAAAAGTTTTTGTTGTAGTGGATATTGAATACGAACACTGCACCCTTCGGCTGCTGCCTGTTCGTTTCGTCTCCCTCGTTCCCTTCAACTCCTGACGCAGCCTCTCGCCTCCTTCTCTTGCGCCTACAAAAGGGAGGCCGCTCCTCTCAGATAGACGCACCACAACTCATTCTTCCTCTCTCCACCGGTTCCTGAACACTGCGCTGCTGCTAGATCTTCCTCATCCCGGCTTGCGGCGTGCACCGCGGGTCTGGACAGTAGGCGTCCGAAACCGCACCTCTTCGAGTCCTGTACGGGACAAGGGTGATAAGGTTTTTGAGGAGCTATCTGCGCGACTACTGACTTCTTCGTCACAGACGCCCCGGACTCCGACGACTACTTCCCTGACGTCGACAACCTCCTCGACAACATGGCTACCGAGGACACCGATCCCAAGTCTAGTGCTACTGTTGCTGCTACTGTCCCGTACGTGCTCATGTTTTTCCTGTTAGAAGTTCTGCTACCGTTCCTTGTTTTAGTATTTGCCCTAGACATGATAGGTTCTACTTTGTATATGTAACTTGGTCTACTGTCTACTCTAGAGATGTTCAGTTCTAGCTTATATTTGCAGATGTTATTTACCTTCTCTCTGTCAGATCGCATAACTTGCTTTATCTCTCCTATATTAGTCATGCTTTATCTAGTATTTTCATTAATAAAATTATATGGTAAATTGCTCATATTTCCAACAGTTTGCAGGAACCGGACCGGCGGCGACGAAGCCCGAGCCGGACCGAGAGGAACGAGAGGACCGGCCATGGAGAGGTCACGGTGACCATGGCGTCGGCAACGACGGCAAGAGACAGATGTGGTGACCATGCCGGGGGCGTCAGGATGTGGATGTGGAGGTCGTGAGCTTCTGCGCGGCGACCATGGACGCCGGAAGGCACGGGAGCAAGCCGTCGCGGCCACGAACAGCACACCGGCGGCAGCAGCAACGCGCGCATCGGAGTCCTCTAGCGTGTGGCCGGCGAAGTGCTGGTGCACTAACAGCAACGCACGCGCACGCACTGGAGTCCTCCGGGAGAAAGCCAATGACGCGGGCTACGTGTCCGGTGCCAGATCTTGTTAGCAAATCTTGTGCACGTCTTTGTTGTTCTTTCTTAGCATTTTCTTAGCCGCATGCAAATAAGGTAGCACGTGCATGAGCGCACAAATTTGGGTGTGCTAGTCCTCCGTGATTAGTGGATCAGACCTAACGTGGAGCGGAGTCCTAGTCGTGGGTGTAGTGGACGCAGAAGCCGGACCATTAATTCCATTAATGAAAGGAAAGGGAAACGGCCGTATAAGATCGATCCCGTCTTTCACGTTCTTTCTGTTTCTGCTACGCTGAATGAATGGAAAGGGAAACCGCAGCGAAACTCCATCCTTTTTACGCTAATATTATGCTGAATGAAAGGAGAGAGACGACCGCCATTGTCGTGCGCCGCCATCGTCGAACTGCCTCATCGTCGCGTCAAGCTGCTCGAATGTGAACTGCCTCGTGTTGACCCCACCGGATTCAGACCCCATCGCTGGTTCACGTCGTCGGAAGGCCGCCTGATTGAGAAACAACCATGTTTGTTTCGGTCCAACGGTCCAATTGAGTTAACCGAGCTAAGACCGGTCCGGACCGGTCGATTTTGGGCCGAAATTCATTGATCGGACTGGCCATATTTTCCAGCGGGCCAGGACCGATCGGTCCAGTCCAGCGCGGTCCATGAGCGGGCCGAAAAGACCGCTCGGTACGTCCAGCCGTATGCATGCTGCCATGTTAGACTATATAGTTCCCGTACATGTGTATGTATGATGTAACGTTGTACCCCTTCATTATATATATGTGATAGGCCATCCCTAGAGGGTTGTGTCGGTTCCCCCCAAACCTATTGTCTTACATGGTATCAGACTAGGTTAAACCCCCGACACCACCGCCGCCGTCGCCGCCCCCACTTCAAATCGCCCCTCCACCACCATGACGAGCGCCGCCGCCTCCGGCTCCACCGCTGCCGGGTTTCTGCCGGCCTCTCTCGCGGCTCTTCTTTCGCGGCCGCTCGATGCTGCCGCAGTCCAAACATCGATCGGGACCAGGAGCGTTGGCTCCATCTTCTCCACCTTGGCTGCTTCTTCGCCTGAGAATGCGCTGATGATCCACACCGCCGCCGCCGCCTCATCGCCTACATCACTCGCCGCCATCGTCCCGCCTCCTCCGGGGGTCGAGCCCGCGTCGGCCTAGATGGCCGGGCTCCCAGCCTCGGGCCCGGCGCCGGTGCTATCCACCCCTGTGGCGTCCGCGCCCCTCGCCGCTTCCATGACGGTGTCTCCTGCCTCCACGGTGTATCCGCCTCAGGCAGCCCACTCCGCGGGTTCGCTCCCGTCACCGCCGTTCCACTTCAAGAATCTCATCACCATCAAGTTGTCATCAGACAACTACATCTTCTGGTGTGCGCAGGTCCTTCCGCTCCTTGGGAGCCACTACCTGCTTGGCTACGTCGAAGGCTCCCTCCCCTGTCCCCCTGCACTGGTAGATAGCGTGCACGACCCGGGCTACAATCTGGTGAACCGTGTTTGGACAGGGCAGGATCAGGCGAACCTCTCCTCCATCCAGGGGTCACTCACTCCGGCTGTTGCCGGACTCGTTGTCTTCACCAAGACGTCTCATGAGGCATGGACCATCCTTGAGCGCTCGTTGGCGGTGCAGTCGCAGGCCCGTGTCTCTTTGCTCCGACGTCAACTTGGCGAGTGTGAGAAACTTGACTCCACGGCCACCGAGTTCTACAACAAGGTCAAGGGCCTTGCCGACACATTGGCCTCCATTGGACAGCCACACTCACCGACTTTGAGTTCAATTCCTTCATTGTCAATGGCCTTGGCCTCCATTGGACAGCCACTCACCGACGTATATTGTCATGCAAGACAAATATTTTTGACATTTCGTCGTAAGACAAATATCTTTGACATATCATTGTATAACAGTCCAGTGAGTAGATGGTCAAAGTAAAAACGCTACAAAGAAAACCGCGCAGAAACGCGCGCGACTACTTATAGTATACTAGTCGTCAACCCATGCATCCGCACGGGCTAGTAATTTTGGGAACACACCAAGATATTAACAAAGAATTGGACACAATTTTTTTTACATATTTAAAATATACAAATTCAGAAATTCACCTATAAATCATTAGTATTGAAATCATCAAACATTTGCTTACTGTATGGCAAAATGTGTGTAATAGGTTATCTTACAGAAGTAATAAGTTAATCGCAGATGAAATTCTGAAAATTAATCCAGGTTAGGATATATACTACATATATAACATATTTACGTGTCATGCTTAAATATGTCAGAGGAAATACATTCTCATCTACTGTTGCCAAGTGACATAAATATATTGACAAAGAATTTTACTCTCTCATTTTTTGTGAACTACCGCACTCTGTAATATATTGCAAGAGCCTTAACTTTAATGGATACCGATCTCCATGAGCTACAAATCAAAAATCTCCTGAAAATTAGCCACAAAAAAGGAGAAACATCATGATAGGAAAATTATCTCGCGACTCCACATGTTCATTTGTTTATCATCTGAAATATATCAAATATAAGCAAAAGGGTCTGCAGAAAAGCGAAGGAGGCATTAGTTTATATAAGCATAATCAAGAAGATAGCTATGCACCCATAGCATCTAGATGTCCATAGCCGATACAAGCTCATGAATTTAACGCGTTTAAAAATATTTCAATAAGGTAATTACTATCTCTAGATACTTACGAATTTTAATCAGTTTGACTGGTTATTATCATCAAGTAAAAGATCCACAAAAAGGTATTAAAAATCAATCGTCTATCAAAACAAAATTTCAAAGGGCCATCTCTGAAACAAAATGTAAATAAGTACATTAGCAATGCATCAACATTAGAAACCATTGTCTTACAAAGTAGTACACCACATATTGGACCCGACAATGAATATGTAAGTCAGAAAGAAATATACCTATAGTCAGATCAATTGACAAAAAAAACCCATCTCCCAAATAGTATTTCAGTGCACCCTAGCATGTAATAAAATAAAAGCTATAGGACCAATTTTATTTTGAACATTAGCTAAGCATACATGCAATTCTGTAATCCAAAATGGAAAATTTAAATTAAATGACAAAGAAACATGATAAACTCCGCCTATGTTGTCTCAACATAGCCGGTCCCAAGCCCGGGTAAAGGAGGAGGGTTGTGATAGGCTTGGCGAGCCAACGTAAAAACTCAGCCACTCTTATGAGATGAAACCCAAAAGATTTTTGTTGGGGCGTAACCCTCTCAGCGACGCGCCACATCGGAACCCGGGTGTGATGGAAAATGGGCAAGGGCCGGGCCGTCACCCCCCAAGTGGCGCGCCGTATCTTGATCCGGATACGGTGGCAAGTGAGCGAGGATCGGGTCGTCGCATCCTTAGTGGCGCGCTACATCGGCGCCCGGATGTAGTGGAAAATGAGCAAGGGTCTTCGCATTTGACTCGACGAGTGCGAAGGGTAAGGAAGCTAGCCGAGCCTAGGAGGATTCGCTTAGGTAGCTGGAACATAGGGTCTCTGACAGGGAAGCTTCGCGAGCTAGTTGATGCAGCAGTGAGGAGAGGTGTTGATATCCTTTGCGTCCAAGAAACCAAATGGAGAGGACAGAAGGGGAAGGAGGTGGAGGATACCGGCTTCAAGCTGTGGTACACGGGGACGGCTGCAAACAGAAATGGCGTAGGCATCTTGATCAACAAGAGCCTCAAGTATGGAGTGGTAGACGTCAGGAGACGTGGGGACCGGATTATCCTGGTCAAGCTGGTAGCTGAGGACTTGGTTCTCAATGTTATCAGCGCATATGCCCCGCAAGTAGGCCACAATGAGAACACCAAGAGGGAGTTCTGGGAAGGCTTGGAAGACATGGTTAGGAGTGTACCGATTGGTGAGAAGCTCTTCATAGGAGGAGACCTCAATGGCCACGTGGGTACATTTAACACAGGTTTTGAAGGGGTGCATGGGGGCTTTGGCTATGGCATCAGGAATCAAGAAGGAGAAGATGTCTTAAGCTTTGCTCTAGCCTACAACATGATTGTAGCTAACACCCTCTTTAGAAAGAGAGAATCACATCTGGTGACTTTTAGTAGTGGCCAACACTCTAGCCAGATTGATTTCATCCTCTCGAGAAGAGAAGATAGGCGTGCGTGCCTAGACTGTAAGGTGATACCTGGGGAGAGTGTTGTACCCCAGCATAAGCTGGTGGTTGCTGACTTCCGCTTTCGGATTCGTGTCCAGCGGGATAAGCGTGCCAAGGTCGCTAGAACGAAGTGGTGGAAGCTCAAGGGGTAGGTAGCTCAGGTGTTCAAGGAGAGGGTATTTAAGGAGGGCCCTTGGGAGGAAGGAGGGGATGCGGACAATGTGTGGATGAAGATGGCGACTTGCATTCGTAAGGTGGCCTCGGAGGAGTTTGGAGTGTCCAGGGGAAGGAGAAGCAAAGATAAGGATACCTGGTGGTGGAATGATGATGTCAGAAGGCGCTTAAAGAGAAGAAAGATTGCTTCAGACGCCTATACCTGGATAGGAGTGCAGACAACATAGAGAAGTACAAGATGGCGAAGAAGGCCGCAAAGCGAGCTGTTGGTGAAGCAAGGGGGCGGGCATATGAGGACCTCTACCAACGGTTAGGCACGAAGGAAGGTGAAAGGGACATCTATAAGATGGCTAAGATCCGGGAGAGGAAGACGAGGGATATTGGCCAAGTCAAATGCATCAAGGACGGAGCAGGCCAACTGTTGGTGAAGGACGAAGAGATTAAGCATAGATGGCGGGAGTACTTCGACAAGCTGTTCAATGGGGAGAATGAGAGTTCTACCATTGAACTGAATGACTCCTTTGATGAGACCAGCATGCGTTTTGTGCGGCGCATCCAGGAGTCTGAGGTGAAGGAGGCTTTAAAAAGGATGAAAGGAGTCATTGAGGTGCGGCGCATCCAGGCGATGGGCCCTGATTGTATCCCCATTGAGGTGTGGAAAGGTCTCGGGGACATAGCGATAGTATGGCTAACCAAGCTTTTCAACCTCATTTTTCGGGCAAACAAGATGCCAGAAGAATGGAGACGGAGTATATTAGTACCAATCTTCAAGAACAAGGGGGATGTTCAGAGTTGTACTAACTACCACGGAATTAAGCTGATGAACCATACAATGAAGCTATGGGAGAGAGTCATTGAGCACCGCTTAAGAAGAATGACAAGCGTGACCAAAAATCGGTTTGGTTTCATGCCTGGGAGGTCGACCATGGAAGCCATTTTCTTGGTACGACAACTTATGGAGAGATATAGGGAGCATAAGAAGGACTTGCATATGGTGTTCATTGACTTGGAGAAGGCCTATGATAAGATACCACGGAATGTCATGTGGTGGGCCTTGGAGAAACACAAAGTCCCAGCAAAGTACATTACCCTCATCAAGGACATGTACAATAATGTTGTGACAAGTGTTCGAACAAGTGATGTCGACACCGATGACTTCCCGATTAAGATAGGACTGCATCAGGGGTCAGCTTTGAGCCCTTATCTTTTTGCATTGGTGATGGATGAGGTCACAAGGGGTATACAAGGAGATATCCCATGGTGTATGCTCTTTGCGGATGATGTGGTGCTAGTTGACGATAGTCGGACGGGGGTAAATAGGAAGTTAGAGTTATGGAGACAAACCTTGGAATCGAAAGGGTTTAGGCTTAGTAGAACTAAAACCGAGTACATGATGTGCGGTTTCAGTACTACTAGCTGTGAGGAGGAGGAGGTTAGCCTTGATGGCCAGGTGGTACCTCGGAAGGACACCTTTCGGTATTTGGGGTCAATGTTGCAGGAGGATGGGGGTATTGATGAAGATGTGAACCATCGAATCAAAGCCGGATGGATGAAGTGGCGCCAAGCTTCTGGCATTCTCTGTGACAAGAGAGTGCCACAAAAGCTAAAAGGCAAGTTCTACAGGACGGCGGTTCGACCTGCAATGTTGTATGGCGCGGAGTGTTGGCCGACTAAAAGGCGACATGTTCAACAATTAGGTGTGGCGGAGATGCGTATGTTGAGATGGATGTGTGGCCACACGAGGAAGGATCGAGTCCGGAATGATGATATACGAGATAGAGTTGGGGTAGCACCAATTGAGGAGAAACTTGTCCAACATCGTTTGAGATGGTTTGGGCATATTCAGCGCAGGCCTCCAGAAGCTCCAGTGCATAGAGGACGGCTAAAGCGTCTGGAGAATGTCAAGAGAGGGCGGGGTCGACCGATTTTGACATGGGAGGAGTCCGTTAAGAGAGACCTGAAGTATTGGAGTATCGACAAAGAGCTAGCTATGGACAGGGGTGCGTGGAAGCTTGCTATCCATATGCCAGAGCCATGAGTTGGTTGCGAGATCTTATGGGTTTCACCTCTAGCCTACCCCAACTTGTTTGGGACTAAAGGCTTTGTTGTTGTTGTTGTTGTTGTTGTTGTTGACAAAGAAACATGATAATTATTGGCAAATACAAAAATACCAAGTGATATACCAGATAATAATCGAAGCAAATACGTAGAAGGTGTAGCTTTAGCATTAGATAGGATAACTTGGGCAGGGAGTTCCTTCCTACGTACAGCACGTAGACATTTGCCATGTACCTGTTTTAATTATATATAAAACCTTGTAAGATGATTCCCTTGCTTTTTAGGGTAGTGAAATTGTATCATTGAGAGCTATGAACGATATGCAAGTTAGAGTCACATCCGGTTTATTTTGAACATCTTATTAAGAAGGGCGTAATACATGCAACAACTGCAAACACAAATTGTACCTCAGTGCAAAAGTGATTGGCTCCTGATTTATGAACGTGTACTATATGTTTGCAAAGGGTGAAAATCAAGTCAGGAAACATAGCACATCATTGTTCCAAAAGTCTAAAAAGTTAAGAGCACATCTTAATCCATGGGAGGCTACTGCTCACTAGTAGAAAACGGAGCTTTAATACCGGTTCATAAGGGCCTTTAATACCGGTTTTGCAACCGGCACTAAAGAGTGGAGACTAAAGCCCTCCCCTTTAGTACCGGTTCGGCACGAACCGCCACTAAAGGCCCTCCACGTGGCGTGAGCTCGCGCCGTGGTATGGGGGACCTTTAGTACCGGTTGGTGTTACCAACCGGTACTAAAGGGAATTTTTTTTGAATTTTTTTTTGAAAATTTTGTAAAAAATATTTGTTTTTTTTCGATTTTCAATTTTTTGAATTTTTTTAACCTCTAATCTCTAATCACCCCTCACCACTGCTCAATTTAATATCTAATCTCTAATCACCCCTCATCATTCCAAATCATCTAACTTCCCGGACGGTCACCCATCCTCTCACTACTGTCAATCCTATTAACCCTCAGCACTTGTTTCCAAGTCTGCACTTGTTATTTTCCAAATAAATGTAAGCTGTCAATCCTATTAACCCTCAGCAGTTTAGCTTGATCATTAGATCACACGTTTCACCGTTTGAGTTTGGAACTATTATTCTAAAAAACATTTAGGAACACTAATATTTCTTGAATAAGTTTGACCACAGTTTGACCATAGTTTGACTATAGTTTGACCAGATTTGACCAAAATTCAAAAAATTGAAATAATTATTTAGTAACACTAATATTCTTTAATAATTATGTAGCAACATTAATACTTCTTGAATAAGGAGTTTGACTATAGTTTGACCAGATTTAACCAAAATTAAAAAAACTGAAATTATGTAGCAACATTAATACTTCTTGAATAAGTAACACTAATATTATTGCGTAATTATTTAGTAACACTCTATATTTCTTGAATCAGTTGTTTGACCGGTTTGACAAGATTTAACCAAAATTTTAAAAAACACAAATTAGAGCATATCTTTTTTTCCTTTTACAATTTTGTCATTTCAAAAATTGTCCTAAACCCTAAACCCGGGACTTAAAACGTCGGAAACTCTATGCTAAACAGTAAAAACTAAGGGTTTAAACCATAAAACCTAACCCTAAACTTTGAAATCTAAACCCTAGCACTAAAGGCACAAAACGTCTAAAAAACGTCTAAAACGTCCAAAAATTCTATTTTCCCTTTGGAATTTTGAGATTTTAAAAAATTGTTTCAGCGGATCAATCTTTTTGTTTTGCAAATTTTGATATATTATATGTATTTTTCTGAATTAGATGATTTAGTTATGATTTTTCCAAGTTTGAAAATTGCCATATAGTCCCGGTTTGTGTCTCCAACCGGGACTATAGGTTAGACCCCTTTAGTGCCGGTTCGTGGCACGAACCGGTACTAAAGGTTGGCCCTTTAGTACCGGTTTGTGTCACAAACCGGGACTAAAGGGGCTGGTGGGGCCCCGGCCTGATGCCAGCCTGCCACCACCCCTTTAATACCGGTTCGTGGCATGAACCGGTACTAAAGGTTCAACACGAACCGGCACTAATGCATAGCCGTTCGAACCGGTACTAATGGTACCATTAGTATCGGGCCAAAATCGAACCGGTACTAATGTGTCTCATATAAGGTCCTTTTTCTACTAGTGGCTCAACACTCGGTCGGTGACACATATACATCTGGTGCTACAATTGTTTCCAAATATGCTTTGACATGTCGTAGAGAGCATATGTGAACAGAACCTTTGTATTCTAAGTGATGACAATTCTACGTATTCTTGTGTATACAGTTATTGGATAAGTTGGGCAGACTTGTACAGTTCATCTGCTTAACTGATGACCAAGCTAGTAAGAGGTAAGGAAAAAACCAAGTGGAGCAATAATCATTAGATACTAATAGGCCAGAATACTGGGATGTTGAGCAATGTGATTATTCATAGAGCAGCCTGAAGCCTACAAATATCTCAATGCAGCAGGCAAAAAGTAAACCAATGAATATACATAGTATGTGTCGTAGTTAAGTACACTTCCTGTACGAAATATTTTATTTAAATAGATGAATTCAGAGCTAAATTACTGATATAAACTCATTTGTTTTCTAAAGAGTACATATAATGAATCAAAATCTCACTTTGGCATGGTTGCAAATTATCATCTTAATCTCTGAACAGTACATAACATTAAAACTAAAGGAGATATTTAGAAAAGATAAGTATTTTTTTCAGGTTTTCATCTATACGAAGGATCAATGTACGGCACATACCTATTAGACCTCTGGAAAAGCAGGAGTAACCAAAAGAAAAGAAGACACAGAACGGTAGAATTTTCAGAACAACAAAAGTGAACAGTCACCTGGCTACTGTACAGGTTTCAAAATCAATCCACCTGCCTGCTTGCACGGCCAGCTTGTGTAACTGTACGTATTGCAGCCTGACAAAAGCATCGGCCATCAACTAATTCTTGGATCAAGCCTTGCTACTTACATGTGCATGTTTTGCAGAGAGCAAGTATTCGACAGGGTATTCCTGGTCCTAGAGTGATCGGCAAGGGCAACAATATATGCTCCAAGTCAGCTACATGGCTGCACCAAACTATTTGTTAAAAAGGAACATAGGCCGTAAGATATAAGATATACGATCTTCGTTCTGAATTTTAGACGCATTTCCCAAATGTATGTTTTCTATATCTTGACATGAAATAAAAACAGATCAGACTCAGTTCTCTTTCTATTGTTTATCTGTCCAATGTAGGGATGATTTGATAGACTCCTATTTTCACCACTGGAACATGATAGCTATCACACACATATGGTTTGTGGTGCCGAGATTTCAGATATTAACCGCAAGTGTCACGTACTCATGCACAAAATCGACTACAGAATCATGTATCTCAGTGCAACAGCACAACTACATCCTATTAATTAGTTCTACACATAAGTGTTACTTTTTACAGATCTAAGGATACCACACGTATGATAAAATTTCTCTTTCGGATATTAGGCTGCATGCAGTTTTTTGTCAGACACAAACGCATCTAATCTGCCCCAACCAATGGTAGGGTGGGTATAGTACCGTATAGGCATGTTCAAAACATCCTCATTTGAGCGAATATATAGCAAACTAGCTCGGACAAAAGTGCACAAAACATGAGATTCTTACCTCTTGGTCGCTGTGTCCATCGTTGGCCTGTGCTAATACGGCTAGAAGTGACAGCGCATGAAGAGTTGACGGAGACCTTGATCACTTTTTTATGACTCAATCTACACCGTAATAATTCGGCCCCACCAGATGAACGGCTAGTAATTTCTGATTAACGTGATAATTACTTGAGAGTCTGTAATTAGTATAGATAATATAGATAGATAGATAGATAGATAGATAGATAGATAGATAGATATAGATATAGATAGATAGATAGATACCAATGGGCAGTCTATCCAATGAACAACATGGGAACCTCCAAATAAGACAACACAAAAGAGGGAAACCGACCTGCAGAATATATGGCGTCCAAAACATACGTGTCTTTCGATATACGGGACATGCACAACCTTTTGACCAGTACACGTGCAAATCCAACTCTTTAAACAAATCGCGTGCAAATGGATTACAGGACCAGGGCATCCAAGGATTCATCCAAATAGGAAACGGCCAAACCCAACCCACCTAGTCAAATTCAAAGAAACCATGCAGCGCACATGTGAGGCAGGGAGAATGTCCCAAACCTTTCCTCAAAAAAAAAAGAATGTCCCAAATCTCATGCAAAATTGCTGGATCCATCCAGCCAGCATACCCAGCCAAATCCTTCACTTATTATCGTGTCATCTCCTCATAGCCCTATTTTGGCTACAAAAAAAATTCAGGAAGACCACAAAAAGGAAACGAAGTGAGAAATAGGAAATGTAGTGTCCGGCTTCAGTTGACTAATCCACCTTGCTTGTAAGAAGGGAATCGTTTGGGTTCGGCGCACCGGCCGAATGCTCGGCCGGTCGCTTTCCCAGCTAAGCTCACGGGGCCACACACAGCTTTATCTCCCCCCCTTCGTTTTTACTTTGAGAAAGCTTATCCATTCTCTGCACTTCTCTTTCCTCATGCGTCGCATCTCTCCTCCCAATTTCTAATCCGCCATGAAATCCATCGGTCCCTTTTTTTTCTTTGACTCCACGCCCGGCGAGCTAGCCACTCCACTTAGCCAGGGCCGCCCCTTGAACCTTACTCTTAGTCTATCTCCCCACGATTCATGGCCACAGACGGCGGCGCTCTTCCCGTGCTGGAACCATCGCTGTGCTGGAACCGTCGATGTGCCGTGCCGGAAGCTCTACGGCTGGAACCGGTGAAGTAAATTGCTGGAACCGGCTACTTGATTTGCTACAAGAGAGGATTCAAGACCTTGCAGCCATGGTGGTGGAGGTATTTTTTTTCTGCAACCTGCGAGCTGATTTGCTGGAACCGGCTACTGGATTTGCTGGATCCGGCGAAGTTTTTGTTGTGACCGGCGACGGCGACACATGTCTTTTTGTTGTAACCGGGTATACAATTTTCCTGCCATCGGTGATTTGTTTTGCTACAACCCTTTCATTTTTTGCTACATTCATTCACCCATGGCGGTGTTTGTCCTGGCGGCAATGGCTTTCTTCTTCGATGGGATCGGCAAGCAATTTTTGATACAATCGGCAAGCATTTTTGCTTCAACAAACATCATTTTTTGCTGGAACCTTTGGATTTTTTTGCTGGAGCCTATGTTTTTTCAGAGATGCAAAGCAATTTTTGATACAACCGGAAAGAAATTTTGCTTCAACCAGTTTTTAATTTTGGTGGAACCAGCAATTCCAAAGCTGCAACAACCGAAGCTTTTTTAGACCCGTGACAGGTCACCGTGGCGAACTGCGATGGCCACCGCGGCGAGGCGCGCCGCAAGGTCCTCAGGGCTGCTCGAACGACGGTCGGTGGGAGGGGGGAGGGTGGCGACCTGGTTAGCGAACCGGGGCGGCGACCCATGCTCCAACCGGCGAGCGGCGACGGCGAGGCATGCGGTTGCGACAGCGCGGCGGTTAGTGCGAGCCGGCGGTGCTTCGTGGTCGCGCATCCATGGCGGCCCTGGCGCTTCTCTCTGTGTGTGCTGGAGGAGAGGATAAGGTAAGAAAAAGGTAGAAGAGAAGCTGCGATCGAACGGCCTCGTGCGACTAGATCGGGCGGCTGGGGGTGGACTGGCCGAAACTTTCGGCCAGTGCACCGGCGCCCAGTGCTGGCCGAAACACTAACTTTTACAAAAGAGACACCACTATGGATCGGTAAAAGAAAAACCATAGCGATCCAGTACAATAACTGCATGCATGGCATGTGAGCTCACGTGGCATACCAAGCCATTTCAATATAGTACTAAATATATTCTCATCTAGATTATGACTGAACATACAATATATATAAAGAGTAGTTGTAATAAGGACAACCACCCTAGGAATAAACGCAAGCAATCAAGCAAGAGCTCCTCGAAAAAATCAAGCATGAGTGGGTGCTCACATAAGTATTATGGATCATATATATATGATACGTTACCCAAGCGCCCGCTTCGTTGTTGCTTGCAGCAAGAGTGAGGAAGCAAATTAAGCATGGTAGTACCCTCAGTCTGGTCGACTTATATGCGTCGTGATGCATGTAGGGTTTTTTTGGTTGGGTTACGGGCTTTGTCATCCGTGGCGTGGAACATCTATGGGGTTTGTGAAGACGTTTTTTGGTTGCTGCACTGAAGAAGTCAAAATGTTGCTTCGCGAGAGCACAACGGCATTGTCATTAGGCTGCCAAACATTCAAATTCGAGTTCCTCGACATCCACTCAGAACGATGACAGCCACATCGATAGTGATTAGAGGAAATAACAAAGCCACATCAATGTTCTATGTGAGGTCGAGCAGAAGCTCTGCCTGTTGTCTCAGTGATGCATGACCCCAATCAAGCATCTACTGTCCCAAAGCTCTACCTGCCCGCCGCAAAGACAAAAATCTATCGTTCTGTTGGAGGTCTGCCTGCTGGCCCAAGGAGGAGGGACATATTCACATGACTGATCTCTAACTCAAATTTCCAATGTATCCCATTTCTAAAATAGGCCCCTTTCAACTTCGGCCATGTTTGCTCTCTGCATAGGATTGTCCATATAGTACGTCACTGTCACATCTCTATTGTAGTTTCAAGCATATATATTACTTCTACTACAGAATGAAACTAGCAATTTATGGACAAGGTCTAACTAAATACTTCATTGCTTCACAGAACTTAATGTGCCTTGCTTTTTTTTGAAGTGTGTAAACACAGTGGTTGCGGAGCTCACATCTCTGAGCTGCATCAGCACATTCAATGTATGTAGCCTTGACTGGCCCTCAAATTGTGCTTCGTCTTAGTTATGCAAATAGGGTCCACCCGCTTACAAACAGAACGGTGATGTCCCCTAGCACTTTTCTATCCATTGTTTTCCCGTATAACCTCTTATTCCATTACAAGCTAGGTGCCTTCCACCCACACCGGTTTTCTCTGTACGAAAGTGTCAACCATTTTGATATGTTTGAGAAAACCAAACTGTTGGTGAGGATCACAGAACTTAATGTGCCTTGCTTCACAGAACTTAATGTGCCTTGCTTTTATATTTTTTTTCCCTTTTGTTGCAAGGGGGTGGCCCAAATTTCAGAGGATCCAATAACCAATATATTGAAACCCTTCCATTTTCACAAAAAGAAAGAATCCTAAATAACGAATTTAGCTGGAGTTTGACAGAATATTTCGCAACAATTTCAGGAAACAACCCAATCTTCCTCCCTTGTACATATATAATTAGAAGAATGTTCTTGCCCGCGTTACCATACAGGAGTTTTTTGTTTAACCTTTGCCTTTTATGTATGTACCACCTGGCAAAAGAAAAAAAAACGATCAGGCACACAAGAAGAAAGAACATTCGTCCTATCCTATACTCCTCCACGGTAATGTTGCACATACTTTGGACACAAAGAAAAAATAAAATTATTTTTCTGAACACTGAACTCTGAACTCTATACGCAGGATGCACTTCCCCGAGATGAACGTACCGTCGATCCCAGAGTAAACACTGCCACTATACTTTCAGCAAAAGACGACCATCACGTGTGCTGCCGTCAGCATGGAGGGAGCGCGTGGGGAAGAGGAAGTCGACTAGGCGATGGTGCGGGAAGTGGGACTCGCCCCCTCACAACACACCTGCTCCTTCCCATCGCCATGTTTTTTTCTCTTCTTCTATTATGTTTAAATGCACTCCTCCTACATGCATTGAACAAAAACCTCTTGCAGTGCCAGAGGATTTGGCCGAACCTGCAACAAACAATTCATGTTAAATAGACAATCTCTTACTCAAATCTCCTACAATCCGAGGACAAGTTTATGGAATTAGCTGTAAATCGTAATGGCATTATAATGTTGTGCCAGTGCTTGTTGACGTGTGAATCGCTAGGGCAAACTGAGCGTATCATGCCATTGTGAAATAATATAGACTACCTACGAAATACAGAAGAGGGCTCCTCTCACTAATAGGAAAAAACTTATACACAGAATCTTAGCAGTAGCGCTGGGTAAAATGAGGCGTTGTTGCTACTTAGTAGTAGCGCGTGTCACTTAGACGTGCTACTGCTATCCTTTCAGCAGCAGGACGTTTTAGCAAAACGCATTGCTGCTAAGTTTGAACTGGGGCATAATGGCTAGCCCCACCTAGTAGCAGCGCGTATAAATATAGCGCGCTACTGCTATTCCGTAGTAGTGGCGCTTTTCTTAGGCACGCGCTACTACTATCCCTATCTTATAGTCCCCCACGCGACAGAGACCCCCTCACTCTCCCTCTCACTCAGTACCTTCTCCCCCGCGCCCCCGTCATCCGCCGCCGCCGCCGCTGGAGATGTGGTGCCTCACATCCACTGAGGTACTCCCTCCTCCATCCTCCTTCCTCCTCCCCTCCTCCCTCCTTCTACGCCCGCCCCCTCCTCCCTC
>NC_041381.1:36914787-36926178 GCF_002162155.2 Triticum dicoccoides | reverse complement strand
TCCTCCATCGCCCTCCTCCTCAATCCGACCCATCCTCCCTCCTCCATCGGACGCCTCTCCTCCCTCCTCCACCACCCTCCTCCTCCGGCCGCCCCCTCCTCCCTCCTCCACCGGCCGCCCCGTCCTCCCTCCTCCTCCGGCCGCCCACTGTTCTTAGTAAGAATCAGTTTATTTTTATTTATAGTAATTGATTAGTCGAACTAGTTAAATTAATAGAACTAGTTGAACTAGTTTATTTTTTAGTAAGAAGTAGTTTATTTTTATTTATTGTAATTGCTTAGTTGAACTAGTTAAATTAATAGAACTAGTTTATTTTTAGTAAGACCTAGTTTATTTTTATTTATAGTAAGTGTTAAGTCAAAGTAGTTGAATTAATATAACTAGTTTATTTTTGTAAGAAAATTTAGCTATATGATATTTGATGATCTAATTAAAATTTTACTATAGAACTAGTTTATATTTAGTAAGAAAATTAATAAAACTAGTTTGATTTTTATGTCATTATCACTTTGTCATCAAATAATGCTATATGAGATTTGATGATCTAATTAAAATTTTACTCAGTGGAATATGCAGGCTTAGTCGTGTCTCCTTGGAGTGATCGTCATCCGAGCTACCTCCACTTCCTCTACACCCGAGTCGGTGAGCTAAAAGTCCACCTCCTCCTTCTCCACCTTCCTCTACTTCCGAACTAGGGTATTTAGTTATCAGATATATTGAAATGTTTTTGTCAATATTGAACCATTGACATGCAATGAGCACCATTTTATGCTCATGTGCGATGTGTTCATTCATTTCCAAGTGACCAATGTTTTGCCGGAGTGTTGATTCATTTCCGTTCCGGCAAATTTCAAGCTCTCGATATGTCCCATTTTAGCAAAGGTCATGCCGAATTTTTCCGTGAATTTAAGCATGACTTGTGCTAGAATATGTAGGAAATATCGAGTGGCTCGGATTTGCTAGAAAGAGAATTAAACGACATTTTGAGTTGACTTTAAGTCTTTCGGGGCTCCATACATGATTGTCCAATAATCGGTGAGGGAGAGTCTCCACCATATATGAGAGAAGAATGTCGACTATTGTCGTGGGGGTCGCTTTTCCTTCTTCTCTTTGTGCTAGAACTTTGTTATGCACTAGGGGAAGAAGGATTAGAGACCATCATCGATGGTTGAAAAATCAATGACGGAGTGTCCACCATATATGAGAGAAGAAGAAAGCCGACTATTGTCGTGGGGGTAGCTTCTCTTTCTTTTCCTTATGCTAGATATTTGTAATGCACTAGGGGAAGGAGGAGTAGCGACCATCACCAACGGTCGCAATATCAGAGAGGGAGAGCCCACCATATACGTGAGATGAGAGTTTAGGAAGGAAGACTCGACAGACCTAAAGTCAACTCATTGCATATTGAGTAATAGTGATCTGTGTGTTGAGTTCCCTGGTAGTTGCCTTCGGTCGATTTTTATTTAATGTTTCAACTATGAACATAGGAAATGTCTGACGACGAAAAGGAATTCGATATATGCGCATACTGCGAAGGCGAGCGTGGCCTGTGTGACAGGCCTCACCTAGTTGGTGGTATGCGCTTCAGCATCAAGCTGGATGATGATACGTCTTCAACGTATCTATAATTTTTGATTGTTCCATGCTATTATATTACCCCTTTTGGAGGTTTATGGGCTTTATTTTACACATTTATATCATTTTTGGGACTAACCTACTAACCGGAGGCCCAGCCCATATTGCTGTTTTTTTTACCTATTTCAGTATTTGGTAGAAAAGAAATATCAAACGAAGTCCAAACGGAATGAAACCTTCGGGAGCGTGATTTTTGGAACGAACGTGATCCGAAGAGCTTGGAGTGCAAGTCAAGAAGCTGCCGAGGAAGCCACAAGATAGGAGCCCCCCCCCCTGTAAGGCGCGCCCCCTGTCTTGTGGGCCCCTCGGGCGGCCACCTTCGTACTTCTTCCTCCTATATATACCTAGCTACGTTCCTTTAAAACATCCAGGAGCACCACGAAACACAATTTCCACCGCCGTAACCTTCTGTATCCGCGAGATCCCATCTTGGAGCCTTCGTCGGCACTCTGCCGGAGGGGGAATCGACCATGGAGGGCTTCTACATCAACATCCTTGCCCTTACGATGAGTTGAGAGTAGTTTACCACAGACCTACGGGTCCATACTTATTAGCTAGATGGCTTCTTCTCTCTTTTCGGATCTCAATACAATGTTCTCCCCCTCTCTTATGGAGATCTATTCGATGTAATCTCTTTTTGCGGTGTGTTTGTCGAGATCCGATGAATTGTGGGTTTATGATCAAGGTTATCTATGAAAAATATTTGAATCTTCTCTAAATTATTTTATGTATGATTGAGTTATCTTTGCAAGTCTCTTCGAATTATCAGTTTGGTTTGGCCTACTAGAATGATCTTTCTTGCCATGGGAGAAGTGCTTAGCTTTGGGTTCAATCTTGCGGTGTTCTTACCCAGTGACAGAAAGGGTTGCAAGACACGTATTGTATTGTTGCCATCGAGGATAACAAGATAGGGTTTATATCATATTGCATGAGTTTATCCCTCTACATCATGTCATGTTGCTTAATGCGTTACTCTGTTCTTATGAACCTAATACCCTAGATGCAGGCAGGAGTCGGTCGATGTGTGGAGTAATAGTAGTAGATGCAGGCAGGAGTGGGTCTACTTGTTATGGACGTGATGCCTATATACATGATCATGCCTAGATAATCTAATAACTATGCGCTTTTCTATCAATTGCTCAACAGTAATTTGTTCACCCACCGTAATACTTATGCTATCTTGAGAGAAGCCTCTAGTGAAACCTATGGCCCGCGGGTCTATCTCTTATCATACTTGCTTTCAATCTACTTTTATTTGCATCTTTACTTTTTGCATCTATATTATAAAATACCAAAAATATATTTATCTTATCATACTATCTCTATCAGATCCCACTTTCGCTAGTGGCCGTGAAGGGATTGACAACCCCTTTATTGCGTTGGTTGCGAGTTCTCAGTTTGTTTGTGTAGGTGCGTGGGACTTTTGAGGAGCCTCCTACTGGATTGATACCTTGGTTCTCAAAACTGAGGGAAATACTTACGCTACACTTGCTGCATCACCCTCTCCTCTTCGAGGAAAACCAACGCAAGCTGAAGACATAGCAAGAAGGATTTCTGGCGCCGTTGCCGGGGAGGTCTTCGCTCAAGTCAAGACATACCAAGTACCCATCACAAACCCATCTCCCTCGCAATAACATTATTTGTCATTTGCCTTTCGTTTTCCTCTCCCCCACTTCACCCTTGCCGTTTTATTCTCCCTCTCTTTCCCAATCTCCTCCTCTCTTTTTGCTTACCTGTTTCCATTGCCTGGGTGTTTGCTCGTTAGTATCGTCGTTATGGCTAGTCCTCCTATCCTTATTATCACTCCCGAACAAGAAATTCTCAATTTTAAGCAAAGGGAGGGAGAAAATTTAAAAGATGCTTGGCATAGAAGTTGCAATGCCCAATATAAATCTCCTAGGAAGATTTCCACTTCCGTTCTTCTCCGCAATTTTTATGTAGGCATTACTCCTTGGAATAGATGTGTTCTTGATATTGCTACCGGAGGTGATTTCATGAGTAGCCATACATTTGATGCTTATAATGCTATGTTAGATTTGTTTGGCCCACCACCTCTTTTGGTTAATGGAACTGTTTTAACTTTAGAACACGTTATGCAACGGCTTGATATTATTGAAAATAAAATTGCCACTATTGAGTTGATTGAAAATTTGGATAAAAAGATTCATAATCTTATCACCCAATATGAATCTAGGGTTGGAGTTACTTTGAAAAATCTTAAAGCGAAAGAACCTATAGTTAATGAAAAAATAGATCTTGATTCTGCTAGAATTGGTAAACTTGAGGATATAATTACCAACTTAGGTTCGGAGTTGTCTCCCATGAAAAACACCGCAAAACCCCCTAAAAAAACCACCAAGCTTATCTATGTTCCTAAAAATAAAGGTGAAACTTCTAGTAAGGGTGATGCAGACCTCAAATCTATTTATGTTCTCCCCAATGGTCTCTCTGTCATTAAGGAACCTTTTGCTACCAATGAATTTCTTGAATTTTTGCCTAAAGGTTTAGCCATTACTAAAAAGGGAGAGATCCCTAGAGATCACAATCTTGCTACTTATGAATTTAGTGGCAAAGATGGAACTACTTAGATCTATCTTCGCTTTTATGCCTAGCTAGGGGCGTTAAACGATAGCGCTAGTTGGGAGGCAAACCAATTTTCTTTATGTTTTATTTTTTGTTCCTGTTTAGTGGTAAATTTTGTTTCTACTTTCTGTTTAGATGTGTTTTCATGTTTTATTTAGTGTTTGTGCCAACTAGAACCTATAGGATAAACTATAATGATAGTTGATTTGATTCTGCTGAAAAACAGAAACTTTGCGCTCAGGAGAAAAAATTCAATAAATCACAGAAACATGCTTTTGCATTGATTCGTTTTGCTGCTGACCAATAAACAAATTTTCCAGTACGTCCTATTTTTGTAGGATTTTTAGAGTTCTAGAAGTTTGCGTTAGTTACAGATTGCTACAGACTGTTCTGTTTTTAACAGATTCTGTTTTTCGTGTGTTGTTTGCTTATTTCCATGCATCTATGGCTAGTAAATTAGTTTATAAACCATAAGGAAGTTGGAATACAGTAGGTTTAACACCAAAATAAATAAAGAATGAGTTCATTGCAGTACCTTATGTGGTGGTTTTGTTTTCTTTCACTAACGGAGCTTATAAGATTTCCTGTTGAGTTTTGTGTTGTGAAGTTTTCAAGTTTTGGGTAAAGCTTTTATGGACTATGGAATAAAGGGTGGCAAGACCTAAGCTTGGGGACGCCCAAGGCACCCCAAGATATTCAAGAATAGCCAAAATCCTAAGCTTGGGGATGCCCCGGGAAGGCATCCCCTCTTTCGTCTTCGTTCATTGGTAACTTTACTTGGAGCTATATTTTTATTCACCACATGATATGTGTTTTGCTTGGAGCATCGTGTATTATATTAGTCTTTTCTTTTTTAGTTTACCACAATCATCCTTGCTGTACACACCTTTTGGGAGAAGCCTATTTGATTAGAATTTGCTAGAATACTCTATGTGCTTCACTTATATCTTTTGAGCTTGATAGTTTTTGCTCTAGTGCTTCACTTATATCTTTTAGAGCACGGTGGTGTTTTAATTTTATAGAAATTGCTAGTTTCTAATGCTTCACTTATATTATTTTGAGAGTCTCTTAGAACAGCATGGTATTTTCTATGGTTACAAAGTTTGTCCTAGAATGATGAGCTTCCAAGTTGGGTATAATAAAAACTATCATAGAAAAAGGATTGGATGCTATGATCAACTTGATGCTTGATAATTGTTTTGAGATATAAAGGTAGTAATGTTAGGTTCATGCTAGTGGGTAATTATGAAATTGATAAATACTTTTGTTGAAGTTGGCAAGTCTCGTAGCATGCACGTATGGTAAAAGTTCTGTGACAAATTAGTTGCATGAGGTGCTCTTTTGAGTGTCTTCCTTATGAGTGGCAGTCGGGGACGAGCGATGGAATTTTTCCCTACCAATCTATCCCTCTTGGGGCATGCGTAGTAGTACTTTGCTTCGAGGGCTAAGTAGACTTTTGGAATAAGTATATGAGTTCTTTTTTTTGACTAATGTGAGTCCATGGACATATGCACACTTATCCTTCCACTTTGCTAGCTTTTCTTATTACCGCGCAACTTTCGCCGGTAGCATGAACCCTTTATTTACCTTCCTCAAAACAGCCACCATACCTACCTATTATGGAATTTCCATACCCATTCCGAGATAATATTGCCATGCAACTTTCCATCGTTCCGTTTATTATGACAGGCTCCATCATTGTCATATTGCTCTTTTGCATGATCATGTAGTTGACATCGTATTTGTGGCAAAGCCACCTTCATAATCTTCATACATGTCGCTCTTGATTCATTACATATCCCGGTACACCGCCGGAGGCATTCATATAGAGTCATATCTTGTTCTAGCTTTGAGTTGTAATTCTTGAGTTGTAAATCCATATAAGTGTAATGATTTTCATTATTAGAGCATTATCCTAAGGAGGAAAGGATGATGAAGACTATGATTCCCCGACAAGTCGGGATAAGGCTTCGGACTTTATAAAAATAAAAGAGGCCAAAGAAGCCCACCAAAAAGAAAAAGAAAAAGAAAAAAAATAGAAAAAAAGAGAAAAAAAGAAAAAAAAAGAGAAAGAATAAGAAAAAGAAAAAGAAAAAAAATAAAATGAGAGAAAAATAGAGAAGGGACAATTGCTACTATCTCCTTTTCCACACTTGTGCTTCAAAATAGCACCATGATCTTCATGATAGAGAGTCTCATATGTTGTCACTTACATATACTAGTGGGAATTTTTCTTCTTTATAGAACTTGGCTTGTATATTCCAATGATATGCTTCCTCAAAGTGCCCTAGGTCTTCGTGAGCAAGCAAGTTGGATGCACACCCACTTAGTTTCCTTTTGTTGAGCTTTCATATAATTATAGCTCTAGTGCATCCGTTGCATGGCAATCCCTACTCACTCACATTGATATCTATTGATGGGCATCTCCATAGCCCGTTGATACGCCTAGTTGATGTGAGACTATCTTCTCCCACTTTTTGTCCTCACAACCACCACCATTTACCACCATAGTGCTATGTCCATGGCTTGCGCTCATGTATCGCGTAAGAGTTGAAAAAGCTGAAGCGCGTTAAAAAGTATGAACCAATTGCTCGGCTCGTCATCGGGGTTGTGCATGATGGGAGTATTTTGTGTAATGAAAATGAAGCATGGCCTAACTTTATGATTTTGTAGGGATAAGCTTTCTTTGGCTATGTTATTTTGATAGGACATGATTATTTGTTAGTATGCTTTGAAGCATTATTATTTTTATGTTTTATAAGCTTTTATTTTGAATCATTTGGATCTGAACATTCATGCCACATTAAAGAAAATTACATTGAGAATTATGCTAGGTAGCATTCCACATTAAAAATTTCTTTTTTATCATTTACCTACTCGAGGACGAGCAGGAATTAAGCTTTCGGATGCTTGATATGTCTTCAACGTATCTATAATTTTTGATTGTTCCATGCTATTATATTACCCCTTTTGGATGTTTATGGGCTTTATTTTACACATTTATATCATTTTTGGGACTAACCTACTAAACGGAGGCCCAACCCATATTGTTGTTTTTTTTGCCTATTTCAGTATTTCGAAGAAAAGGAATATCAAATGGAGTCCAAACGGAATGAAACCTTCGAGAGCGTGATTTTTGGAACGAATGTGATCTTGAGAGCTTGGAGTGCAAGTCAAGAAGCTGCCGAGGAATCCACGAGATAGGAGGCCGCCCCCCCTGTAGGGCGCGCCCCCTGTCTCATGGGCCCCTCGGGCGGCCACCACTGTAACCTTCTGTATCCGCGAGATCCCGTCTTGGAGCCTTCGCCGGCACTCTGCCGGAGGGGGAATCGACCACGGAGGGCTTCTACATCAACATCCTTGCCCTTCCGATGAGTTGTGAATAGTTTACCACAGACCTATGGGTCCATAGTTATTAGCTAGATGGCTTCTTCTCTCTTTTTGGATCTCAATACAATGTTCTCCCCCTCTCTTGTGGAGATCTATTCGATGTTGTGGTGTGTTTGTCGAGATACGATGAATTGTGGGTTTATGATCAAGTTTATCTATGAATAATATTTGAATCTTCTCTAAATTCTTTTATGTATGATTGAGTTATCTTTGCAAGTCTCTTCGAATTATCAGTTTGGTTTGGCCTACTAGATTGATCTTTCTTGTCATGGGAGAAGTGGTTTGCTTTGGGTTCAATCTTACCGTGTTCTTATCCAGTGACAGAAAGGGTTGCAAGACACGTATTGTATTGTTGCCATCGAGGATAACAAGATGGGGTTTATATCATATTGCATGAGTTTATCCCTCTACATCATGCCATCTTGCTTAATGCGTTACTCTGTTCTTATGAACTTAATACTCTAGATGCAGGCAGGAGTCGGTCGATGTGTGGAGTAATAGTAGTAGATGCAGGCAGGAGTCGGTCTACTTGTTATAGACGTGATGCCTATATACATGATCATGCCTAGATAATCTCATAACTATGCGCTTTTCTATCAATTGCTCGACAGTAATTTGTTCACCCACCGTAATACTTATGCTATCTTGAGAGAAGCCTCAAGTGAAACCTATGGCCCTCGGGTCTATCTCTTATCATACTTGCTTTCAATCTACTTTTGATTTGCATCTTTACTTTTTGCATCTATATTATAAAATACGAAAAATATATTTATCTTATCATACTATCTCTATCAGATCTCACTTTCGCAAATGGCCGTGAAGGGATTGACAACCCCTTTATTGCGTTGGTTGCGAGTTCTTAGTTTGTTTGTGTAGGTGCGTGGGACTTCTGAGGAGCCTCCTACTGGGTTGATACCTTGGTTCTCAAAACTGAGAGAAATAATTACGCTACACTTGCTGCATCACCCTCTCCTCTTCGAAGAAAATCAACGCAAGCTCAAGACGTAGCAGATGACACCTTCGAAGTGGATACAGTAAGTCACAACTACAAGTCTTTTTCGTAATTAAGCATGACTTCTGCTTCTTTGCTTCAACTTGTAAGTTATTTTTTTTACTATTTTACTAGCGTATCCCCTACAATGCAAGAATATATGTCTTGGATAAGGTCGGTTTCAGTACTATGGAAACTATGGAGGTAGAAAGAGTTAACTTGAGGACCGAACATCATTATAATTTTCCCGCAAAATTATACAATACAGACACCTACACCCATTTTGAATGCAAACAATGGAGAGCACTATGCAAGGCTTATGCATTTGAGCCTGATATGCTTATCACCTTTGATATTCGTCCGGAAGATGATATTGAAGATACTTTCGACATCTGGGTCAACGTGCAGACGCCTCTAATTCTACCATTATGTAAGTTTCTCAACCATATTTATGTGTTGGATATTGTTTATTCAAAAATATTTGACAACTAATTTCTATTGACAACTTACTTCCATTCAAGCAAAACATATCGGGCGCTTGGTAGACAGGACCTACCACTGTCCCGGGGCTGAACAAAACTGCAAGGAGACAAGTCATTATATTTCATGGCTCGAGGATCTTCATACTGTCAAGACAAATTATCTTCCTGGACTTAGAAATCTTAGTCCTCAAAACATGCGACCAATAGTGTTCGTACTGAACTACGGTCACATCTATTTAGGAAAGATGGTAAGATATTTACTATTTGTCCTCAGTGCATCTTTTGCATACACTTCATTGCTAAGTATGTTACTACGATGTTCTTCAACAGAGACTCCTGATGATAGTTGTGCCTCAGTGGATCGAAGCTAAAGGTCGCATGTCCATGGTTAGCATACGACCAAGACTTCCTACATTGCACATTAGTGCATTTAGAGTTTCTAGAAGCGAGCAAGTCTTAATAGTCAAAGACCGGAACAAAATTATGAAGGATCGAGAAGTACTTGGGGGCAGCAATCAGAAGCACAACCCACAATTAGGAGACATGTTCATCTGCATGCTTCAATTCGATGAATCAGGAGCGCTCCACATGGTCTATGCTACTTTACCTCAGAGAGAGAAGTAGGAATGATTAGCTAGCTAGAATAACTGTTGGTGGTGATGACTATGATGATTAATATTAGCTAGTGGTGGTGGTGATTAGCTATGACTATGATGATTAAATATGTTGGTAGCAATAACTATGATGATTATTAGCTAGTGTTGTTCGTGATGATATGATGCTAGAGTTTTTATACTAATATGATGATGATGATGATGATGATGATGAATACGTTATTATATCATTGGGTGAAAGAACCGTAGATTAGTTTTAAGTGGATGGATCCTAAGTGATCAAGTCATGGATTATCGTGATAATCAATGACTTGGTCGCTTAGGATCCATCCATTTGAAACTAATCCACGGTTCTTTCACCTAGTGATTTAATAACTCATTATAATGTAAAACCAATCTCTAAATTGCTACTGTATGAAAAATTGTATAAAGGTGCAACCTAAAATTAAAAAGAAATAGAATACGAAATAGTAGTAGCCCGGACGGAGAGAAGCGCTACTAGTAATTACCAGTAGCGGTTGTCTAGGAAAGCGCTACTACAAAGTAGATATAGCAGTAGCGCGTGCCAGCAGGCTTTACTGCTAAGCTTTAGCTGTAGCGCCGTATTAGTAGTGCGGAAACCCACGCTACAGATATGCTAATAAACCGATCTACTGCTAGGCTTTTCCCTAGTAGTGTCTTGCTAGTGCAAAAGAAGTCGCAATCGTGGTATACTACAAGCCACCAATCATATTCTGGTAGCGCATGTTCCACTCACCAGCTGCTCGCAGCATAGGCCCATCCCACCGGCAAGGAAGGTCTGATTTACTAATGCTGCACACGCGAATTAGGAGATGCCCAACAAATCGATTCAGGGGAGAGGTGAGAGACACTAGTAGAAAAGGGGCCAATGGTCCAGGCCGGTCCAGCCCATTAGTCCCGGTTCAATCCAGAACCGGGACCAATGGGGGCATTGGACCTGGTTCGTGAGCCCCAGGGGCCGGCCGGGCCACGTGGGCCATTAGTCCCGGTTCGTCTGGACCTATTGGTCCCGGTTGGTGGGACGAACCGGGACCAATGGCCCTCGCTCCTGGCCCACCACCATTGGTCCCGGTTGGTGGCCTGAACCGGGACCAAAGGACGACCATTAGTCCCGGTCCATTCCACCAACCGGGACCAAAGGGTTGGTCCTCGTTGCGGCCAAAGTTTAGTCCCACCTCGCCAACCGAAGGGGAATCAGACCGGTTTATAAGCCCCTCCCTCTCTGCCTTATTGAGCTCCTCTGAAAATGAAAATAGATGCCCTTATATAGGGAATTTAGCCTAAATTGATACGAATTTCTCTTGAAATTTGTTATGAATTTCCTCTATAAGCGCATCTATGCTCATTTCTGAGTAGATTTTTATATAGTTTTTTTCTTTTCTGCTATATTTATTTTTTTCTTTTTATTTCTGAGTTGTAATAAGTCATTAAAAATAAGCATCTATGCTCATTTTTTAGTAAAGTTAATCATAACTATTTTTTCTTCTATTTATTTTTGAATTGTAATAAGTCATTAAAAATAAGCATCTATGCTCATATTTTAGTAAAGTTAATCACAACTATTTTTTCTTCTTTTTATTTCTGAGTTGTAATAAGTCATTAAAAATAAGCATCTATGCTCCTTTTTTAGTACAGTTAATCACAACTATTTTTTGCTTCAATTCATTTCTGAGTA
>NC_041381.1:36912969-36914035 GCF_002162155.2 Triticum dicoccoides | reverse complement strand
AGCATCTATGCTCATATTTTAGTAAAGTTAATCACAACTATTTTTTCTTCTTTTTATTTCTGAGTTGTAATAATTCATTAAAAATAAGCATCTATGCTCCTTTTTTAGTACAGTTAATCACAACTATTTTTTGCTTCAATTCATTTTTGAGTAGTTTTCTATATAGTTTTTTCTCTTTTCTGCTATATTTATTTTTTTCTTTTTATTTCTGAGTTGTAATAAGTCATTAAAAATAAGCATATATGCTCCTTTTTTAGTACAGTTAATCACAACTATTTTTTGCTTCAATTCATTTCTGAGTAGTTTTCTATATAGTTTTTTTTCTTTTCTGCTATATTTATTTTTTTCTTTTTATTTCTAAGTTGTAATAAGTCATTAAAAATAAAAAAGAGGCGCAATGCTTGTTAATTTGCTTCAAGCCTTTCGGAATAGTGTCAACTGCACTGCACATAGCTCTGTGCAGTCTACCGTACCGTATTCCTCAAGGCTTGAAGCTAACCAACGTGTCGGAGCATTGAGCCTCTTCGTCATCGTCTCTGCACTCAGGGCTCATAAACAGCTGCGAGTGCCTCTCGCTTGGCGAGGTGGGACTAAAAAAACAGCTGCAGGAAGAATCAACAAAAAAACAGCTGCAGAAAATAAAAAAGTAGTTAGACGGGTCCATTGGCACCGGTTGGTGGCATCAACCGGTACCAATGCCGCTCTTTGGTCTCGGTTGGTGGAATCAACCGGGACGAATGCCTCTCTTTAGTCCCGGTTGGAGCCACTAACCAAAGGTCTTCGTTTCCCGCCTTTGGGCTGCTAAAAAGAGGCCTTTGGTCCCGGTTGGTGGCACCAACCGGGACTAAAGGGGGCATTGGTCCCGGTTGGTGCCACGAACCGGACCAAAGCCTTTGCTATATATACAGCACTTAGCGCGACTTCGATCTCTCCTGCTCCACTCCCGTCGCCGCGTGTCTCCCTGCCGCCACCTCGCCGTCGCCGCCCCGCCCCAACGCCGTCGCCGCCACGCCTCGCCACGCCGTCGCCGCCCCGCCCAGCCCCGCCCCCCGCCGTCGCCGCCCGC
>NC_041381.1:36872608-36912568 GCF_002162155.2 Triticum dicoccoides | reverse complement strand
GCGAGCCTCGATCGACGTTGCCGCCCCGGCGCGCGCCGCCTCGACGCCGTCGCCGCCCGCCTTCGCCGTCGCCGTCGCCGGCCATACGTGAGCACCTCGCCGTCGCCTTCGTCGGCCGTACGCCGGCCATCGTCATTTTTTTGTTAGATTAATTAGATATTTTTTGTTAGGTTAGATGTGTAGTAATTTAGATATGTAGTTCATAGATTTTTTTGTTAGATTAGATTTTTTTTGTTAGATTAGATGTGTAGTAATTAATTTGTTTATATTATGTTAGATTTTTTTGTTAGATTAATTTGATTTTTTTTTGTTAGATTAGATGTGTAGTAATTTAGATATGTAGTTCATAGATTTTTTTTGTTAGATTAGATTTTTTTTTGTTATGTTAGATGTGTAGTAATTAATTTTGTTCATAGAATTTTAATGATTTTTTTGTTCATAGTATTTAGAAAAAGGAAAAAAATAAGAAGTAGTTTATATATAGTTGATCTAGCTAGTTGATTTAATAAACTAATTTATTTTACTATATATAGAAGTAGTTTGTTTTTAGTAAGTACTACTTATTTATTTATAGTAAGTGCTTAGTAGTTGAACTAGATAGTTGATTTAATTAATAAAACTACTTCTATTTAACTATATATAGAAGTAGTTCCCGCATCGACGTCGGCGATGCCTATCCCGCATCCTCGTCGTTGGCCATGTTCGGGACTGGGCTCCGCCGGGCTGGTATTGGGAGGTGCTACCTTCCGGGGGACGTAGGTTGGTGAGGAGGCAGCCCGTTGTTAACCTAATCCTTGTTTGGTGGCGATCGCGTGGGCCAGTGATGGTGGTGAGGCATCCGGACACCGCCGAGGTGGTACGTCACCGTGTCAGCGAGGAGGACGGGCACGTCCGTCGCTACATGGTTGCATTGGAGGGCAGGTTCGACAATACCTGGCAGGTTCTTCAGGGATCTCACTGGAGCTATGATCCTGTGATGGTTCCTTATCTTTGGGTGTCCACCGCGCGCGTCGATACCCGTCGGGCGCTACGGTTCTAGTTGTATTAGTGATAATATTCGACGATGTACGGACACCAAGAGATGATGTACTTTTGCATATAATTATTGAATGCATGCTAATTTAAATACTATACTTTATTTTATGATTTGGTTTTGCTTATTTTATGATTTGGTTTTGCTTATTGAATGCTCATATTGGATAAGTTCTCCTTCATTCCCGTGTGCTAGACAATTTGATATAATAATGCATTCGGGAATGAAAGGAGGAGCTACGTACATCGATCATCGATAGTCAACCCGTAATTAATAATAATGATCTAGTTTAATATTTGAATTATGAACGCAGGCCAGAAATGTCGTACTCATCGGACGACAAAAACCACCCGGGGGAGTGCAACTGGTGCCATGATGACCGAGGTATCTGCGACAGGTTCATTGAGCTGGACGAAGATCGTCGCTTCAGCATTAAGCTCGAGGAGACCTTCGATGTTCATACGGTACGCAACCAACGATAATAGTTTTTTTTCGTAATTACTCATGACTTCAACTATTTTAATCATGACAATATTTTTCATCTTTTCCAATTCGACTAGCTTATCCCATGCTTTGCAAGATGCTATGTCTTGGAGAGGATGGGTTTTGAAGACCATGAAAGTTTCGAAACCAAAAAAAATTATCCTAAGTACCCATCATGGTGTGGATTTTCAAGTAAAGCTGTACAATGCTCAGAGTGTAACCCATTTTGGTTGCAAAAATTGGGAAGCACTTTGCAAGATGTATGGTTTTGATGAGGGTATGCTTGTTACCATGGATCTTGGTGATCCTACAGTCGAGCAAGAGAGACCTACGATTTTCGTCCTTGTGGATACACCTCCAATTCTTCCCCCATGTGAGCTTAACATAGTTATTAAGTAATTTATATTGTTTATTTCAAAATAGTTGACAACTTATTTTCCATTGACAGCTTATTTTCATTCTTCAAAAAATGTGCGGAAGATGGTAGACAGAACCTACTACACCGAAGGCTCCGAACTAACTTATCAGGAGAAAAACCATATGGTTGCATTTTGTACTGATCTTGAGAATTACAATGTCTACAATCGAACTCCTCAACATTATGGTCAATACATGCCACTAGTGCACTACGGTAACTACCATGGAGATACCCTGGTAAGATTTTTTACTATTACGACATCCGTGCATCTTTTTGCACACTTCTAAAACTAGTACATCATATCATTGCTAACTACGAAGTTATTACTATGTTTTTCAATAGATAATCCCGAATGATTGTGTGCCTCATCTGATGTATACACACGGTAGCCTTCATGTTTTGAACATACAACCAGGTCTTCCTACGAATGTGAACTGTCCCTATCGGGTTTCTAAAAGAAGTGGAGACATGACAATCAAAGAATGGAAAAAATGTATGGACAGTCGTAAGGAGCTTCTTGGAAGCAACATTCAGCGAAGGGCAAAAATTGGAGACAGGATGATCGCCATTCTTCATAATGGAGTCAGGGTCTATATTGTTTTATGCTATTTTACCTTAAGGGTGTTTAGGTCCTACCTGATACTGATGACCATATGTTAAGAACAATTATGTAGGGTTGGGTTCGATGACTATGAGGATGATGATCGTATGACTTATTATTAATAACGAGTAGAAGTTGTATGATGATGCATGATTAGTAGGACGAGTACTTGTTATTATATATGCTGATGTATGCGAGCATGCATGAGTTATTATATCAGCGGGTAAAATGAACATATATAGCAGCAGCGTTGGTAAACCAAGGACGAAGATATAAGAGAGGACACTTCTCTCTATTAGCTAGCTAATATAACAACCTAAAAATAACCCCCAAAACCCCTAAAGCAGCCACTTTCCAAAAAAAACAAGCACTTTTGGTCCCGGTTGGTGCCACCAACCGGGACCAAAGGCCCCCTGACTGGGCTCGGCACACAGAGCCACGTGGAGGCACATTAGTCCCGGTTCTTGTTTGAACCGGGACTAATGGGTGGAGGTATTAGTAATGGCCCATTAGTCCCGGTTCATGAACCGGGACTAAAGGCCCTCATGAACCGGGACTATTAGGTGTTTTTCTACTAGTGAGACCTCGGCCTGTTTGCCTGTACAAAGCTGCACCCGCCGTCTCAGACTTAGCTCTCTTTCTCGTCTGTTGCGGCAAAGCTCTACTTCCATGCCATGGAGAAGAGCTCCATGGTTAGGCAGGCGTTCTGCATGCTGCTGCAAGGGATTAGGACTACACCCTCCTCAATCATTAACTAATATCTCTAATCTATCCCATTTCTAAATGATATTCCCATTCCCGGTTGTGTTGTTCATTTTGGTTTTGTCTCCATAGACTTGTCCATATTATACACAATCACCACACACCTCTATTGTAGTTTCAAAAATTACTTCTAGTATATGAGGAAACTAGTTATTTATAGACATGGTTGTAACGTGGGTAGACATCATTGCTTCTCCAAACTTCACAGGACCGCCTTTTCAGTTTTTCCCTTCAAGTAGTCATAGACAAGTGTTGTCCAAAAATTGACATATTTAAGGCATAAACAATAAATTCAGCTTTGAAATGCCACAAGTTGGACCCAATCTTGCTTACAAAAATAGGGTTCCTGTACTTAGAAACAAAATTATACTGTCCCCATGGCACTCCTCTCTGTATTGCCTACATATAAACATCTTTGTACTTGACAAGCTCAGTTTTCTTGATTTGCTTCAATATGGGTGCGCTTACATGCGAAATTTCAACAGCCCAGCCATAATGGTGTTGGCTAAAAGAAGAAGTGAAACAACATTTCTGATTGAACTAGCAACGGCCAACTTTCTTAGGGTTTATTAATTTTCACCTTGAGATGGCCACAAACAAAAATAGAAATCACGACAAGAATGTGTCCAAATCAACAAAATATCTAATTCCAAACAATTGCGGAAATGTCAATGCATAATTTACACTGATCGTTATATCCGAAGAATGGTTCTCTAGGTTCGATTCTGAATTCGGATATCCAGTTTAATTATTCACATTACTATATGAAGTAATGGAACACTGATGTGTGAAATGAGTCAAATAGGGCCCAGATCTATGCTTTAGAGCTATGTATGGTATGCAGTAAAGCCATGATTTACACTGCTTCTCTCAGATCATACTGTTCAAGTGCCTTTCAGGATAGAAATACATGAATTGATTTCAGACTAGAAAACTTCCCAAAGACAGGAATTACCAACAGACCACGCTGGTGCTAGCTCCCATCATTCTACTCGACTACAAACTCAAAGTACAAACTTGAGCTGAGATCTGGATTATATGAACAACAACTGTAAACTCCCTCTCATTCTTTTTAAGTTACAACACAGAACGAACTGTTGTCACCACCCTTTTCCTCCTCAGCGGTCACAGTGTCTACTTAAGCACCCATTCCTCGCACGAAAACAAAATGGTATCAGTTTCCCCCGCGCCTACCTACATTCTATTCATACACCCTTGTTCTAGCATCACGATCACTTCAAAATTCTGCCGCCTAGCCTTAACATCACTTGGGCATCGTTTTAGTACTTAAGAAAGTATTTGAAATGGTTCTCACCCACCGCGAGAGATGATAACATCTTGAATTCTTATTTAGAAATAGTGTAAGCTGCAAATAGTGCAATGACAATGACTGTCTAACCTTATTCTTTGACCGCGACAAAGATATCACATTTGTCGCCATAAAACATTAAACAAAAACAAACAAACTGCTTAAGTGAGAAATTCAAACTAAACAAAGACCCAATTAAAATGACCCCTTCCGTAAACTTCTATCATTTCATTGTGATATGCAGATTGCAAGTTGCAACATGCAAAGTCGACCTGTATAAATTTAACTGTAGCACATGGTTGGTATGAAGCCACAGTTACATTCCCTTCATTGAACACGTTACTCACAACTTCTCCCCCACAGGAAACGCCCCTAAAAGAAGGTATGTCCAGCAAGGTATTTCATGTCTATGGAGATGAGGACGAAGTTGGACAGGCACGGGACATGGGCGTAACAACTTGTTCACGGGTCGCTTGGTGTGATCTTGTTTTCTGTCGTGGCCGCACGCCCATCTTTTATCCATCCGTGTTGGCTTTTGGTCACCCTCTATCTCCGATTCAACCGAGGCCTGCTCAACTGAGATATTAAGATGTAGTTAATTAAGGCTCAAATGTAAGTTCAAAGCTACATGGTGTGGAATATCTCCTAACAAAGTGTTGATGCAAAACTAGCAAAAGAAAGGAAAAAATATTCTGAGGTCTCTGTTGGTCTGCCTCCAATATCTCCTAACAAAGTGTTGGCTTTTGGTCACCCTCTATCTCCGATTCAACCGAGGCCTGCTCAACTGAGATACTAAGATGAAGTTAATTAAGGCTCAAATGTAAGTTCAAAGCTACATGATGTGTAATACCTCCTAACAAAGTGTTGATGCAATACTAGCAAAAGAAAGGAAAAAATATTGTGAGGTCTCTGTTGGTCTGCCTACAATAAACTAAAGTAACAAAAAATTTGCTCTCTATATACTTAGTCTGTACTCTATGTTGTTGCATCTGCACCTCTAGCGTACCCTCAAGCTGTTCTTCTGCTACATACATGTGGAAACTAATAACTTTTTTTTTGTAGGGGACTAGTTACATATAGACATGATGGAAGTGCAGACTTCATTGCTTCACCAAACTTCACATGTCTACCTTTGTAACATTATTCCTTCAAGCCTAGCCACATCTGTCATCAAGGAACAAACAATTGTAAGGTGTACCCAATATATGCAGCATTGACATGCCACAAGTTGGGATTCATCTTGGTTATGAAAATAGTGTTCTTGGTTTTGGAAACAAAACATCAATGTCTCACATTGCTTCTCTCCCTAGTGCCTACCTGTAAATTCTCTTTCTACTTGACAAGCTCGTTTTCTTGTTCAAAAAATATGCTACACCGTGCTCTTACACACTTTGTTTCCAGCAGACTAGCATGTGTCAGGTAAAAAGAAAAAAGGATAACTTTCGCAACTCAAAGTTCTTAGCGTTTTTTAATTTTCATCTTGGGATGCCCACAAACTAATGGCGATCACACCAAAATGTGTAGAAAACTTACAAACAAAATATCCGATCCAAATAATGGTGAAACTATCAATTCATCATAGATAGTAAATTGTTTCCTTTGATTTGATTCTGATTGATTTCTTATTTTGTTTAATATAAAATGTACTAACCGCATGTCTGTACACATGGCTTGTGAGACATCCCTGCCAAGTAAATCAGGATAGGGTGAAGAAGCATGTTATTTCTTTCTAATCATAGTCATCCTTATCTTTCTGTATTATAAAAAACTTTGAGCATGAAAACTTTCAATACTATAGGAACCAAAGTTTTCCATCAAATATAGAAAATAAAACATATCACAGCCCATCACGTAGCACAATTAGTATTAGCTCACCAGACCACAAGAAGAACATACATAGACTTTTTTTAGGCGAAGAACATATGTAGTTGTAAGTACCACGGAGGAAAAAATGTACAATTACCAAGTAATCACTCTTCACATAATGTCGTAACTATTAGGATCTTTCTTTCCATAAACTTCCGAGATAAATACCACCTATCTGCATCACCATCCTCAGTTGAAAGACCTACATCTTCTAGTAGTGTAAAAGTCCTCCCATGCAAGCCGTTTTGAATAGCTTAGCCTCAAACTTGATTAGATTTCGCTTTACCTCCTTTTTCTATAATACCATGGTCCACCGACATAATTCCCATAGGCAAATATTAGTGACAGTGTGCATGAATTTAATATAAATATGTATCAGGGAACTGTATTTGGCGGTTGTTCGCCTAATATATTGAGCGATTGGATTCCGACAACAACTTTGAAGGTTAGAAACTTAGAATGCCTTATGCCACGACTTCCCACCTTTAGCCCACAGAAATTTACACGAAATTACTGTTGATACCACACTAAGGGTCTTAGAAGTTCCGTGACATACAGTTGACATTCACCATTGACCTTCAAAACAAATCCCTTTGTAAAGTATAGTTGGTTAAGGTGTCAAAACAACAACAGTATAGACATGTCGTTCCTACAAATACATTTGGCATTCACCGTTCAACCTCGTGAAAGCCCCGTGCAGTGTAAAATCCAGTTTGTTAAGGCCTCAAGATAATAACCACACAAACACCTTGAGACAAAAACAATTAATCACTAGTAGGAAAAGGGCCTAATGTGAAGCACATTGGTCCCAGTTTGTAACTGGACCAGCACTAATGTGACCATTAGTGCCGGTTCCAACGGCTATGCGGGTGGTGCTCATTAGTATCGGTTCGTGGCTAACCTGTAGTACTGGTTGGTGCCACGAACGGGTACTAAAGAGGTGGTGGCAGGCTGGTGGCAGGCTGCGACCCACCAGCACCTCTAGTACCGGTTCATGTCAAGAACCGGGACTAGAAGTTCACCATTATTATCGGTTTGTCTAACAAACCGGTACTAAATGTCTTATTATATAAACCCCTTCTTCCAGCACGAGCCCTCTGCTCTTCCCCCGTCCTCTACTCTATTTTCCGCCTCTTCCTCTCGAGCTCACACTCCATTTTTGCCAAAATTTGTGAAGATTTGAAGGCACCACATCCATCCAAGTGATCACAAAGGTTAGCAACTTTTTCCATTCATCTCTCATTGCTAGATTAGCTCTTTCAATGCTCCATAAGTATAGTGAGTTGTGGGTTTTATTTTGGAAGGAATTATATGTGTAGTATTTGATTTATATGCAATTTGAGGTCAAAATAACTCTTAGTTTGCATATGTAGGTGTGGTTTACTTAGTGCCTTCCCGTCTCCGTCCTAACCACCATCGATCGTCCGCACCATCCCGTTGCCAGCTCCACGTTGTGGTGAGCCTCTTGTTCTTTTCTTTTTAACATAAAAATCATGTCTGTCTGATTTAGATATATAGTTACTTGTATAATTATCTTACCCGTATGTTGTTTGTTATACATAGTGCTATGGTTTTGATATCCGTCCCCATCGGCCCTCGTCCCGGTTATGATTCGGATGTGGTATATTCTCTTTTATAACTATTTGTTACATTTCGTGTTTATGACAAATTATACCCATCAAGTTGACATAGATATTTTTATGTAGGTGGTATGTGAACCGGAAATTCCAACCGACCCTATTGTCGAGAGGTTAAATTTAGTTGAAAAAGAAATCAAGTATTTGAAAAAAAACCTGAAAAGAATTGAGGGGGAGAAGATGGAATTGGAGTTGCATGTTACAGATGTCGTCGATGATCACAAGATCAAGATGGAGAAAATGCGCTTGAAGATTAAAAAGATTAGAAATGCCATCGATAGTGAGGCTTGGTATCATTATGCTGTTGTATCAATTGTTATCTTAGTTGCGATCTTTATCGCATTTGTTGTTGCATTTAAATGCATTAGCTAGAGAGTTATTTATATGTTGTTTTATGAGAATAAGTATTGTATGAACTTGTATTAATTTGGTCTTTTCGGTGCTGTGTAAATGAAGATCAGACGGCAATGGATGTACGATGACCGATGCTCTCCCCAGTTCATTAATGGCGTGCATACTTTTCTCCTTGCGGTTGAGGCAAACAAGCGGGCGGATGGTTTTATGCCTTTCCATGTGCTGGCTGTAAGAATGATCTGAATTACTCTAAGTCAAGAACCATTCACGTCCACCTATTTGACTCTGGTTTCATGCCCCACTATAATGTTTGGACCAAGCACGAAGAAAGAGGGGTTATGATGAAAGACAATGAAGAAGAAGAGGACGACGATTGCTATCCTAGCCATGGGTTCCCTGAATACGATGGTACAACAATGGGGGAAGAAGTCAAGCCGGCAATGCGGGAAGAAGCTGAAGAAGAGGCATCGGATGAGCCCGCTAATGATCTAGGTCGGGCTATTGCCGACACAAAGAGAAAATGCGCAAGTGAAAAGGAGAAGAAGAAGTTGCAGTGCATGTTAGAAGATCACAAGAAATTGTTGTACCCGAATTGCGAAGCTGACAAGAAAAAGCTAGGCACCACACTAGAATTGCTGCAATAGAAGGCAGAGAATGGTGTATCTGACAAGGGATTTGGAAAGTTGCTGATAATGTTAAAGAAGATGCTTCCAAAGGACAACGAATTGCCAGAGAGTACATACGAAGCAAAGAAGGTTGTCTTCCCTCTAGGATTAGAGGTGCAGAAGATAGATGCATGCCCTAATGATTGCATCCTCATCCATGATGAGTACGAGGATTTCAATGTCGTGCCCAGTATGCGGTGCGTTGCGCTATAAGATCAGCCGCGATGACTCTGGTGATGTCAAGGGCGATCGCCCCAGGAAGAAGATTCCTGCCAAGGTGATGTGGTACGCTCCTATAATACCACGGTTGAAACGTTTGTTCCAAAACAAAGAGCATGCCAAGGCGATGCAATGGCAGATAGAAGACCATAAGAAAGATGGGAAGTTGAGAGTACCCGCTGACGGGTGACAGTGGAGAAAAATGGAGAGAAAGTACTGGGAGGGCTTTGCAGGTGATGCAAGGGACGTATGGTTTGGTATAAGAGCATATGGCAATTATCCTTTTGGGGAGCAGAGCAGCAACCATAGCACCTAGCCTGTGTCTCTATGTATGTATAACTTTGCTCCTTGGTTGTGCATGAAGCGGAAGTTCATTATGATGCCAGTGCTCATCCAAGGCCCTAAGCAACCCCGCAACGACATTGATGTGTACCTAAGACCATTAGTTGAATAACTCTTATAGCTGTGGAATGGAAAAGGTGTACGGGCGTTGATGTTTGTGACCATCATGCGTTGATGTTTGTGACCATCAATAATTGGATTGCTCTTAGTAACCTTTCAGGACAGACAAACAAGGGATACCACACATGCACGCACTGTTTGGATGATACCGACAATATATATTTGGATAATTGTAAGAAGAATGTGTACCTGCGACATCGATGATTTCTTTCGAGCAGGCATCCCATAAGAAAGAAAGTCAAGCATTTCAAAGGTGAGGGAGATAACCAAACGAAGCCTCGCCACCGTACCGGTGATGATGTACATGATATGGTCAAGGATTTGAAGGTAATCTTTGGAAAGCGTCCTGGCAGACAATCTGTTTCGAATGACGCTGACGCACGCGCACCCATGTGGAAGAAGAAATCCATATTTTGGGTCCTACCCTATTGGAAAGACCTAGAGGTCCCCTCTGCAATCCACGTGATGCACGTGACGAAGAATCTTTGTGTGACCCTTCTTGGCTTCTTGGGCGTGTATGGGAAGACAAAATATACATCGGAGGCACGGGAGGACCAAACACGTATGCACGGAAAGGATGGCATACATCAGGGTCATGCCAGCGATGCTCTTACCAAAGAAGAGAAGGAAATCTTCTATGAATGATTGCTCAGTATGAAGGTACCGTCTAGAGCTATGTGCATTCCCCAATGCAATCTCTCACAAGGTAATCTATCCAGAAATCATACCAAGGTTGGAGAATGATTTGGTGGAATGTCTTATCAGTTTCGATTTGGTGTTCCCACCATCCTTCTTCAATATCATGACGCACGTCCTAGTTCACCTATGCGAAGAAATTGTCGTTCTGGGTCCTGTATTTCTACACAACATGTTCCCCTTTGAGAGGTTCATGGGAGTCTTAAAGAAATATGTTCATAACCGTTCTAGGCTAGAACGAAGCATCTCCAAGGGCCATGAAAATGAGGAGGTCATTGAGTTTTCTGTTGACTTTATTCCTGACCTTAAGCCGATTGATGTTCCTGAATCGTGGCATAAGGGCAGACTGGGTGGAAATGGCATGCCAGGACCAGATCAAATAATATGTATGGACGGGCATTCTCTCACTGTAGCACACTACACTGCTCTACAAAATTCCGCCTTGGTGGCTCCATATATTGAGGAACACAAGAATATTTTAAGCTCCAAATACCCGGAGTAGTTTGAAGACTGGATTACACATGAACAAACGAGGACTTTCGTCGGTTGGTTGCAGACACGTGCCATGCATGACGCCACTATTGAAGATGACATGTACTTGCTGTCCTAGTTACCATCTTCGAACATAATTACTTTCAAAGGGTATGAGATAAATCGGAATACATTTTACACGATCGCCCAAGATAAAAAGAGCACCAACCAAAACATTGGTGTCCGCTTTGATGCAGCAACTAGTAGGGGAAAGGACACATATTATGGTTACATAAAGGAGATATGGGAACTTGACTATGTACGTGATTTGAAGGTCCCTTTGTTCGGTGCAAATGGGTCAATATGACAGGAGGCAGCGTAAAGGAAGACCCGTAGTACGAAATGACAACAGTGGATTGATACGTCTCCAACATATCTACAATTTTTGATTGTTCCATGATATTACATTACCTGTTTTGGATGTCTATGGGCTTTATTTTACACATTTATATCATTTTTGGGACTAACCTACTAACCGGAGGCCCAACCCGTATTGCTGTTTTTTTGCCTATTTCAGTATTTCGAAGAAAAGGAATATCAAATGGAGTCCAAACGAATGAAACCTTCAGGAGCGTGATTTTTGGAACGAACGTGATCCGGAGAACTTAGAGTGCAAGCCAAGAAGCAGCCGAGGCGGCCACGAGATAAGAGGGTGCACCCCCTGTCTCGTGGACCCCTCCGGCGGCCACCGATGTACTTCTTCCTCCTATATAAGCCTACGTACCCCGAAAACATCCAGGAGCCACCAAAAAAAATTTCCGCCACCATAACCTTCTGTGTCCGCGAGATCCCATTTTGGAGCCGTCGTCGGCGTTCTGTCGGAGGGGGAATCCACCACGGAGGGCTTCTACATCAACACCATAGCCCCTCCAATGAGTTGTGAGTAGTTTACCACAGACCTTCGGGTCCATAGTTATTAGCTAGATGGCTTCTTCTCTCTTTTTTGATCTCCATACAATGTTCTCCCCCTCTCTTGTGGAGATCTATTCGATGTAATCTCTTTTTGCGGTGTTTTTGTCGAGATCCGATGAATTATGGGTTTACGATCAAGTTTATCTATGAATAATAAATGAATCTTCTCTGAATTATTTTATATATGATTGAGTTATCTTTGCAAGTCTCTTTGAATTTTCGGTTTGGTTTGGCCTACTAGATTGATCTCTCTTGCCATGGGAGAAGTGCTTAGCTTTGGGTTCAATCTTGCGGTGTTCTTACCAAGTGACAGAAAGGGTTGCAAGACACGTATTGTATTGTTGCCATCGAGGATAAAAAGATGGGGTTTATATCATATTGCTTGAGTTTATCCTTCTATATCATGTCATCGTTCTTAATGTGTTACTCTGTTCTTATGAACTTAATACTCTAGATGCATGCTGGATAGCGGTCGATGTGTGGAGTAATAGTAGTAGATGCAGGCAGGAGTCGGTCTACTTGTCATGGACGTGATGCCTATATACATGATCATGCCTAGATAACATCATAATTATTCGCTTTTCTATCAATTGCTCGACAGTTATTTGTTCACCCACCGTAATACTTATGCTATCTTGAGAGAAGCCTCTAGTGAAACCTATGGCCCCCGGGTCTATCTTTTATCATATAAGCTTTCGATCTACTTTTATTTGCATCTTTACTTTCTGCATCTATATCACAAAATACCAAAAATGTATTTATCTTATCATATTATCTCTATCAGATCTCACTTTTGCAAGTGGTCGTGAAGGGATTGACAACCCCTTTATCGCGTTGGTTGCGAATTCTTTGTTTGTTTGTGTAGGTTCGTGGGACTTATGAGGAGCCTCCTACTGGATTGATACCTTGGTTCTCAAAAACTAAGGGAAATACTTACGCTACTGTGCTGCATCACCCTTTCCTCTTCAAGGAAAACCAACGCAAGCTCAAGATGTAGCATGGATCTCAACAATCTTGCGTACGTAGATGAACCATTCGTCCTAGCCAATGATGTGGCACAGGTTTTCTATGTGAAGGACATGTCTACCAAGCTGAGAAAAAGGAAAAGATAAGGAAGCGAATACATTATATGATGAGCCAAAGTGCCACATAGTTCTTTAAGGTAAAAGAAACATCGTGGGAGTGGATAACAAGACATACATGTCAGAAGATTATGAAAAGTTTCATGAAATTGCTCCCTTCATAGTGAATATTGACCCGAGCATCCAGTTAAATGATGAAGGTTTTCCATGGTTCCGGCGCAAAGTTTCACACCCGAATACAGTAGGGAATCTTTTTAATAGTTAGGGTGCTTATCTATTTTGCATTTGAAACGTGTACTTTTGTGCTTCGGACAAATGTCTACCTTTCTGACTTCATTTGCAATGTTCAGCTCATTTACTGAATTTTTTAGATAAATGACCCTGAAATTGAAAAGCACTACAATGAACTATGAAAAGGTTAAAAGTTGGCATGGTATCAGCATTCACCCACATAGCATGTGCAAAAAAGTTGAGAGGGTTACGGCAAAAACTGGATGCACTTCGTGTACAAAATGGACAATCTCTTTCAAAGTATCAGGGTTTCAGACGAAAACTCATCAGTTACAAAGGCATTTCATTTTTTTAAACTTATTTGAACTCCAGACTTTTTGAGCGTTCAGTATGCACCTTCAAAGCCACGTCATCAATTTCCAACCCTTTCTGACTTCATTTGCTATTTTTCATGCATTTACTGATTTTTTTGAGCTAAATAACCCTGAAATTGAAAAGCACTACAAATGAACTTTGAAAAGGTTTGAAACTTGTCATTGTATCATAATTTCTTCCACATAAAATGTGCAAAAAAGTTGAGAGGGTAACGGCAAACACTGGATGCACTTTGTGTACGAAATGGACAATCTCTTTCGAAGTATCAGGGTTTCGGACGAAAACTCATGTGTTACAATGGCATTTCATTTTTTTGAAATAACATAAGTATTACCAAATTAATTATAATGATAAAAACAGTAATATTAAGCATAAGAAAAAGAATCACTAAAAAAATCTATTTTTAAAGTAAAGTTATTTACAAACTAGTGATTCACACAAATTTCAAATAATGCAAATATAAACTATTCAAATTTGAAAACTACTGGCAGTAACAGAATGTTTATAATTTTATTCACCTAAAACAAAAATGTTCACAAAGAAACTCTAGATAAATCAAAAAACAACTCAGAAATAAAAGAAACTAAATAACACAAAAAATAAAAAAAATAAAAAAGCCTGCCAGTGGGCCACAACGGCCTACATACGATTAGAAACCCAACCTGTAGTTAGACTAGGATGCAGGCTGCAAGGACCAGTAGGCCCATAGGGGAGCGCAGTAGTTTAAGCCCAGAAGCCTGCTTTGGAGAGGAGCTCGAAGGAGCAGCTGCGGCTGGGTTTATAAACCAGTGCGGCCGCCCTTCGCTCGGTGAGGTGGGACTAAACATTGTGCACTGCAGTGGCAGTGCACCACCTTTACTACCGGTTGGTGGCTCCACCCGGGACTAAAGGGGGGCCTTTAGTACCGGTTGTAGCCCCGACCCGATACTAAAGGATGTCGCTTCCCGCCTTTTGACCTGGCCAAAACAGACCTTTAGTACTGGTTGGTGGCTATAACCGGCACTAAAGGTCCATCCTATATATACAATACTTGAAAAAAAATTCAGTTTCCCTCTGTTATTCCATTGTTTCTTCCTCTCCGTCGATGATGCACCGCGTGCGCCGATCGACACCATCGCCGCCACCGATGCGCCGCAACCGACGCGCCACCACCGACGCTCTGCCCACGCCATCCCCCGTCGTGCCGCTCGCCGCCCCCGCCGCGCGCCGGCCCTCCCACGAGCTCGCACGCCGTCGCCGTCGCCGCCCCCGACGCGCCGCACCCAACGCGCTGCCACCGTCGCACTGCCCATGCCGTCCCCCGCTCCCGTCGCGTGCCGCCCCTCCCTCGAGCTCGCACGCCGTCGCTTTCGCCGCCCCTGCCACCCCGCTGTGAGCCCTGCCGCCATGGCCTTCCTCCCATATGATCGAACACACATAGGCACACACACATATATTTTCTTATTTTCTAATTTTCTGTTTTTTAGTTTTTTATACTTTTAGTTATAGAAATGTTAGATGAATGTTTTTTAAGTTTTTTTATAGTTTTAGTTATAGAAATGTTAGATGAATTTTAGATATAGCAATGTTAGTTAGATGAATTTTGACATTTTTTTCACTACATGATTAGATGTATATAGAAAAAAGTTAAGGAATTTGATACTTTTAGTTATATATATATACAACCAGTCTATTATGCTTATATTAGCAGAATAGTTATTCTGATAACACTTCCGCACTGCATGTTCAACAGAAGCGAACTACATCGTCGTTACGTTGGGCACTGCAATGCATCACAGAAGAACTACTTCATTTTCTGGTGTTCCGCCCGTGTTTTCTATGTGAAATCGGGTGTTGCGGGATGATTAAGTTTGTCTCTGCATCTCATTTTAGCTTTATTCTTTATAATTTACAGGAAAATCTACTATAGTGCTTGCAAATCAAGGGATTTGGCGGACGAGATTTCTCTGTTCGTTCGTGTTCGCGTCAGATGCGATTTTGTGTGTGCTTGGATGTTGTTTTTATTAGGAATTCTTTGATTGTGTTCGTTTTAATCGGTCCGTTCACTATCTAATTTTTTAATTTTTAGGAGTTAGTTTTCAATTCTTGTTAATTTGATTGTGCGGGCGGGTGAGCTTCGTCCGCTCCTCTGTTCTTGTTGATCTTTTGGATTTTTCCCGTACATGCGTGTTTGAATATTGTAATTATTGTTGCTATAGGTTTGAATTTATTGTATTGCAGGTATAATTGTCATTTTTTGAATTGAATTTTTTAAATGAAAGCTGATGTTTTTTGTCCAGTTGCCGTGTGTTCCATGTAATTTTTTTCGAGGGTATTTTTTGATAGTTTAGTGGTTGTACAATTTTTAGGCGAGTTATGGAATTGCGAGTGAAATTGACACCTCTGTTAGTGTACCAAATGTGTGTAGTTTTACTGCTTTAATTTTATTTGTTGTAGTCGTGGCATACATTGTAGTGCACTGCATTTTCGTTAGTAGTATACTTCGTTGTAGCTGCATTACAGTGGTTATGGCTGCTTATGATATTTCTCTTTTCTTAAGCTGCATTCTGTGTTCTAGATGACTGCATAATATGCACTTCCGTACTGCATTAGCAGTGTTGTTAATGTTCTATTCTGCTATTAGAATGGATGGTCCATTATATGCTTGTGTTAGCTGAATACTTATTATAAGAGTTTTTTGAGCTGCATACTATGAGAATTGTTTTTGAACATCATATGTTAACTATAAAGTTTCGACCATTTGCATTTCCTCGTTACTATTCAGAGGACTATTTTTTTATTATTATTAGTACCAAACTATGTGTCTGAGAGAACTGCATTACTGCCAACAACAACTTTGTCTAAAAAGGATGATAAAATGACAGAGTTGAGGTTTCATACTTTAAATAGGCATCATTCAATGTGTCTGATGGACATAATTTTAAAAGCATACAACATCAGCAAAGCATTAGAAATATTGGTTGCTTCATATTAGACAGCCTAGAGTGAAAATATTGTAAATTTGATGGAGTCTTCCCTGAACTCGGAGCATGAATTTTATTGTGGATTGCAGTTTCTGCATATTGGAATGGGTGCAAAAAGAATTTTATAAGTAAACAACAAATGTTTTTCTTTTATACTTTGGATGATCTGTTTATGTTGACTTAAATACTTACATATATATGACTGCTATTTTCTAAAGTAGTTGCAATGTACGAACAAACTTATATACGGAATTGACCCCTAGTTTTACTAGGATATATATTATACTGCAACATGCTTGTACTGCGATGTCAGTAATAGTGTACTTCGCCAGCATGTTAAGAGAACTGCAACACTTATCTACTGACCCTTTTTTTGTTCATGTGTTGGGATTCTCATCTAACTAGTGTCGATACCTGGTGTGGTACTGAAGACAGATAGGTAGAAGCATCTAGTCTTAATAGCTAACAAATATGAACAACAATACAAATTATGTTTTTTATTTTGTGGACACTACTGAACAAATTGATTGAACTATATATTCAGATGTGGATTTGCAGGCTAGACTATGTCCAAAATTGTGAGGGTAAAAACATACCCAACTTTCCTGCAGATTGATACGTCTCCAACGTATCTATAATTTTGATTGTTCCATGCTATTATATTACCTGTTTTGGATGTTTATGGGCTTTACTTTACACTTTTATATCATTTTTGGGACTAACCTACGAACCGGAGGCCCAGCCCGTATTGATGTTTTTTTTGCCTATTTCAGTATTTCGAAGAAAAGGAATATCAAACGGAGTCCAAACGAAATGAAACCTTCGGGAGGATCTTTTTGGAACAAACGTGATCGAGAGGACTTGGAGTGCAAATCCAAAAGTAGCCGAGGCGGCCACAAGGGTGGAGGGCGCGCCCCCCTACTAGGCACGCCCCCCTCTCTCGTGGGCCCCTCAGGCGTCCACCGACGTACTTCTTCCTCCTATATATACCCATGTACCTAGAAAACATCAGAAGAGCCCACAAAAAACTATTTCCACCGCCGTAACCTTTTGTATCCGCGAGATCCCATCTTGGAGTCTTCATCGGCACTCCGCTGGAGGGGAATCGACCACGGAGGGCTTGTAAATCAACACCATAGCCTCTCCAATGAGTTGTGAGTAGTTTACCACATACCTTCGGGTCCATAGTTATTAGCTAGATGGCTTCTTCTCTCTCTTTGGTTCTCAATACCATGTTCTCCTTGATCTTCTTGGAGATCTATTCGATGTAACTCTTTTTGCGGTGTGTTTGTCGAGATCCGATGAATTGTGGGTTTATGATCTAGTTTATCTATGAGAAATATTTGAATCTCCTCTGAATTCTTTTATGTATGACTGATTTATCTTTGCAAGTTTCTTCGAATTATCGGTTTGGTTTGGCCTACTAGATTGATCTTTCTTGCAATAGGAGAAGTGGTTAGCTTTGGGTTCAATCTTGCGGTGTCCTTTCCCAGTGACAGCACGGGCAGCAAGGCACGCATTGTATTGTTGCCATCGAGGATAATAAGATTGGGTTTATATCATATTGCATGAGTTTATCCCTCTACATCATGTCATCTTTCGTAATGCGTTACTCTGTTCTTTATGAACTTAATACTCTAGATGCATGCTGGATAGCGGTCAATGTGTGGAGTAATAGTAGTAGATGCAGGCAGGAGTCGGTCTACTTGTCACGGACGTGATGCCTATATACATGATCATGGCTAGATAATCTCATAATTATTCGCTTTTCTATCAAATGCTCGATAGTAATTTGTTCCCCACCGAAATACTTATGCTACCATGAGAGAAAACACTAGTGAAACCTATGGCCCCCAGGTCTATTTTTATCATATAAGCTTTCAATCTACGTTTATTTGCATCTTTACTTTCCAATCGATATTATAAAATACCAAAAATATATTTACCTTATCATATTATCTCTATCAGATCTCACTTTCGCAAGTGGTCGTGAAGGGATTGACAACCCTTTATCGCATTGGTTGCGAGTTCTTGGTTGTTTGTGTAGGTGCGTGGGACTTTTGAGGAGCCTCCTACTAGATTGATACGTTTGTTCTCAAAAATTGAGGGAAATACTTACGCTACTATTGCTGCATCACCCTTTCCTCTTCAAGGAAAACCAACGCAAGCTCAAGACATAGCAAGAAGGATTTCTGGCGGCGCTGCCGGGGAGGTCTTCGCTCAAGTCAAGACATACCAAGTACCCATCACAAACTCATCTCCCTCGCATTTACATTATTTGGCATTTGCCTCTTGTTTTCCTCTCCCCCACTTCACCCTTGCCGTTTTATTCGCCCTCTCTTTCCCAATCTCCCCTCTCTTTCGCTTGCCTTTTTGTTTGCTTGTGTGTTGGATTGCTTGTCGCTATGGCGCAAGATAATACCAAATTGTGTGACTTTTCCAATTCCAATAATAATGATTTCCTTCGTAGTCCGGTTGCTCCTCTTAATGATAATGATATTGTGTGAGATGCAAAAGAAAAAAGATACGGATAATGATATTGTTAAATTGAAGTTATTTCTGTTTTCACTTAGAGATCGTGCTAAAGTTTTGTTTTCGTCTTTGCCTAAGAATAGTATTGATTCATGGAATAAGTGCAAAGATGCTTCTATCTCTAAGTATTTTTCTCCCGCTAAGATTATCTCTCTTAGGAACGAGATTATGAATTTTAAACAACTTGATCATGAGCATGTTTCCCAATCTTGGGAAAGAATGAAATTTATGATTCACAATTGCCCTACTCATGGTTTGAATTTATGGATGATCATACAAAATTTTTATGCCGGATTGAATTTTGCTTCTAGAAATCTTTTAGATTCGGCCGCGGGAGGCACGTTTATGGAAATCACCTTGGGAGAAGCTACAAAACTCCTTGATAATATTATGGCTAATTATTCTCAATGACACACCGAAAGATCTACTAGTAAAAAAGTGCATGCTATAGAAGAAATTAATATTTTGAGTGGAAAGATGGATGAACTAATGATATTGTTTGCTATTAAGAGTGCTCCTATTGATCCCAATGATATGCCTTTGTCTACTTTCATTGAGAATAATAATGAATCTTTGGATGGGAATTTTGTTGGTAGGAATAATTTTGGCAACAATGCTTATAGAGGAAACTTTAATCCTAGACCGTTCCCTAGTAATTCCTCTAATAATTATGGAAATTACTACAATAATTCTTATGGTAATTTTAATAAGATGCCCTCTGATTTTTAGAATAGTGTGAAATAATTTATGATTTATCAAAAGGATTTTAATGCTTTTCTTGAAGAAAAATTGCTCAAAGTTGATGATTTGGCTAGGAACGTTGATAGACTCTCGCTTGATGTTGATTCTTTGAAACTTAGATCTACTCCTCCTAAGCATCATATCAATGAGTCTCTCAAAGTGATGAGAATTTCCATTGATGAGTGCAAAGAAAGAACTGCTAGATTGCGTGCTAAGAAAGATTGCTTTATAAAGGCGTGTTCATCTAGTTTCCATGAAAATAATGATGAAGATCTTAAAGTTATTGATGTGTCCCATATTAGATCTTTATTTTGCAATATGAATCTTAATAATGATGGGACTGGAGATGAGTCAATTTTAGTTAAAAGGCGTCCCAATGGTTCAGAGTTATTAGATCTTGATGCTAAATTTGGTAAAAGTAGGATTGGAGAGGTCAAGACTTTAAATAGCATTGAACCCACTATCTTGGATTTCAAGGAATTTAAATATGATAATTGTTCTCTAGAAGATTGTATTTCCTTCTTGCAATCTGTTGTTAATTCTCCTCATGCTTATAGTCAAAATAAAGCTTTTACCAAACATATTGTTGATGCCATGATGCAATCTTTTGATGAAAAACTTAATTTGGAAGTTTCTATACCTAGAAACCTTTATGATGAGTGGGAACCTACGAAGGTTGTCAGAATCGCGATTTTGAATCGAATCGGAGCTTCGATGGTAGGATCACAAATCGTAGAATCTTCACTATCAGGATCGAAGAAACGTAGATTCTAAGAACTAAAATCGTAGAATCATAGGGGTTAGTTTGGATCGTAAAGTCGTAGAATCGTATAACAGAATCGCGATTCTGACAACCTTGGAACCTACTATAAATATTAAAATTAAAGATCATGAGTGTTATGCTTTATGTGATTTGGGTGCTAGTGTTTCCACGATTCCGAAAACTTTACGTGATATTCTAGGTTTCCATGATCTTGATGATTTCTCTTTAAATTTGCACCTTGCGGGTTCCACCATTAAAAAGCCAATGGGGAGGATCAATGATGTTATCATTGTTGCAAATAGGAATTTGGTGCCCGTAGATTTTATCGTTCTTGATATAGATTGCAATCTTTCATGTCCTATTATTCTTGGTAGACCTTTCCTTAGAACGATTGGTGTGATTATTGATATGAAGGAAGGGAATATAAGATTCCAATTTCCATTAAGGAAAGGCACTGAGCACTTTCCAAGAAACAAAGTTAAATTACCTTATGAATGTATCATGCGAGCTACTTATGAATTGAGTGCCAAAGATGGCACTACTTATGCCAAGCTAGGGGCGTTAAACGATAGCGCTAGTTGGGAGGCAACCCAATTTTATTTGTCTTTTTTGTTTTTGTTCCTGTTTAGTAATAAATTTTGCATCTACCTTCTGTTTAGATGTATTTTTATGTTTTAATTAGTGTTGGCGCCAAGTAGAACCTATAGGATAACCTATGATGATAGTTGATTTGATTCTGCTGAAAAACAGAAACTTTACACGCACGAAAATAATTTTAGTAATTCACAAAATTGTGATTTTGCGTTCATTATTTTTTCTGTAGATCAACAGACAAATTTACCGGGACTTCCTATTTTTGTAGGATTTTAGAATTCCAGAAGTATTCGAGAGTTATAGATTGGTACATACTGTTCTGTTTTTGACAGATTCTACCTTTTGTGTGTTGTTCGCTTATTTTGATGTATCTATGGCTAGTATTGAGTGGTATGAACCATAGAGAACTTGGAATACAGTAGGTTTAACACCAATATAAATAAAGAGTGGGTTCATTACAGTACCTTATGTGGCGGTTTTTCTTTCTTTCACTAACGGAGCTTATGAGATTTCCTGTTGAGTTTTGTGTTGTGATGTTTTCAAGTTTTGGGTAAAGATTTTGATTGAATATGGAATAAGGAGTGGCAAGAGTCTAAGCTTGGGGATGCCCATGGCACCCCAAGATATTCAAGAATAGACAAAATCCTAAGCTTGGGGATGCCCCCGGAAGGCATCCCCTTTTTCGTCTTCGTTTATCGGTAACTTTACTTGGAGCTATATTTTTATTCGCCACATGATACGTGTTTTGCTTGGAGCATCTTATATGACATTAGTCCTTGCTTTTTAGTTTACCACAGTCATCCTTGCTGTACACACCTTTTGGGAGAAGCCCACTTAATTAGAATTTATTAGAATACTCTATGCTTCACTTATATCTTTTAGAGCACGGCGGTGGCTTAATTTTTAAGAAATTGTTGATCTCTCATGCTTCACTTATATTATTTTGAGAGACTTTTAGAACAACATGGTATTTGCTATGGTTATAAATTGGTCCTAGAATGATGAGCATCCAAGTTGGGTATAATAAAAACTATCATAGAAAGTGCATTAAACACTAGGATCAATTTGATGCTTGATAATTGTTTTGAGATATAAAGGTGGTAATATTAGAGTCATGCTAGTGGGTAATTATGAAATTGAGAAATACTTGTGTTAAAGATGGCATGTCCTGTAGAATGCACGTATGGTGCCCTATATGAGTTGGTGGCCGGAGCTTCTCCTCAACGGGCTGCAGCGTCTACGTACGTTGTTGTTTCCTCCAAACATAGCGTTGTTATTTCTCCAAATGCCTAGTCAGCCCAACCATGATGGCTCGGTGCCATGATCAAGCAAGCTTGCATGTTTTCTATTTTTGCGGAGAAGCCTGCGTCCTTGTTAGAACAAACAATTAAAAACCCTCCACATAATATACAATGATCTACTAGGTCATGTAGGACAAGCACAGGACGCCAACCAAACTAGCCATATACTAGTAGAAAGCCCGTGCGTTCCCACGGGCTTTTGAAATATTTTGCTTGTCGCCCCCAACCTGAGTCGCTGCCTCCGCCATCGTCCATCCCTCTAAACCGTGCCATAATCTTTAGCACCCGCGACCTCCCGCACCACAATTTTGATGGTTGGCAATATTATGAAGAAAAAGGAAGGATCAAGATGGTTCTCTGAAGAAGTTATACCATCTCGCACATCAAGTTCATGGATCGTACGCATGCTCTCTTCTCTCGGCATCATTATCATATTTTCAAACTACAAAATCTAACACTCGTGTTTTGAATAATCAGCAGTGCAAATCAATTTCAAGAACATGTCATGGGTGAATCATTTGGGTGCTATACTTTTAAAAAATCATAGGGGAGAGATTTGGCAGGTTACACTGAAAGCCATGTAGAAAGCCATACCCAATAGAGAGATCCAATTTTACTATAAAAGAACTATGTTACACACAAAATAATGTAACTTGTAACCTCAATAACACTACCTTCTTCCTCAAGTCTTCGCAGCACTTAAGTGCCAAATTTCTCACCTATGATGTCAGTATCGCTGTATAGACAATGTTCTTCATGTATGTACCAACAGGACAATCGAAGCTTGGTTAGGAAGGTGGTCGCACAATAATTATTAAAGGGAAAAATCTTCCCTCAATTTGGTTGGGATAACCATAATAAATGTTGCAGATTAATTTTCCACACAAATCTATTCTCTACCTAGTTTTCTCACATCACCTATTTTTTCCTGGCTTATTTGCTTTATTTCACTACCAAATAAGAAATTACTCCCTCTCTCCGTTCCTTTATAGTACACAAATCATGGTCGGGTCTCTTTCTGGTACGTGCTAACTTTTTGATTGATCCTCGTAAGTGAAATGTCCTGATTGGTTGTTTGAAATATTTTGTAAGAGTGCATGCAATTAGTTGCGCATTGGCCATCGAAGCATTTGTTTCCAACTGAGTGGGCATGAAGCATTTGTTTCTGTTTTTGCATGATCATGTAGTTGACATCATATTTGTGGCAAAGCCACCTTCATAATCTTCATACATGTCGCTCTTGATTCATTGCATATCCGGGTACAACGCCAGAGGCATTCATATAGAGTCATATCTTGTTCTAGCTTTGAGTTGTAATTCATGAGTTGTAAATACATATAAGTGTAATGATTTTCATTATTAGAGCGTTGTCCTAGTGAGGAAAGGATCACGAAGACTATGATTCCCCCACAAGTCTGGATGAGGCTTCAGACTTTATAAAAATTAAAGAGGCCCAAGAAGCCCACGAAAAAGAAAAAAAAGAAAAAAAGAGAAAAGGAAAAAGGAAAAAAAGAGAAAGAGAAAGAAAAAGAAAAAAAATGAGAGAAAAAGAGAGAAGGGACAATTGCTACTATCTCTTTTTCCACACTTGTGCTCCAAAATAGCACCATGATCTTCATGATAGAGAGTCTCATATGTTGTCACTTTCATATACTAGTGGGAATATTTCATTATAGAACTTGGCTTGTATATTCCAATGATGGGCTTCCTCAAAGTGCCCTAGGTTTCGTGAGCAAGCAAGTTGGATGCACACCCACTTAGTTTCCTTTTGTTGAGCTTTCATATATTTATAGCTCTAGTGCATCCCTTGCATGGCAATCCCTACTCACTCACATTGATATCTATTGATGGGCATCTCCATAGCCCGTTGATACACCTAGTTGATGTGAGACTATCTTCTCCCACTTTTGTCCTCACAACCACCACCATTTACCACCATAGTGCTATGTCCATGGCTTGCCCTCATGTATTGCATAAGAGTTGAAAAAGCTGAAGCGCGTTAAAAAGTATGAACCAATTGCTCGGCTCATCATCGGAGTTGTGCATGATGGGAGTATTTTGTGTAATGAAAATGAAGCATGGCCTAACTTTATGATTTTGTAGGGATAAGCTTTCTTTGGCTATGTTATTTTGATAGGACATGATTATTTGTTAGTATGCTTTGAAGCATTATTATTTTTATGCTTTATAAGCTTTTATTTTGAATCATTTGGATATGAACATTCATGCCACATTAAAGGAAATTACATTGAGAATTATGCTAGGTAGCATTCCACATCAAAAATTTATTTTTTATCATTTACCTACTAGAGGACGATCAGGAATCAAGCTTGGGGATGCTTGATATGTCTTCAACGTATCTATAATTTTTGATAGTCCCATTCTATTATATTACCCCTTTTGGATGTTTATGGGCTTTATTTTACACATTTATATCATTTTTGGGACTAACCTACTAACCGGAGGCCCAGCCCATATTGCTGTTTTTTTTTGCCTATTTCAGTATTTGGAAGAAAAAGAATATCAAACGGAGTCCAAACTGAATGAAACCTTCGGGAGCGTGATTTTTGGAACGAACGTGATCCGGACAGCTTGGAGTGCAAGTCAAGAAGCTGTCGAGGAAGCCACGAGATAGGAGCCCCCCTCCCGGGTAGGGCGCCCCCCTGTCTCATGGGCCCCTCGGGCGGCCACCGACGTACTTCTTCCTCCTATATATACCTACGTACCCCGAAAACATCCAGGAGCACCACGAAACACAATTTCCACCGCCGTAACCTTCTGTATCTGCGAGATCCCATCTTGGAGCCTTCGTCGGCACTCTGCCGGAGGGAGAATCGACCATGGAGGGCTTCTACATCAACATCCTTGCCCTTCCGATGAGTTGTGAGTAGTTTACCACAGACCTACGGGTTCATAGTTATTAGCTAGATGGCTTCTTCTCTCTTTTTGGATCTCAATACAATGTTCTCCCCCTCTCTTGTGGAGATCTATTCGATGTAATCTCTTTTTGCAGTGTGTTTGTCGAGATCCCATGAATTGTGGGTTTATGATCCAGTTTATCTATGAATAATATTTGAATCTTCTCTAAATTCTTTTATGTATGATTGAGTTATCTTTGCAAGTCTCTTCGAATTATCAGTTTGGTTTGGCCTACTAGATTGATCTTTCTTGCCATGGGAGAAGTGCCTAGCTTTGGGTTCAATCTTGCGATGTTCTTACCCAGTGACAGAAGGGTTGCAAGACACGTATTGTATTGTTGCCATCGAGGATAACAAGATGGGGTTTATATCATATTGCATGAGTTTATCCCTCTACATCATGTCATCTTGCTTAATGCGTTACTCTGTTCTTATGAACTTAATACTCTAGATGCAGGCAGGAGTCGGTCGATGTGTGGAGTAATAGTTGTAGATGTAGGCAGGAGTCGGTCTACTTGTTATGGACGTGATGCCTATATACAGGATCATGCCTAGATAATCTCATAACTATGCGCTTTTCTATCAATTGCTCGACAGTAATTTGTTCACCCACCGTAATACTTATGCTATCTTGAGAGAAGCCTCAAGTGAAACCTATGGCCCCCGGGTCTATCTCTTATCATACTTGCTTTCAATCTACTTTTATTTGCATCTTTAGTTTTTGCATCTATATTATAAAATACCAAAAATATATTTATCTTATCATACTATCTCTATCAGATCTCACTTTCGCAAGTGGCCGTGAAGCGATTGACAATCCCTTTATTGCGTTGGTTGCGAGTTCTCTGTTTGTTTGTGTAGGTGTGTGGGACTTTTGAGGACCCTCCTACTGGATTGATACCTTGGTTCTCAAAACTGAGGGAAATACTTACGCTACACTTGCTGCATCACCCTCTCCTCTTCGAAGAAAAACCAACGCAAGCTCAAGACGTAGCAGATGACACCTTCGAAGTGGATACAGTAAGTCACAACTATAAGTCTTTTTTATAATTAAGCATGACTTCTGCTTCTTTGCTTCAACTTGTAAGTTAATTTTCTTACTATTCTACTAGCGTATCCCCTGCCATGCAAGAACATATGTCTTGGATAATGTTGTTTTCAGTACTATGGAAACTATGGAGGTAGAAAGAGTTAACATGAGGACCGAGCATCGTTATAATTTTCCTGCAAAATTATACAATACAGACACCTACACCCATTTTGAATGCAAACAATGGAGATCACTATGCACGGCTTATGCATTTGATCCTGATATGCTTATCACCTTTGATATTCGTCCGGATGATGATATTGAAGATAATATCGACATCTGGGTCGACGTGCAGACGCCTCCAATTCTACCATTATGTAACTTTCTCAACCATATTTATGTGTTGGATATTGTTTATTCAAAAATATTTGACAACTAATTTCTATTGACAACTTACTTCCATTCAAGCAAAACATATCGGGCGCTTGGTAGACAGGACCTACCACTGTCCCGGGGCTGAACTAAACTGCAAGGAGACAAGTCATTATGTTTCATGGCTCGAGGATCTTCATACTGTCAAGACAAATTATCTTCCTGGACTTAGAAATCTTAGTACTCAAAACGTGCGACCAATAGTGTTCGTACTGAACTACGGTCACATCTATTTAGGAAAGATGGTAAGATATTTACTATTTGTCCTCAGTGCATCTTTTGCATACACTTCATTGCTAAGTATGTTACTACGATGTTCTTCAACAGAGAATCCTGATGATAGTTGTGCCTCAGTGGATCGAAGCTAAAGGTCGCATGTCCATGGTTAGCATACGACCAAGACTTCCTACATTGCACATTAGTGCATTCAGAGTTTCTAGAAGAGAGCAAGTCTTAATAGTCAAAGACTGGAACAAAATTATGAAGGATCGAGAAGTACTTGGGGGCACCAATCAGAAGCACAACCCACAATTAGGAGACATGTCCATCTGCCTGCTTCAATTCGATGAATCAGGAGCGCTCTACATGGTCTATGCTATTTTACCTCAGAGAGAGAAGTAGGAGTGATTAGCTAGCTAGAATAAGTGTTGGTGGTGATGACTATGATGATTAATATTAGCTAGTGTTGGTGGTGATTAGCTATGACTATGATGATTAAATATGTTGGTAGTAATAACTATGATGATTATTAGCTAGTGTTGTTCGTGATGATATGATGCTAGAGTTTTTATACTAATATGATGATGATGATGATGACGATGATGGATATGTTATTATATCATTGGGTGAAAGAACCATGGATTAGTTTTAAGTGGATGGATCCTAAGTGATCAAGTCATGGATTATCGTGATAATCAATGACTTGGTCGCTTAGGATCCATCCATTTGAAACTAATCCGCGGTTCTTTCACCTAGTGATTTAATAACTCATTATAATGTAAAAAGAATCTCTAAATTGCTACTGTATGTAAAATTGTATAAAGGTGTATGAATACGACCTAAAACTAAAAAGAAATAGAATACGAAATAGTAGTAGCCCGGACGGAGAGAAGCGCTACTAGTAATTACCAGTAACGGTTGTCTGGGAAAGCGCTACTACAAAGTAGATATAGCTGTAGCGCGTGCCAGCAGGCTTTACTGCTAAGCTTTAGCTGTAGCGCCGTATTAGTAGTGCGGGTACCCACGCTACTGATATGCCAATAAACCGATCTACTGCTAGGCTTTTTCCTAGTAGTGTCTTACTGGCGCAAAAGAAGTCACAATCGTGGTATACTACAAGCCACCAATCATATTCTGGTAGCGCATGTTCCACTCACCAGCTGCTCGCAGCATTGGCCCATCCCACCGGCAAGGAAGGTCTGATTTACTAATGCTACACACGCGAATTAGGAGACGTCCAACAAATCGATTCAGGGGAGAGGTGAGAGACCTCGGCCTGTTTGCCTGTACAAAGCTGCACCCGCCGTCTCAGACTTAGCTCTCTTTCTCGTCTGTTGCGGCAAAGCTCTACTTCCATGCCATGGAGAAGAGCTCCATGGTTAGGCAGGCGTTCTGCATGCTGCTGCAAGGGATTAGGACTACACCCTCCTCAATCATTAACTAAAATCTCTAATCTATCCCATTTCTAAATGATATTCCCATTCCCGGTTGTGTTGTTCATTTTGGTTTTGTCTCCATAGACTTGTCCATATTATACAAAATCACCACACACCTCTATTGTAGTTTCAAAAATTACTTCTAGTACATGAGGAAACTAGTTATTTATAGACATGGTTGTAACGTGCGTAGACATCATTGCTTCCCCAAACTTCACAGGTCCGCCTTTTCAGTTTTTCCCTTCAAGTAGTCATAGAAAAGTGTTGTCCAAAAATTGACATATTTAAGGCATAAACAATAAATTCAGCTTTGAAATGCCACATGTTGGACCCAATCTTGCTTACAAAAATAGGGTTCCTGTACTTAGAAACAAAATTATACTGTCCCCATGGCACTCCTCTCTGTATTGCCTACATATAAATATCTTTGTACTTGACAAGCTCAGTTTTCTTGATTTGCTACAATATGGGTGCGCTTACATGTGACATTTCAACAGCCCAGCCTTAATGGTGCTGGCTAAAAGAAGAAGTGAAACAACATTTCTGATTGAACTAGCAACGGCCAACTTTCTTAGGGTTTATTAATTTTCACCTTGAGATGACCACAAACAAAAATAGAAATCACGACAAACATGTGTCCAAATCAACAAAATATCTAATTCCAAACAATTGCGGAAATGTCAATGCATAATTTACACTGATCGTTATATCCAAAAAATGGTTCTCTAGGTTCGATTCTGAATTCGGATATCCATTTTAATTATTCACATTAATATATGAAGTAATGGAACGCTGATGTGTGAAATGAGTGAAATAGGGCCCAGATCTATGCTTCGGAGCTATATATGGTATGCAGTAAAGCCATGATTTACACTGCTTCGCTCAGATCAATACTGTTCAAGTGCCTTTCAGGATAGAAATACATGAATTGATTTCAGACTAGAAAACTTCCCGAAGACAGGAATTACCAACACCACGCAGGTGCTAGCTCCCATCATTCTGCTCGACTACAAAGTCAAGTACAAACTTGAGCTGAGATCTGGATTATATGAACAACAACTGTAAACTCCCTCTATTTCTTTTTAAGTTCCAACACAGAACGAACAGTTGTCACCACCCTTTTCTTCCTCAGCGGCCACAGTGTCTACTTAAGCACCCATTCCTCACACGAAAACAAAATGGTATCAGTTTCCACCTCACCTACCTACATTCTATTCATACACCCTTGTTCTACCATCATGATCACTTCAAAATTCTGCCGCCTAGCATTAACATCACTTGGGCATCATTTTAGTACTTAAGAAAGTATTTGAAATGGTTCTCACCCAACGCGAGAGATGATAGCATATTGAATTCTTATTTAGAAATAGTGTAAGCTGCAAATAGTGCAATGACAATGACTGTCTAACCTTATTCTTTGACCGCGACAAAGATATCACATTTGTCGCCATAAAACATTAAACAAAAACAAACAAACTGCTTAAGTGAGAAATTCAAACTAAACAAAGACCCAATTAAAATGACCTCTTCCGTAAACTGCTATAATTGATATGCAGATTGCAAGTTGCAACATGCAAAGTTGACCTATATAAATTTAACTGTAGCACATGGTTGGTATGAAGCCACAGTTACATTCCCTTCATTGAACACGTTACTCACAACTTCTCCCCCACAGGAAATGCCCACTCAAAGCCCATGGTGTCATGCCCCTAAAAGCAGGTATGTCCAGCAAGGTATTTCATGTCTATGGAGATGAGGACGAAGTTGGACAGGCATGGGACATGGGCGTAACAACTTGTTCACGGGGGGCTTGGTGTGATCATGTTTTCTGTTGTGGCCACACGCCCATCTTGTATCCATCCGTGTTGTCTTTTGGTCACCCTCTATCTCTGATTCAACCGAGGCCTGCTCAAATGAGATACTAAGATGCAGTTAATTAAGGCTCAAATGGAAGTTCAAAGCTACATATGTGTAATATATCCTAACAAAGTGTTGATGCAAAACTAGCAAAAGAAAGGAAAAAATATTGTGAGGTCTCTGTTGGTCTGCCTACAATAAACTAAAGTAACACAAAATTTGCTCTCTGTATACTTAGTCTGTACTCTATGTTGTTGCATCTGCACCTCTAGCGTACCCTCAAGTTGTTCTTCTGCTACATACATGTGGAAACTAATAACTTTTTTTGTAGGGGATTAGTTACATATAGACATGATGGAAGTGCAGACTTCGTTGCTTCACCAAACTTCACATGTCTACCTTTGTAACATTATTCCTTCAAGCCTAGCCACATGTGTCATCAAGGAACAAACAATTGTAAGGTGTACCCAATATATGCCACAAGTTGGGATTCATCTTGGTTATGAAAATAGTGTTCTTGGTCTTGGAAACAAAACATCAATGTCTCACAGTGCTTCTCTCCCTAGTGCCTACCTGTAAATTCTCTTTCTACTTGACAAGCTCATTTTCTTGTTCAAAAAATATGCTACACCATGCTCTTACACACTTAGTTTTCAGTAGACTAGCATGTGTCAGGTAAAAAGAAAAAAAGGATAACTTTCGCAACTCAAAGTTCTTAGAGGTTTTTAATTTTCATCTTGGGATGCCCACAAACAAATGGCGATCACACCAAAATGTGTAGAAAACTTACAAACAAAATATCTGATCCAAATAATGGTGAAACTATCAATTCATCATAGATAGGAAATTGGTTCCTTTCATTTGATTCTGATTGATTGCTTATTTTGTTTAATTTAAAATGTAGTAACCGCATGTCTGTACACATGTCTTGTGAGACATCCCTGCCAAGTAAATCAGGATAGGGTGAAGAAGCATGTTATTTCTTTCTAATTATATTCATCCTTATCTTTCTGTATTATAAAAACCTTTGAGCATGAAAACTTTCAATACTATAGGAACCAAAGTTTTCCATCAAATATAGAAAATAAAACATATCACAGCCCCTCACGTAGCACAATTAGTATTGGCTCACCAGACCACAAGAAGAACATACGTAGACTTTTTTTAGGCGAAGAACATATGTAGTTGTAAGTACCACAGAGGTAAAAATGTACAATTACCAAGTAATCACTCTTCACATAATGTCCTAACTATTAGGATCTTTCTTTCCACAAACTTCCGAGAGAAATACCACCTATATGCATCACCATCCGCAGTTGAAAGACCTACATCTTCTAGTAGTGTAAAAGTCCACCCATGCAAGCCGTTTTGAATATCTTAGCCTCAAACTTGATTAGATTTCGCTTTACCTCCTTCATTTATAATACCATGGTCCACCGACGTAATTCCCATAGGCAAATATTAGTGACGGTGTGCATGAATTTAATATAAATATGTATCAAGGAACTGTATTTGGCGGTTGTTCGCCTAATATATTGAGCGATTGGATTCCGACAACAACTTTGAAGGTTAGAAACTTAGAATGCATTATGCCACGACTTCCGACCTTTAGCCCACAGAAATTTACACGAAATTACTGTTGATACCACACTAAGGGTCGTAGAAGTTCCGTGACATACACTTGACATTCACCATTGAACTTCAAAACAAATCCCTTTGTAAAGTATAGTTGTTTAAGGTGTCAAAACAACAACAGAATAAACATGTCGTTCCTACAGATACATTTGGCATTCACCGTTCAACCTCATGAAAGTCCCGTGCAGTGTAAAATCCAGTTTGTTAAGGCCTCAAGATAATAACCACACAAACACCTTGAGACAAAAACAATTAATCACTAGTAGGAAAAGGGCCTAATGTGAAGCACATTGGTCCCAATTTGTAACTGGACCGGCACTAATGTGACCATTAGTGCCGGTTCCAATGGCTAGGCGGGTGGTGCTCATTAGTACCAGTTCGTGGCTAACATGTAGTACCGGTTGGTGCCATGAACCGGTACTAAAGAGGTGGTGGCAGGCTGATGTCAGGCTGCGGCCCGCCAGCACCTCTAGTACCGGTTCATGCCAAGAAACGGGACTAGAAGTTCACCATTAGTATCGGTTTGTCTAACAAACCGGTACTAAAGGTCTTATTATATAAACCCCTTCTTCCAGCACGAGCCATCTATTCTTCCCCTGTCCTCTCCTCTATTTTCTGCCTCTTCCTCTCGAGCTCACACTCCATTTTTGCCAAAATTTGTGAAGATTTGGAGGCACCACATCCATCCAAGTGATCACAAAGGTTAGCAACTTTTTCCATTCATCGCTCCTTGCTAGATTAGCTCTTGCAATGCTCCATAAGTATAGTGAGTTGTGGGTTTTATTTTGGAAGGAATTATATGTGTAGTATTTGATTTATATGCAATCTGAGGTCAAAATAACTCTTAGTTTGCATATGTAGGTGTGGTTTACTTAGTGCCTTCCAGTCTCCGTCCTAACCACCATCGATCGCCGGCACCATCCCGTCGCTAGCTCCATGTCGTGGTGAGCCTCTTGTTCTTATCTTTTTAACAAAAAAATCATGTCTGTCTGATTTAGATATATAGTTACTTGTAAAATTATCTTACCCGTATGTTGTTTGTTATACATAGTGCCATGGTTTTGATATCCGTCCCCATCGGTCCTCGTCCCGGTTATGATTCAGATGTGGTATATTCTCTTTTATAACTATTTGTTGCATTTAGTGTTTATGACAAATTATACCCATCAAGTTGACATAGATATTTTTATGTAGGTGGTATGTGAACCGGAAATTCCAACCGACCCTATTGTCGAGAGGTTAAATTTAGTTGAAAAAGAAAATAAGTATTTGAAAAAAAACTAAAAAGAATTGAGGGGGAGAAGATGGAATTGGAGTTGCATGTTACCGATGTCGTTGATGATCACAAGATCAAGATGGAGAAAATGCGCTTGAAGATTAGAAAGATTAGAAATGCCATCGATAGTGAGGCTTGGTATCATTATGCTGTTGGATCAATTGTTACCTTAGTTGCGATCTTGATCGCATTTCTTGTATACATCTAGAGAGTTATTTGTATGTTGTTTTATGAGAATAAGTGTTGTATGAACTTTATGTATGAACTTGTATTAATTTGGTATTTTAGGTGCTGTGTAAATGAAGATGAGACGGCAATGGATGTACGATGACCGATACTCTCCCCAGTTAGTTAATGGCGTGCATACTTTTCTCCTTGCGGCTGAGGCAAACAAGCGGGCAGATGGTTTTATGCCTTTCCATGTGCTGGCTGTAAGAATGATCTGAATTACTCTAAGTCAAGAACCATTCACGTCCACCTGTTTGAGTCTGGTTTCATGCCCCACTATAATGTTTGGACCAAGCACAAAGAAAGAGGGGTTATGATGGAAGACAATGAAGAAGAAGAGGACGACGACTGCTATCCTATCCATGGGTTCCCTGAATACGATGGTACAACAATGGGGGAAGAAGTCAAGCCGACAATGCGGGAAGAAGCTGAAGAAGAGGCATCAGATGAGCCCGCTAATGATCTAGGTCGGGCTATTGCCGACACAAAGAGAAAATGCGCAAGTGAAAAGGAGAGGAAGAAGTTGCAGCGCATGTTAGAAGATCACAAGAAATTGTTGTACCCGAATTGCGAAGCTGACAAGAAAAAGCTAGGCACCACACTGGAATTGCTGCAATAGAAGGCAGAGAATGGTGTATCTGACAAGGGATTTGGAAAGTTGTTGATAATGTTAAAGAAGATGCTTCCAATGGACAACGAATTGCCAGAGAGTACATACGAAGCAAAGAAGGTTCTCTACCCTCTAGGATTAGAGGTGCATAAGATAGAAGCGTGCCCTACTGATTGCATCCTCATCCGTGGTGAGTACGAGGATTTCAACGCGTGCCCAGTATGCGGTGCGTTGCCCTATAAGATCAGCCGCGATGACCCTGGTGATGTCAAGGGCGATCGCCCCAGGAAGAAGATTCCTGCCAAGGTGATGTGGTATGCTCCTATAATACCACGGTTGAAACGTTTGTTCCAAAACAAAGAGCATGCCAAGTCGATGCAATGGCACATAGAAGACCGTAAGAAAGACGGGAAGTTGAGAGTGCCCGCTGATGGGTCACAGTAGAGAAAAATCGAGAGAAAGTACTGGGAGGGCTTTGCAGGTGATGCAAGGGATGTATGGTTTGGTCTAAGCGCATATGGCAATTATCCCTTTGGGGAGAAGAGCAACAACCATAGCACCTAGACTGTGACTCTATGTATGTATAACTTTGCTCCTTGGTTGTGCATGAAGCGGAAGTTCATTATGATGCCAGTGCTTATCCAAGGCCCTAAGCAACCCCGCAACAACATTTATGTGTACCTAAGGCCATTAGTTCAATAAATCTTATAGCTGTGGAATGGAAAAGGTGTACGGGCATGGGATGAGCACAAACAGGAAGCATTTGACCTAAATGCGTTGCTGTTTGTGACCATCAATGATTGGCCTGCTCTTAGTAACCTTTCAGGACAGACAAACAAGGGATACCACGCATGCACGCACTGTTTGGATGATACCGACAATATATATTTGGATAATTGTAAGAAGAATGTGTACTTGGGACATCGTCAATTTCTTTCGAGCAGACATCCCATAAGAAAGAAAGTCAAGCATTTCAAAGGTGAGGCAGATCACCGAACGAAGCCTCGCCACCGTATCGGTGATGATGTACATGATATGGTCAAGGATTTGAAGGTAATCTTTGGAAAGTGTCCTGGCAGACAATCTATTCCGAATGACGCTGATGGACGTGCACCCATGTAGAAGAAGAAATCCATACTTTGGGACCTGCCCTATTGGAAAGACCTAGAGGTCCGCTCTGCAATCCACATGATGCACGTGACGAAGAATCTTTGTTTGACCCTGCTTGGCTTCTTGGGCGTGAATGGGAAGACAAAATATACATCGGAGGCACGGGAGGACCAACAACGTATGCACAGAAAGGACGGCATATATCAGGGTCATGCCAGCTATGCTCTGACCAAAGAAGAGAAGGAAATCTTCTTTGAATGATTGCTCAGTATGAAGGTACCGTCTAGAGCTATGTGCATTCCCCAATGCAATCTCTCAGAAGGTAATCTATCCAAAAATCATACCAAGGTTGGAGAATGATTTGGTGCAATGTCTTATAAGTTTCGAGTTGGTGTTCCCATCATCCTTCTTCAATATCATGACGCACGTCCTAGTTCACTTATGCGAAGAAATTGTCGTTCTGGGTCCTGTATTTCTACACAATATGTTCCCCTTTGAGAGGTTCATGGGAGTCTTAAAGAAATATGTTCATAACCGTTCTAGGATGGAACGATGCATCTCCAAGGGCCATGGAAATGAGGAGGTCATTGAGTTTTGTGTTGACTTTATTCCTGACCTTAAGCCGATTGGTGTTCCTGAATCGTGGCATAAGGGCAGACTGGGTGGAAATTGCATGCTAGGACCAGATCAAATAATATGTATGGACATGCATTCTCTCACTTGAGCACACTACACAACTCTACAAAATTCCACCTTGGTGGCTCCGTATATTGAGGAACACAAGAATATTTAAGCTCCAAATACCCGGAGTAGTTTGAAGAGTGGATTACACATGAACAAACGAGGACTTTCGCCGGTTGGTTGCAGCACGTGCCATGCTTGACGCCGCTATTCAAGATGAAATGTACTTGCTATCCGAGTTACCATCTTCGGACATATTTACTTTCAAAGGGTACGAGATAAATGGGAATACATTTTACACGATCGCCCAAGATAAAAAGAGCACCAACCAAAACATTGCTGTCCACTTTGATGGAGCAACCAGTAGGGGAAATGACACATATTATGGTTACATAAAGGAGATATGGGAACTTGACTATGTACGTGATTTGAAGGTCCCTTTGTTTCGGTGCAAATGGGTCAATATGACAGGAGGCGGCATAATGGAAGACCCATAGTACGAAATGACAACAGTGGATTGATATGTCTCCAATGTATCTATAATTTTTTATTGTTCCATGCTATTATATTACCTGTTTTGGATGTCTATGAGCTTTATTTTACACATTTATATCATTTTTGGGACTAACCTACTAACTGGAGGCCCAGCCCGTATTGCTGTTTTTTTGCCTATTTAAGTATTTCGAAGAAAAGGAATATCAAACGGTGTCCAAACGGAATGAAACATTCAGGAGCGTGATTTTTGGAATGAACGTGATCCAGAGAACTTGGAGTGCAAGCCAAGAAGCAGCCGAGGCGGCCACGAGATAGGAGGGCGCCCCCCCTGTCTCGTGGACCCCTTGGGCGGCCACCGATGTACTTCTTCCTCCTATATAAGCCTACATACCACAAAAACATCCAGGGAGCCACCGAAGAAATATTTCCGCCATCGTAACCTTCTGTATCCGCGAGATCCCATTTTGGAGCCGTCATCGGCGTTCTGTCGGAGGGGGAATCCACCACGGAGGGCTTCTACATCAACACCATAGCCCCTCCAATGAGTTGTGAGTAGTTTACCAAAGACCTTCGGGTCCATAGTTATTAGCTAGATGGCTTCTTCTCTCTTTTTTGATCTCAATACAATGTTCTCCCCCTCTCTTGTGGAGATTTATTTGATGTAATCTCTTTTTGCGGTGTGTTTGTTGAGATCCGATGAATTGTGGGTTTATGATCAAGTTTATCTATGAAAAATAAATGAATCTTCTCTGAATTCTTTTATGTATGATTGAGTTATCTTCGCAAGTCTCTTCGAATTATCGGTTTGGTTTGGCCTACTAGATTGATCTTTCTTGCCATGGGAGAAGTGCTTAGCTTTGGGTTCAATCTTGCGGTGTTCTTACCCAGTGACAGAAAGGGTTGCAAGACACGTATTGTATTGTTGCCATCGAGGATAAAAAGATGGGGTTTATATCATATTGCTTGAGTTTATCCTTCTACATCATGTCATCTTTCTTAATGCCTACTCTGTTCTTATGGACTTAATACCCTAGATGCATGCTGGATAGCGGTCGACGTGTGGAGTAATAGTAGTGGATGCAGGCAGGTCGGTCTACTTGTCATGGACGTGATGCGCATATACATGATCATGCCTAGATAACATCATAATTATTCGCTTTTATATCAATTGCTCGACAGTAATTTGTTGACCCGCCGTAATACTTATGCTATCTTGAGAGAAGCCTCTAGTGAAACCTATGGCCCCCGGGTCTATCTTTTATCATATAAGCTTTCAATCCACTTTTATTTGCATCTTTACTTCCTGCATCTATATCACAAAATACCAAAAATATATTTATCTTATCATATTATCTGTATCAGATCTCACTTTCGCAAGTGGCCGTGAAGGGATTGACAACCACTTTATCGCGTTGGTTGCAAGTTCTTTGTTTGTTTGTGTAGGTTCCTGGGACTTGTGAGGAGCCTCCTATTGGATTGATACCTTGGTTCTCAAAAACTGAGGGAAATACTTACGCTACTGTGCTGCATCACCCTTCCCTCTTCAAGGAAGACCAACGCAAGCTCAAGATGTAGCATGGATCTCAACAATCTTGCGTACGTAGACGAACCATTCGTCCTAGTCAATGATATGGCACAGGTTTTCTATGTGAAGGACATGTCTACCAAGCCGAGAAAAAGGAAAAGATAAGGATGCGAATACATTATACGATGAGCCAAAACGCCACATAGTTCTTTCAGGTAAAAGAAACATCGTGGGAGTGGATAATAAGACAGACATGTCAGAAGATTATGAAAAGTTTCATGAAATTGCTCCCTTCATAGTGAATATTGACTCGAGCAATCAGTTAAATGATGAAGGTTTTCCATGGTTACGGCGCAAAGTTTCACACCCGAAGACAGTAGGGAATCTTTGTAATAGTTAGGGTGCTTATCTATTTTGCATTTGAAACGTGTACTTTTGTGCTTCGGACAAATGTGTACCTTTCTGACTTCATTTGCTAATCTTCAGCTCATTTACTGATTTTTTTTTTGATAAATGACCCTGAAATTGAAAAGCACTACAATGAACTCTGAAAAGGTTGAAAGTTAGCATGGTATCAACATTTCACCCACATAGCATGTGCAAAAGAGTTTAGAGGGTTACGACAAAAACTGGATACACTTCATGTACAAAATGGACAATCTCTTTCAAAGTATTAGGGTTTTGGACGAAAACTCATCTATTACAAAGGCATTTCATCTTTTTAAACTTATTTCAACTCCAGACTTTTTGAGCGTTCAGTATGCACCTTTAAAGCCACGTCATCAATTTCCAACCCCTTCTGACTTCATTTGCAATTTTTCATGCTTTTACTGATTTTTTTGAGCTAAATGACCCTGAAATTGGAAAGCACTATAAATGAATTCTGAAAACGTTGAAACTTGTCATTGTATCATCATTTCACCCACATAACATGTGCAAAAAAGTTGAGAGGGTTACGGCAAAAACTGAATGCACTTTGTGTACGAAACGGACAATCTCTTTCTAAGTATCAGGGTTTCGGACAAAAACTCATGTGTTACAACGGCATTTCATTTTTTTGAAATAACCTAAGTATTACCAAATTAAATATAATGATAAAAACACTAATATTAAGCATAAGAAAAAAGAATCACTAAAAAATCTATTTTTAAAGTAAATTTATTTACAAACTAGTGATTCACACAAATTCCAAATAATTTAAATCTAAACTATTCAAATTTGAAAACTACTGGCAGTAACAGAAAGTTTATAATTTTATTTACCTAAAACATAAATGTTCACAAAGAAACTCTAGATAAATAAAAAAACAACTCAGAAATAAAAGAAACTAAATAACATAAAAAATAAAAAGAATAAAAAAAGCCCAACTACTAGGCCACAACGGCCTACATACAATTAGAAACCCAACCTGTAGTTAGACTAGGATGCAGGCAGCAAGGACTAGTAGGCCCATAGGGGAGCGCAGTAGTTTAAGCCCAGAAGCCTGCTTTGGAGAGGAGCTCGAAGGAGCAGCCGTGGCTGGGTTTATAAACCAGTGCGGCTGCCCTTCGCTCGGTGAGGTGGGACTAAACTTTGTGCACTGCAGTGGCAGTGCACCACCTTTACTACCGGTTGGTGGCTCCACCCGGTACTAAAGGGGGCCTTTAGTACCAGTTGTAGCCCCGACCCGGTACTAAAGGGTGTCGCTTCCCGCCATTTGGTTAGTGGCTACAACCGGCACTAAAGGTCCATCCTATATATACAACACTTGAAAAAAATTCAGTTTCCCTCTGTTATTCCTTTGTTTCTTCCTCTCCGTCGACAATGCACCGCCTGCGCCGATCGACACCGTCGCTGCGCTGGACGCGCCGCTACTGATGCGCCGCAACCGACGCGCTGCCCACGCCGTTCCCCGTCGCGCCGCTCGCCGCCCCCGCCGCGCGCCGGCCCTCCCTCGAGCTCGCACGCCGTCGCCGTCGCCGCCCCCGACACGCCGCAC
>NC_041381.1:36859701-36871956 GCF_002162155.2 Triticum dicoccoides | reverse complement strand
TCTTATTTTCTAATTTTCTGTTTTTTAGGTTTTTATACTTTTAGTTATAGAAATGTTAGATGAATGTTTTTTAAGTTTTTTTATAGTTTTAGTTATAGAAATGTTAGATGAATTTTAGATATAGCAATGTTAGTTAGATGAATTTTGACATTTTTTTCACTACTTGATTAGATGTATATAGAAAAAAGTTAAGGAATATCATACTTTTAGTTATATATATATATATACAGCTAGTCTATTATGCTAATATTAGTAGAATAGTTATTCTGATAACATTTCCATACTGCATGCTCAACAGAAACGAACTGCATCGTCTTTACGTTGGGCACTGCAATGCGTCACTGAAGAACTACTTCATTTTCTGGTGGTCCACCCGCGTTTTCTATGTGAAATCGGGTGTTGCGGATGATTCAGTTTGTCTCTGCATCTCATTTTAGCTTTATTCTTTATAATTTACAGGAAAATATACTATAGTGCTTGCAAATCAAGGGATTTGGCGGATGAGATTTCTCTGTTCGTTCGTGTTCGCGTCAGATGCGATTTTTTGTGTGCTTGGATGTTGTTTTTAGTAGGAATTCTTTGATTGTGTTCATTTTAATCGGTCCGTTCACTCTATAGTTTGTTAATTTTTAGGAGTTAGTTTTCAATTCTTGTTAATTTGACTGTGCGGGCGGGTGAGCTTCGTCCGCTCCTATGTTCTTGTTGATTTTCTGGATTTTGCTCGTACATGCGTGTTTGAATATTGTAATTACTGTTGCTATAGGTTTGAATTTATTGTATTCGGGTATAATTGTCATTTTTTGAATTGCATTTTTTAAATTAAAGCTGATGTTGTTCGTCCAGTTGCCGTGTCTTCCATGTAATTTTTTGCGAGGGTATTTTTCGATAGTTTAGTGGTTGTACAATTTTTAGGCGAGTTATGGAATTGCGAGTGAAATTGACACCTCTGTTAGTCTAAAACATGTCTGTAGTTTTACTGCTTTAATTTTATTTGTTGTAGTCGTGGCATACGTTGTAGTGCACTGCATTTTCGTTAGTAGTGTACTTCGTTGTAGCTGCATTACAGTGATTATAGCTGCTTATGAGATTTCTCTTTTCTTAAGCTGCATTCTGTGTTCTAGATGACTGCACAATATGCACTTCCGTACTACATTAGTAGTGTTGTTAATGTTCTATTCTGCTATTAGAATGGATGGTCCATTATATGCTTGTGTTAGATGAATAGTTATTATAAGAGTTTATTGAGCTGCATACTATGAGAATTGTTTTTGAACATCATATGTTAACTGCAAAGTTCCGACCATTTGCATTTCCTTGTTACTATTGAGAGGACTGCTTGTTTTATTATTAGTACCACACTATGTGTCTGAGAGAACTGCATTACTGCCAACAGCAACTTTGTCTAAAAAGGATGATAAAATGACACAGTTGAGGTTGCATACTTTAAATAGGCATCGTTCAATGTGTCTGATGGACATAATTTTAAAAGCATACAACATAAGCAAAGCATTAGAAATATTGGTTGCTTCATATTAGACAGCCAGAGTGAAAATATTGTAAATTTGATGAAGTCTTGTTCTTTGTAAAAAAACATCATGGCCACTTCTCCAACCTCAAAGCCATTCTGGGAGACAAAATCTTTCCAACCAGTAGTTATGTTGATGCAGTCTTCAAAGTCGATGTGGTAGTCATCTTGCATGTCTGCATACCCATTCTTGTGTTGTGTCTCCAAAGTAACCCTCCCTGAACTGTATTTGGCGGTTGTTCGCCTAATATATTGAGCGATTGGATTCCGACAACAACTTTGAAGGTTAGAAACTTAGAATGCATTATGCCACGACTTCCCAACTTTAGCCCACAGAAATTTACACGAAATTACTGTTGATACCAGACTAAGGGTCTTAGAAGTTCCGTGACATACACTTGACATTCACCATTGAACTTCAAAACAAATCCCTTTGTAAAGTATAGTTGTTTAAGGTGTCAAAACAACAACAGTATAAACATGTCGTTCCTACAGATACATTTGGCATTCACCGTTCAACCTCGTGAAAGTCCCGTGCAGTGTAAAATCCAGTTTGTTAAGGCCTCAAGATAATAACCACACAAACACCTTGAGACAAAAACAATTAATCACTAGTAGGAAAAGGGCCCAATGTGAAGCACATTGGTCCCAGTTTGTAACTGGACCGGCACTAATGTGACCATTAGTGCCGGTTCCAACGGCTAGGCGGGTGGTGCTCATTAGTACCAGTTCATGGCTAACACGTAGTACCGGTTGGTGCCATGAACGGGTACTAAAGAGGTGGTGGCAGGCTGATGTCAGGCTGCGGCCCACCAGCACCTCTAGTACCAGTTCATGCCAAGAAACGGGACTAGAAGTTCCCCATTAGTATCGGTTTGTCGAACAAACCGGTACTAAAGGTCTTATAATATAAACCCCTTCTTCCAGCACGAGCCATCTGTTCTTCCCCTGTCCTCTCCTCTATTTTCTGCCTCTTCCTCTCGATCTCACACTCCATTTTTGCCAAAATTTGTGAAGATTTGGAGGCACCACATCCATCCAAGTGATCACAAAGGTTAGCAACTTTTTCCATTCATCTCTCCTTGCTAGATTAGCTCTTGCAATGCTCCATGAGTGTAGTGAGTTGTGGGTTTTATTTTGGAAGGAATTATATCTGTAGTATTTGATTTATATGCAATTTGAGGTCAAAATAACTCTTAGTTTGCATATGTAGGTGTGGTTTACTTAGTGCCTTCCAGTCTCCGTCCTAACCACCATCGATCGCCGGCACCATCCCGTCGCCAGCTCCATGTTGTGGTGAGCCTCTAGTTCTTATATTTTTAACATAAAAATCATGTCTGTCTGATTTAGATATATAGTTACTTGTAAAATTATCTTACCCGTATGTTGTTTGTTATACATAGTGCCATGGTTTTGATATGTGTCCCCATCGGCCCTCGTCCCGGTTATGATTCAGATGGGTAATATTCTCTTTTATAACTATTTGTTGCATTTAGTGTTTATGACAAATTATACCCATCAAGTTGACATAGATATTTTTATGTAGGTGGTATGTGAACCGGAAATTCCAACCAACCCTATTGTCGAGAGGTTAAATTTAGTTGAAAAAGAAAACAAGTATTTGAAAAAAAACTGAAAAGAATTGAGGGGGAGAAGATGGAATTGGAGTTGCATGTTACCGATGTCATTGATGATCACAAGACCAAGATGGAGAAAATGCGCTTGAAGATTAGAAAGATTAGAAATGCCATCGATAGTGAGGCTTGGTATCGTTATGCTGTTGGATCAATTGTTACCTTAGTTGCGATCTTGATCGCATTTGTTGTATACAGCTAGAGAGTTATTTGTATGTTGTTTTATGAGAATAAGTGTTGTATGAACTTTATGTATGAACTTGTATTAATTTGGTATTTTCGGTGCTGTGTAAATGAAGATGAGACGGCAATGGTTGTACGATGACCGATGCTCTCCCCAGTTAGTTAATGGCGTGCATACTTTTCTCCTTGCGGCTGAGGCAAACAAGCGGGCAGATGGTTTTATGCCTTTCCATGTGCTGGCTATAAGAATGATCTGAATTACTCTAAGTCAAGAACCATTCATGTCCACCTGTTTGAGTCTGGTTTCATGCCCCACTATAATGTTTGGACCAAGCACAAAGAAAGAGGGGTTATGATGGAAGACAATGAAGAAGAAGAGGACGACGACTGCTATCCTATCCATGGGTTCCCTGAATATGATGGTACAACAATGGGGGAAGAAGTCAAGCCGACAATGCGGGAAGAAGCTGAAGAAGAGGCATCAGATGAGCCCGCTAATGATCTAGGTCGGGCTATTACCGACACAAAGAGAAAATGCGCAAGTGAAAAGGAGAAGAAAAAGTTGCAGCGCATGTTAGAAGATCACAAGAAATTGTTGTACCCGAATTGCGAAGCTGACAAGAAAAAGCTAGGCACCACACTGGAATTGCTGCAATAGAAGGTAGAGAATGGTGTATCTGACAAGGGATTTGGAAAGTTGCTGATAATGTTAAAGAAGATGCTTCCAATGGACAACGAATTGCGAGAGAGTACATACGAAGCAAAGAAGGTTCTCTACCCTCTAGGATTAGAGGTGCATAAGATAGATGCATGCCCTACTTATTGCATCCTCATCCGTGGTGAGTACGAGGATTTCAACGCGTGCCTAGTATGCGGTGCGTTGCCCTATAAGATCAGCCGCGATGATCCTGGTGATGTCAAGGGTGATCGCCCTAGGAAGAATATTCCTGCCAAGGTGATGTGGTATGCTCCTATAATACCATGGTTGAAACGTTTGTTCCAAAACAAAGAGCATGCCAAGTTGATGCAATGGCACATAGAAGACCGTAAGAAAGACGGGAAGTTGAGAGTACCCGCTGACGGGTCACAGTGGAGAAAAATCGAGAGAAAGTACTGGGAGGGCTTTGCAGGTGATGCAAGGGACGTATGGTTTGGTCTAAGCGCATATGGCAATTATCCCTTTGGGGAGAAGAGCAGCAACCATAGCACCTAGACTGTGAGTCTATGTATGTATAACTTTGCTCCTTGGTTGTGCATGAAGCGGAAGTTCATTATGATGCCAATGCTCATCCAAGGCCCTAAGCAACCCCGCAACGACATTTATGTGTACCTAAGGCCATTAGTTCAATAACTCTTATAGCTGTGGAATGGAAAAGGTGTAAGGGCATGGGATGAGCACAGACAGGAAGCATTTGACCTAAATGTGTTGCTGTTTGTGACCATCAACGATTGGCCTGCTCTTAGTAACCTTTCAGGACAGACAAACAAGGGATACCACGCATGCATGCACTGTTTGGATGATACCGACAATATATATTTGGATAATTATAAGAAGAATGTGTACTTGGGACATCGTCGATTTCTTTCGAGCAGACATCCCATAAGAAAGAAAGTCAAGCATTTCAAAGGTGAGGCGGATCACCGAACGAAGCCTTGCCACCGTATCGGTGATGATGTACATGATATGGTCAAGGATTTGAAGGTAATCTTTGGAAAATGTCCTGGCAGACAATCTGTTCCGAATGACGCTGATGGACGTGCACCCATGTAGAAGAAGAAATCCATATTTTGGGACCTGCCCTATTGGAAAGACCTAGAGGTCCGCTCTGCAATCCACGTGATGCACGTGACGAAGAATCTTTGTTTGACCCTGCTTGGCTTCTTGGGCGTGAATGGGAAGACAAAATATACATCGGAGGCACGGGAGGACCAACAACGTATGCACAGAAAGGACGGCATACATCAGGGTCATGCCAGCTATGCTCTTACCAAAGAAGAGAAGTAAATCTTCTTTGAATGATTGCTCAGTATGAAGGTACCATCTAGAGCTATGTGCATTCCCCAATGCAATCGCTCAGAAGGTAATCTATCCAGAAATCATACCAAGGATGGAGAATGATTTGGTGCAATGTCTTATCAGTTTCGAGTTGGTGTTCCCACCATCCTTCTTCAATATCATGACGCACGTCCTAGTTCACTTATGCGAAGCAATTGTCGTTCTGGGTCCTGTATTTCTACACAATATGTTCCCCTTTGAGAGGTTCATGGGAGTCTTAAAGAAATATGTTCATAACCGTTCTAGGCTAGAACGATGCATCTCCAAGGGCCATGAAAATAAGGAGGTCATTGAGTTTTGTGTTGACTTTATTCCTGAACTTAAGCCGATTGGTGTTCCTGAATCGTGGCATAAGGGCAGACTGGGTGGAAATTGCATGCTAGGACCAGATAAAATAATATGTATGGACAGGCATTCTCTCACTGAAGCACACTACACAGCTCTACAAAATTCCGCCTTGGTGGCTCCGTATATTGAGGAACACAATAATATTTTAAGCTCCAAATACCCGAAGTAGTTTGAAGAGTGGATTACACATGAACAAACGAGGACTTTCGCCGGTTGGTTGCAGACACGTGCCATGCTTGACGCCGCTATTCAAGATGACATGTACTTGCTATCCTAGTTACCATCTTCGAACATATTTACTTTCAAAGGGTACGAGATAAATGGGAATACATTTTACACGATCGCCCAAGATAAAAAGAGCACCAACCAAAACATTGGTGTCCGCTTTGATGCAGCAACCAGTAGGGGAAATGACACATATTATGGTTACATAAAGGAGATATGGGAACTTGACTATGTACGTGATTTGAAGGTCCTTTTGTTTCGGTGCAAATGGGTCAATATGACAGGAGGCGGCATAAAGGAAGACCTGTAGTACGAAATGACAACAGTGGATTGATACGTCTCCAACGTATCTATAATTTTTGATTGTTCCATGCTATTATATTACCTGTTTTGGATGTCTATGGGCTTTATTTTACACATTTATATCATTTTTGGGACTAACCTACTAACCGGAGGCCCAGCCCGTATTGCTATTTTTTTGCCTATTTAAGTATTTCGAAGAAAAGGAATATCAAACGGTGTCCAAACGGAATGAAACCTTCGGGAGCGTGATTTTTGGAACGAATGTGATCCAGAGAACTTGGAGTGCAAGCCAAGAAGCAGCCGAGGCGGCCACGAGATAGGAGGGCGCGCCCCCCTGTCTCGTGGACCCCTCGGGCGGCTACCGATGTACTTCTTGCTCCTATATAAGCCTACATACCCCAAAAACATCCAGGGAGCCACCGAAGAAATATTTCCGCCACCGTAACCTTCTGTATCCGCGAGATCCCATTTTGGAGCCGTCGCCGGCGTTCTGTCGGAGGGGAATCCACCACGGAGGGCTTCTACATCAACACCATAGCCCCTCCAATGAGTTGTGAGTAGTTTACCACAGACCTTCGGGTCCATAGTTATTAGCTAGATGGCTTCTTCTCTCTCTTTTGATCTCAATACAATGTTCTCCCCCTCTCTTGTGGAGATCTATTCGATGTAATCTCTTTTTGCGGTGTGTTTGTTGAGATCCGATGAATTGTGGGTTTATGATCAAGTTTATCTATGAATAATAAATGAATCTTCTCTGAATTATTTTATATATGATTGAGTTATCTTTGCAAGTCTCTTTGAATTTTCGGTTTGGTTTGGCCTACTAGATTGATCTCTCTTGCCATGGGAGAAGTGCTTAGCTTTGGGTTCAATCTTGCGGTGTTCTTACCAAGTGACAGAAAGGGTTGCAAGACACGTATTGTATTGTTGCCATCGAGGATAAAAAGATGGGGTTTATATCATATTGCTTGAGTTTATCCTTCTATATCATGTCATCGTTCTTAATGTGTTACTCTGTTCTTATGAACTTAATACTCTAGATGCATGCTGGATAGCGGTCGATGTGTGGAGTAATAGTAGTAGATGCAGGCAGGAGTCGGTCTACTTGTCATGGACGTGATGCCTATATACATGATCATGCCTAGATAACATCATAATTATTCACTTTTCTATCAATTGCTCGACAGTTATTTGTTCACCCACCGTAATACTTATGCTATCTTGAGAGAAGCCTCTAGTGAAACCTATGGCCCCCGGGTCTATCTTTTATCATATAAGCTTTCGATCTACTTTTATTTGCATCTTTACTTTCTGCGTCTATATCACAAAATACCAAAAATGTATTTATCTTATCATATTATCTCTATCAGATCTCACTTTTGCAAGTGGTCGTGAAGGGATTGACAACCCCTTTATCGCGTTGGTTGCGAATTCTTTGTTTGTTTGTGTAGGTTCGTGGGACTTATGAGGAGCGTCCTACTGGATTGATACCTTGGTTCTCAAAAACTAAGGGAAATACTTACGCTACTGTGCTGCATCACCCTTTCCTCTTCAAGGAAAACCAACGCAAGCTCAAGATGTAGCATGGATCTCAACAATCTTGCGTACGTAGATGAACCATTCGTCCTAGCCAATGATGTGGCACAGGTTTTCTATGTGAAGGACATGTCTACCAAGCCGAGAAAAAGGAAAAGATAAGGAAGCGAATACATTATATGATGAGCCAAAGTGCCACATAGTTCTTTAAGGTAAAAGAAACATCGTGGGAGTGGATAACAAGACATACATGTCAGAAGATTATGAAAAGTTTCATGAAATTGCTCCCTTCATGGGAGTCTTAAAGAAATATGTTCATAACCGTTCTAGGATAGAACGATGCATCTCCAAGGGCCATGGAAATGAGGAGGTCATTGAGTTTTGTGTTGACTTTATTCCTGACCTTAAGCCGATTGGTGTTCCTGAATCGTGGCATAAGGGCAGACTGGGTGGAAATTGCATGCTAGGACCAGATCAAATAATATGTATGGACAGGCATTCTCTCACTTGAGCACACTACACAACTCTACAAAATTCCACCTTGGTGGCTCCGTATATTGAGGAACACAAGAATATTTAAGCTCCAAATACCCGGAGTAGTTTGAAGAGTGGATTACACATGAACAAACGAGGACTTTCGCCGGTTGGTTGCAGCACGTGCCATGCTTGACGCCGCTATTCAAGATGAAATGTACTTGCTATCCGAGTTACCATCTTCGGACATATTTACTTTCAAAGGGTACGAGATAAATGGGAATACATTTTACACGATCGCCCAAGATAAAAAGAGCACCAACCAAAACATTGCTGTCCACTTTGATGCAGCAACCAGTAGGGGAAATGACACATATTATGGTTACATAAAGGAGATATGGGAACTTGACTATGTACGTGATTTGAAGGTCCCTTTGTTTCGGTGCAAATGGGTCAATATGACAGGAGGCGGCATAAAGGAAGACCCATAGTACGAAATGACAACAGTGGATTGATATGTCTCCAATGTATCTATAATTTTTTATTGTTCCATGCTATTATATTACCTGTTTTGGATGTCTATGAGCTTTATTTTACACATTTATATCATTTTTGGGACTAACCTACTAACTGGAGGCCCAGCCCGTATTGCTGTTTTTTTGCCTATTTAAGTATTTTGAAGAAAAGGAATATCAAACGGTGTCCAAACGGAATGAAACATTCGGGAGCGTGATTTTTGGAATGAACGTGATCCAGAGAACTTGGAGTGCAAGCCAAGAAGCAGCCGAGGCGGCCACGAGATAGGAGGGCGCCCCCCCTGTCTCGTGGACCCCTTGGGCGGCCACCGATGTACTTCTTCCTCCTATATAAGCCTACATACCACAAAAACATCCAGGGAGCCACCGAAGAAATATTTCCGCCATCGTAACCTTTTGTATCCGTGAGATCCCATTTTGGAGCCGTCATCGGTGTTCTGTCGGAGGGGGAATCCACCACGGAGGGCTTCTACATCAACACCATAGCCCCTCCAATGAGTTGTGAGTAGTTTACCAAAGACCTTCGGGTCCATAGTTATTAGCTAGATGGCTTCTTCTCTCTTTTTTGATCTCAATACAATGTTCTCCCCCTCTCTTGTGGAGATTTATTTGATGTAATCTCTTTTTGCGGTGTGTTTGTTGAGATCCGATGAATTGTGGGTTTATGATCAAGTTTATCTATGAAAAATAAATGAATCTTCTCTGAATTCTTTTATGTATGATTGAGTTATCTTCGCAAGTCTCTTCGAATTATCGGTTTGGTTTGGCCTACTAGATTGATCTTTCTTGCCATGGGAGAAGTGCTTAGCTTTGGGTTCAATCTTGCGGTGTTCTTACCCAGTGACAGAAAGGGTTGCAAGACACGTATTGTATTGTTGCCATCGAGGATAAAAAGATGGGGTTTATATCATATTGCTTGAGTTTATCCTTCTACATCATGTCATCTTTCTTAATGCGTTACTCTGTTCTTATGAACTTAATACTCTAGATGCATGCTGGATAGCGGTCGACGTGTGGAGTAATAGTAGTGGATGCAGGCAGGACGGTCTACTTGTCATGGACGTGATGCCCATATACATGATCATGCCTAGATAACATCATAATTATTCGCTTTTCTATCAATTGCTCGACAGTAGTTTGTTGACCCGCCGTAATACTTATGCTATCTTGAGAGAATCCTCTAGTGAAACCTATGGCCCCCGGGTCTATCTTTTATCATATAAGCTTTCAATCTACTTTTATTTGCATCTTTACTTCCTGCATCTATATCACAAAATACCAAAAATATATTTATCTTATCATATTATCTCTATCAGATCTCACTTTCGCAAGTGGCCGTGAAGGGATTGACAACCACTTTATCGTGTTGGTTGCAAGTTCTTTGTTTGTTTGTGTAGGTTCGTGGGACTTGTGAGGAGCCTCCTATTGGATTGATACCTTGGTTCTCAAAAACTAAGGGAAATACTTACGCTACTGTGCTGCATCACCCTTTCCTCTTCAAGGAAGACCAACGCAAGCTCAAGATGTAGCATGGATCTCAACAATCTTGCGTACGTAGACGAACCATTCGTCCTAGTCAATGATGTGGCACACGTTTTCTATGTGAAGGACATGTCTACCAAGCCGAGAAAAAGGAAAAGATAAGGAAGCGAATACATTATACGATGAGCCAAAACGCCATGTAGTTCTTTCAGGTAAAATAAACATCGTGGGAGTGGATAACAAGACGGACATGTCAGAAGATTATGAAAAGTTTCATGAAATTGCTCCCTTCATAGTGAATATTGACTCGAGCAATCAGTTAAATGATGAAGGTTTTCCATGGTTACGGCGCAAAGTTTCACACCCGAAGACAGTAGGGAATCTTTGTAATAGTTAGGGTGCTTATCTATTTTGCATTTGAAATGTGTACTTTTGTGCTTCGGACAAATTTGTACCTTTCTGACTTCATTTGCTAATGTTCAGCTCATTTACTGAATTTTTTTGATAAATGACCCTGAAATTGAAAAGCACTACAATGAACTCTGAAAAGTTTGAAAGTTGGCATGGTATCAACATTTCACCCACATAGCATGTGCAAAAAAGTTTAGAGGGTTACGACAAAAATTGGGTGCACTTCATGTACAAAATGGACAATCTCTTTCAAAGTATCAGGGTTTCGGACGAAAACTCATCTGTTACAAAGGCATTTCATCTTTTTAAACTTATTTAACCTCCAGACTTTTTGAGCATTCCGTATGCACCTTCAAAGCCACGTCATCAATTTCCAACCCTTTCTGACTTCATTTGCTATTTTTCATGCTTTTACTGATTTTTTTGAGCTAAATGACCCTGAAATTGGAAAGCACTATAAATGAACTCTGAAAACCTTGAAACTTGTCATTGTATCATCATTTCACCCACATAACATGTGCAAAGAAGTTGAGAGGGTTACAACAAAAACTGGATGCACTTTGTGTATGAAACAGACAATCTCTTTCGAAGTATCAGGGTTTCGGACGAAAACTCATGTGTTACAACGGCATTTTATTTTTTTGAAATAACCGAAGTATTACCAAAATAAATATAATGATAAAAACACTAATATTAAGAATAAGAAAAAGGAATCACTAAAAAAATCTATTTTTAAATTAAAGTTATTTACAAACTTGTGATTCACACAAATTCCAAATAATTCAAATCTAAACTATTCAAATTTGAAAACTACTGGCAGTAACAGAAAGTTTATAATTTTATTTACCTAAAACATAAATGTTCACAAACAAACTCTAGATAAATAAAAAAACAACTCAGAAATAAAAGAAACTAAATAACATAAAAAATAAAAAAAATAAAAAAGCCCAACTACTAGGCCACAACGGCCTACATACGATTAGAAACCCAACCTGTAGTTAGACTAGGATGCAGGCAGCAAGGACTAGTAGGCCCAGAAGCCTGCTTTGGAGAGGAGCTCGAAGGAGCAGCCGCGGCTGGGTTTATAAACTAGTGCGGCTGCCCTTCGCTCGGTGAGGTGGGACTAAACTTTGTGCACTGCAGTGGCAGTGCACCACCTTTACTACCGGTTGGTGGCTCCACCCGGTACTAAAGGGGGGCCTTTAGTACCAGTTGTAGCCCCGACCTGGTACTAAAGGGTGTCGCTTCCCGCCATTTGGTTAGTGGCTACAACCGGCACTAAAGGTCCATCCTATATATACAACACTTGAAAAATAATTCAGTTTCCCTCTGTTATTCCTTTGTTTCTTCCTCTGCGTCGACAATGCACCGCCCGCGCCGATCAACACCGTCGCCGCGCTGGATGCGCCGCCACCGATGTGCCGCAAACGACGCGCCTCCAACGATGCGCTGCCCACGCCGTTCCCCGTCGCGCCGCTCGCCGCCCCCGCCGCGCGCCGGCCCTCCCTCGAGCTCGCACGCCGTCGCCGTCGCCGCCCCCGA
>NC_041381.1:36835692-36859245 GCF_002162155.2 Triticum dicoccoides | reverse complement strand
TATATATATATATATATATATATATATATATATATATATATATATATATATATATATATATATATATATATAAAGCCAGTCTATTATGCTAATATTAGCAGAATAGTTATTCTGATAACATTTCCGCACTGCATGCTTAACAGAAACGAACTGCATCGTCTTTACGTTGGGCACTGCAATGCGTCACTGAAGAACTACTTCATTTTCTGGTGGTCCGCCCGCGTTTTCTATGTGAAATCGGGTGTTGTGGGATGATTCAGTTTGTCTCTGCATCTCATTTTAGCTTTATTCTTTATAATTTACAGGAAAATATACTATAGTGCTTGCAAATCAAGGGATTTGGCGGATGAGATTTCTCTGTTCGTTCGTGTTCGCGTCAGATGCGATTTTTTGTGTGCTTGGATGTTGTTTTTAGTAGGAATTCTTTGATTGTGTTCGTTTTAATCGGTCCGTTCACTCTATAGTTTGTTAATTTTTAGGAGTTAGTTTTCAATTCTTGTTAATTTGACTGTGCAGGCGGGTGAGCTTCGTCCGCTCCTCTGTTCTTGTTGATTTTTTGGATTTTGCCCGTACATGCGTGTTTGAATATTGTAATTACTGTTGCTATAGGTTTGAATTTATTGTATTCGGGTATAATTGTCATTTTTTGAATTGCATTTTTTAAATTAAAGCTGATGTTGTTCGTCCAGTTGCCGTGTCTTCCATGTAATTTTTTGCGGGGGTATTTTTTGATAGTTTAGTGGTTGTACAATTTTTAGTCGAGTTATGGAATTGCGAGTGAAATTGACACCTCTGTTAGTCTAAAACATGTCTGTAGTTTTACTGCTTTAATTTTATTTGTTGTAGTCGTGGCATACGTTGTAGTGCACTGATTATGGCTGCTTATGAGATTTCTCTTTTCTTAAGCTCCATTCTGTGTTCTAAATGACTGCTTAATATGCACTTCCGTACTGCCTTAGTAGTGTTGTAATGTTCTATTCTGCTATTAGAATGGATGGTCCATTATATGCTTGTGTTAGCTGAATAGTTATTATAAGAGTTTATTGAGCTGCATACTATGAGAATTGTTTTTGAACATCATATGTTAACTGCAAAGTTTCGACCATTTGCATTTCCTTGTTACTATTCAGAGAACTGCTTTTTTTATTATTAGTTCCACACTATGTGTCTGAGAGAACTGCATTACTGCCAACAGCAACTTTGTCTAAAAAGGATGATAAAATGACACAGTTGAGGTTGCATACTTTAAATAGGCATCGTTCAATGTGTTTGATGGACATAATTTTAAAAGCATACAACATAAGCAAAGCATTAGAAATACTGGTTGCTTCATATTAGACAGCCAGAGTGAAAATATTGTAAATTTGATGAAGTCTTCTTCTTTGTAGAAAAACATCATGGCCACTTCTCCAACCTCAAAGCCATTCTGGGAGACAAAATCTTTCCAACCACTAGTTATGTTGATGCAGTCTTCAAAGTCGATGTGGTAGTCAGCTTGCATGTCTGCATACCCATTCTTGTGTTGTGTCTCCAAAGTAACCTTCCCTGAACTCGGAGCAGGAATTTTATTGTGGATGGCAGTTTCTGCATATTGGAATGGGTGGAAAAAGAATTTTATAAGTAAACAGCAAATGTTTTTCTTTTATACTCTGGATGATCTGTTTATGTTGACTTAAATACTTACATATATATGACTGCTATTTTCTAAAGTAGTTGCAATGTATGAACAAACTTATATACGGAATTGACCCCTAGTTTTACTAGGATATATATTATACTGCAACATGCTTGTACTGCGATGTCAGTAATAGTGTACTTCGCCAGCATGTCAAGAGAACTACAACGCTTATCTACTGACCTTTTTTTTGTTCGTGTGTTGGCATTCTCATCTAACTAGTGTCGATACCTGGTGTGGTACTGAAGAAAGATAGGTAGAAGCATCTAGTCTTAATAGCTAACAAATATGAACAACAACACAAATTCTGTTTTGTATTGTGTGGACACTACTGAACAAATTGATTGAACCATATATTCAGATGTGGATTTGCAGGCTAGATTATGTCCAAAATTGTGAGGGTAAAAACATACCCAACTTTCCTGTAGATTGATACGTCTCCAACATATCTATAATTTTTTATTGTTCCATGCTATTATATTACCTGTTTTGGATGTTTATGAGCTTTACTTTACACTTTTATATCATTTTTGGGACTAACCTACTAACCGGAGGCCCAGCCTGTATTGATGTTTTTTTTGCCTATTTCAGTATTTCGAAGAAAAGGAATATCAAACTGAGTCCAAACGGAATGAAACCTTCGGGAGCGATCTTTATGGAACAAACGTGATCGAGAGGACTTGGAGTGCAAATCCAGAAGTAGCCAAGGTGGCCACGAGGGTGGAGGGTGCGCCCCCCTACAGGGCACGCCCCCCTCTCTCGTGGGCCCCTCGGGCGTCCACCGACGCACTTCTTCCTCCTATATATACCCATGTACCCCGAAAACATCAGAAGAGCCAACAAAAAACTATTTCCACCGCCGTAACCTTCTGTATCCGCGAGATCCCATCTTGGAGCCTTTGCCGGCGCTCCACCGGAGGGGGAATCAACCACTGAGGGCTTCTAAATCAACACCATAGCCTCTCCGATGAGTTGTGAGTAGTTTACCACAGACCTTCGGGTCCATAGTTATTAGCTAGATGCCTTCTTCTCTCTCTTTGGTTCTTAATACCATGTTCTCCTTGATCTTCTTGAAGATCTATTCAATGTAACTCTTTTTGCGGTGTGTTTCTCGAGATCTGATGAATTGTGGGTTTATGATCAAGTTTATCTATGAGAAATATTTGAATCTCCTCTAAATTCTTTTATGTATGATTGATTTATATTTGCAAGTCTCTTCGAATTATCAGTTTGGTTTGGCCTACTAGATTGATCTTTCTTGCAATGGGAGAAGTGCTTAGCTTTGGGTTCAATCTTGCGGTGTCCTTTCCCAGTGACAGCAGGGGCAGCAAGGCACGTATTGTATTTTTGCCATTGAGGATAAAAAGATGGGGTTTATATCATATTGCCATCGAGTTTATCCCTCTACATCATGTCATCTTTCTTAATGTGTTACTCTGTTCTTTATGAACTTAATACTCTAGATGCATGCTGGATAGCGGTCAATGTGTGGAGTAATAGTAGTAGATGCAGGCAGGAGTCGGTCTACTTGTCACAGACGTGATGCCTATATACATGATCATGCCCACATAATCTCATAATTATTCGCTTTTCTATCAATTGCTCAATAGTAATTTGTTCAGCCACCGTAATACTTATGCTACCTTGAGAGAAGACACTAGTGAAACCTATGGCCCCCGGGTCTATCTTTTATCATATAAGCTTTCAATCTACTTTTATTTGCATCTTTACTTTTCCAATCTATATTAAAAAATACCAAAATATATTTATCTTATCATTGGTTGCGAGTTCTTGTTTGTTTGTGTAGGTGCGTGGGACTTTTGAGGAGCCTCCTACTGGATTGATACCTTGGTTCTCAAAATTTAAGGGAAATACTTACGCTACTATTGCTGCATCACCCTTTCCTCTTCAAGGAAAACCAACGCAAGCTCAAGACGTAGCAAGAAGGATTTCTGGCGCCGTTGCCGGGGAGGTCTTCGCTCAAGTCAAGACATACCAAGTACCCATCACAAACTCATCTCCCTCGCATTTACATTATTTGCCATTTGCCTCTTGTTTTCCTCTCCCCCACTTCACCCTTGCCGTTTTATTCGCCCTCTCTTTCCCAATCTCCCCTCTCTTTCGCTTGCCTTTTTGTTTGCTTGTGTGTTGGATTTCTTGTCGCTATGGCGCAAGATAATACCAAATTGTGTGACTTTTCCAATTCCAATAATAATGATTTCCTTAGTACTCCAATTGCTCCTCTTAATGATAATGATATTGTGTGAGATGCAAAAGAAAAAAGATACGGATAATGATATTGTTAAATTGAAGTTCTTTCCATTTTCACTTAGAGATCGTGCTATAGTTTGGTTTCCGTCTTTGCCTAAGAATAGTATTGATTCATGGAATAAGTGCCAAGATGCTTTTATCTCTAAGTATTTTCCTCTCGCTAAGATTATCTCTGTTAGGAATGATATTATGAATTTTAAACAACTTGATCATGAGCATGTTGCCCAATCTTTGGAAAGAATTAAATTGATGATTCGCAATTGCCCTACTCATGGTTTGAATTTATGGATGATCATACAAAAATTTTATGCCGAACTAAATTTTGCTTCTAGAAATCTTTTAGATTCGGCCGCGGGAGGCACGTTTATGGAAATCACCTTGGGAGAAGCTACAAAACTCCTTGATAATATTATGGCTAATTATTCTCAATGGCACACCGAAAGATCTACTAGTAAAAAAGTGCATGTTATAGAAGAAATTAATGTTTTGAGTGGAAAGATGGATGAACTTATGATATTGTTTGCTACTAAGAGTGCTCCTATTGATCTCAATGATATGCCTTTGTCTACTTTGATTGAGAATAATAATGAATCTTTGGATGGGAATTTTGTTGGTAGGAATAATTTTGGTAATAATGCTTATAGAGGAAACTTTAATCCTAGACCATTCCCTAGTAATTCCTCTAATAATTATGGAAATTCCTACAATAATTCTGATGGTAATTTGAATAAGATGCCCTCTGTTTTTTAGAATAGTGTGAAAGAATTTATGATTTCTCAAAAGGATTTTAATGCATTGCTTGAAGAAAAATTGCTCAAAGTTGATGATTTGGCTAGGAACGTTGATAGACTCTCGCTTGATGTTGATTCTTTGAAACTTAGATCTACTCCTCCTAAGCATGATATCAATGAGTCTCTCAAAGTTATGAGAATTTCCATTGATGAGTGCAAAGAAAGAACTGCTAGATTGCGTGCTAAGAAAGATTGCTTTATAAAGGCGTGTTCTTCTAGTTTCCATGAAAATAATGATGAAGATCTTAAAGTTAATGATGTGTACCCTATTAGATCTTTATTTTGCAATATGAATCTTAATAATGATGGGACTGGAGATGAGTCTACTTTAGTTAAAAGGCGTCCCAATGGTTCGGAGTTATTAGATCTTGATGCTAACTTTGGTAAAAGTAGGATTGGAGAGGTCAAGACTTTAAATAGCATTGAACCCACTATCTTGGATTTCAAGGAATTTAATTATGATAATTGTTCTCTAGAAGATTGTATTTCCTTCTTGCAATCTGTTGTTAATTCTCCTGATGCTTATAGTCAAAATAAAGCTTTTACCAAACATATTGTTGATGCCTTGATGCAGTCTTTTGATGAAAAAAGTAATTTGGAAGTTTCTATACCTAGAAAACTTAAAGATGAGTGGTAACCTACTATAAATATTAAAATTAAAGATCATGAGTGTTTTTCTTTATGTGATTTGGGTGCTAGTGTTTCCACGATTCCGAAAACTTTATGTCATACTCTAGATTTCCATGATCTTGATGATTGCTCTTTAAATTTGCACCTTGCGGGTTCCACCATTAAAAATCCAATGGGGAGGATCAATGATGTTATCATTGTTGCAAATAGGAATTTGGTGCCCGTAGATTTTATCGTTCTTGATATAGATTGCAATCTTTCATGTCCTATTATTCTTGGTAGACCTTTCCTTAGAACGATTGGTGCGATTATTGATATGAAGGAAGGGAATATTAGATTCCAATTTCCATTAAGGAAAGGCACATAGGACTTTCCAAGAAACAAAGTTAAATGACCTTATGAATCTATCATGTGAGCTACTTATGAATTGAGAGCCAAAGATGGCACTACTTAGATCTCTCCTCGCTTTTATGCCAAGCTAGGGGCGTTAAACAATAGCGCTAGTTGGGAGGCAACCCTATTTTCTTTTTCTTTCTTTTTGTTTTTGTTCATGTTTAGTAATAAATTTTGCATCTACCTTCTGTTTAGATGTATTCTTATGTTTTAATTAGTGTTGGTGCCAAGTAGAACCTATAAGATAACCTATGGTGATAGTTGATTTGATTCTGCTGAAAAATAGAAACTTTGCGCGCACGAAAATAATTTTAGTAATTCACAAAAACGTGATTTTGCGTTCATTATTTTTGCTGTAGATCAATAGATAAATTTACCGGGACTTCCTATTTTGGTAGGAGTTTTAGAGTTCCAGAAGTATTCGGGAGTTACAGATTGCTACAGACTGTTCTGTTTTTCACAGATTCTGCCTTTCGTGTGTTGTTCGCTTATTTTGATGCATCTATGGCTAGTATTAAGTGGTATGAACCATAGAGAACTTGGAATACAGTAGGTTTAACACCAATATAAATAAAGAGTGGGTTCATTACAGTACCTTATGTGGTGGTTTTTCTTTCTTTCACTAACGGAGCTTATGAGATTTCCTGTTGAGTTTTGTGTTGTGATGTTTTCAAGTTTTGGCTAAAGATTTTGATGGACTATGGAATAAGGAGTGGCAAGAGCCTGAGCTTGGGGATGCCCATGGCACCCCAAGATATTCAAGAATAGACAAAATTCTAAGCTTGGGGATGCCCCCGGAAGGCATCCCCTTTTTCGTCTTCGTTTATCGGTAACTTTACTTGAAGCTATATTTTTATTCGCCATATGATATGTGTTTTACCACAATCATCCTTGCTATACACACCTTTTGGAAGAAGCCCACTTAATTAAAATTTGTTAGAATACTCTATGTGCTTCACTTATATCTTTTGAGCTAGATAGTTTTTGCTCTAGTGCTTCACTTATCTCTTTTAGAGCACGGCGGTGGCTTAATTTTGAAGAAATTGTTGATCTCTCATGATTCACTTATATTATTTTGAGAGACTTTTAAAACAGCATGGTATTTGCTATGGTTATAAATTGGTCCTAGAATGATGAGCATCCAAGTTGGGTATAATTAAAACTATCATAGAAAGTGCATTAAACACTAGTATCAATTTGATGCTTGATAATTGTTTTGAGATATAAAGGTGGTAATATTAGAGTCATGCTAGTGGGTAATTATGAAATTGAAATACTTGTGTTGAAGTTGGCAAGTCCCGTAGCATGCATGTATGGTGCCCTATATGAGATGGTGGCCAGAGCTTCTCCTCAACGGGCTGCAGCATCTACGTACGTTGTTGTTTCCTCCAAACATAGTGTTGTTATTTCTCCAAACGCCTAGTCAGCCCAACCATGATGGCTCGGTGCCATGATCAAGCAAGCTTGCATCTTTTCTATTTTTGCGGAGCAGCCTGCTTCCTTGTTAGAACAAACAATTAAAAACCCTCCAGATAATATACAATGATCTACTAGGTCATGTAGGACAAGCACAGAATGCCAATCAAACTAGCCATATACTAGTAGGAAGCCCGTGCGTTGCCACAGGCTTTTGAAATATTTTGCTTGTCGCCCCCAACCTGAGTCGCCGCCTCCGCCACCGGCCAACCCTCTAAACCGTGCCACAATCTTTAGCACCCGCGACCTCCCGCACCACAATCTCGATGGTTGGCAATATTATGAAGAAAAAGGAAGGATCAAGATGGTTCTCTAAAGAAGTCATACCATGTCGCACATCAAGTTCATGGATCGTACGCATGCTCTCTTCTCTCGGCATCATTATCATATTTTCAGACTACAAAATCTAACACTCGTGTTTTGAATAATCAGCAGTGCAAATCAATTTCAAGAACATGTCATGGGTGAATCATTTGGGTGCTATACTTTTAAAAAATCATAGGGGAGAGATTTGGCAGGTTACACTCAAAGCCATGTAGAAAGCCATACCCAATAGAGAGATCCAATTTTACTATAAAAGAACTATGTTACACACAAAAAATGTAACTTGTAAGCTCAATAACACTACCTTCTTCCTCAAGTCTTCGCATCACCTAAGTGCCAAATTTCTCACCTATGATGTCAGTATCGCTCTATAGACAATGTTCTTCATGTATGTACCAACACGACAATTGAAGCTTGGTTAGGAAGGTGGTCGCACAATAATTATTAAAGGGAAAAATCTTCCCTCAATTTTTTTGGGATGACCATAATAATTGTTGCATATTAATTTTCCACACAAATCTATTCTCTACCTAGTTTTCTCACATCACCAATTTTTTTCCTGGCTTATTTGCTTTATTTCACTACCAAATAAGAAATTACTCCCTCCCTCCGTTCCTTTATAGTACACAAATCACGGTCGGCTCTCTTTCTGGTACGTGCTAAATTTTTGACTGATCCTCGTAAGTGAAATGTCCTGATTGGTTGTTAGAAATATTTTGTAAGTGTGCATGCAATTAGTTGCGCATTGGCCAACGAAGCATCTGTTTCTAAGTGAGCGGACATGATAAGGTTGAATACATTGTCGTTGTGGACGCCCTACCTTGCTGCACCGTGATCTCCGTCGGTGCCATTGTTGTTGTGGTCATCGTGGTCCCTCCAGAGGCTGTAGGACAATGGATAGCCTCGGCAGCCTTGTCCGGTGGTTGCCTCTCACGGAGGAGCCGCTCTGCCTCCTGCCGAGTCGTGTGGAGTGCCACCGAGGCCACTGCCGACGTAGCCTTCGAAGCCCTGGCAGCAGCCTTGCCACGACCGACCTTGGTGGAGAAGTCGCTAAGCGAGCACTCCTCGCCAATCTTGGGGAGCTTGCCGTCAAGGCGGCGGAGAGGCCTGGCGGCCGTCACCGCGGTGGTCACGGAGCGGTCGACAATGAAAAATAGCAGGAACAATGGCTGTAAACCAAACAGAAACAACATGCCTAATTTTTGGTTATGCCAAAAGTTGAGGCTGGGACGAAACACACCCGTAGAGCTATAGAACAACCCTGGGTTTAACTGTGATCTCAACATGAAGAATCTTGTTCCTCTGGTTGGTAGGTATACCACCTTTTTATAAGGCACAATGCACTCGTGATCCCCGCCATACTTACAGATCACGCATCCACTCGTGATCACCGCCAATTTACAAGTATGATACAAATGCATGATAGCAAAAAAAAAAAGATACAAATGCGCTGGTGGTTTTTGGGCAGTAGCACCGACTAGATCAATCGATGACATCGTCACTGGGTTTTCCGGGCATCAACAACCAGTGCAACATCGCCATAGTGCAGTAACGAATCAATCTCACCAAAAAAAAGTTCAGGTCACCGCTCAGGCATGCAGGTGGACATGGTCCGGGCCGGTCTGGGCCTTGACCGAGCCGTCAGTTGGACCGGCCACCGGCGGACTGAGCCGGACCAGACCGACCAACCTCGCAGTCCTGATTGTCCTGGAATTTTTGTCTATTTGGACCTAGCCTAATAGCAGTTTTGGAAATTCCTAATAAATCCTAACGGCCCACGCAGGCCTTTCGTGCAAGGCAAGAGGTGGAACTAAATTTTAGTCCCACATTGCTAGTTTAGAGGGAGTTGGACCTCTTTATAAGGGATGTTCTTTCCCCACTTGTATGATCATGAGAACAAGAGGGACATCCACGCGCGCTCCTCCTCCGCCGCCCGCCTCGCCACGACACGGGTTGCGGGAATGAGCCGAGCCGATGTCTAAATTTTTGCCATGCACTATGGGTATACGAAAGGTCACTCGATAGCTGAAAAGTTTTTGCTGTAGTGGATATTGAATACGAACACTGCACCCTTCGGCTGCTGCCTGTTCGTTTCGTCTCCCTCGTTCCCTTCAGCTCCCGACGCAACCTCTCGCCTCCTTCTCTTGCGCAAACTAATGTCTTAATCACATATTATTATATAGACCTGAGTGCAGATTTCAGCCATGGAGATATTATTTCCTCAATAGCATGTCAAAGCACCCGGGCCACAGTGTAGCGAAATAATTCAAGGAGAAAACGAGATTGTCTAGGAGAAAAGCTTGTATAGGTAGTCGGTTGATTGAGGAGCATTTGCGTACATTATTTTTTGTTTTATATCCCGAAAACCCTAGTTTCATAACCAAGATTGGGATGAATTTATGGCATTTCAAGGTGGGCACTCGGGAGAGAAGCGATTGGGACATTATAATTTTGTCTAAAGCCAGAACACTAATTTCATAGCCAAGATGAAGCTGGCCAACTTGTGACATGTCAATGCTACGTATATTGGATACACTTTACACTTTGTTGTGACAGTTATGGCTACACTTCAAGGAAGAACATTAAAATGCATGTGAAGTTCGATAAAGTAATGAGATCTGCACTTCCATCACGTCTATAAATAACTGGTTTCTTCATGTAGTAGAAGAAACACTTGAAACAACAATGGAGGTGTGGAGGCAACTACATACAGTATGCACTAAGTGTAGGAAGAGTGAAAATGTTCAACAAGATGAGTGTCACCCACAGTTGAATGCGGACATCTTATAGAAACGGGATACATCGGAAACTTGAGATGTAGATTAGTGCTATCATATAGCCAGGATTCCTTTCTGCAGCATATGGAGCTCCAATTGGGCAGTGGAGTTCGTCTCACTGGCAGCAAAGCACAGATCCAGCGTAGTAGACAAGCGATGGAGTATAGTTTGAGACGGCGAGTAGAGCTTCTCCAGGAAGCGATGCAGCATCGATGAGGCTGTGCTACTTGTTTCTCCATTGGGCATCCTTCCAGCTCTCCAACCACAAGCCGCATGTAACGCCGCACGAAATTGAAAGCTCGGGAAGGTTTCTCATGACGCCTGGTTTCCCTGGCCAAGAAAGCGTTCATCTTCTTCTGGCCAACAACGAAACAAACACGTTGCACATCCCATACCCGCTCCAGAACATTCGGTACACGGCCAGGACAGCAGCCAGACAAGCCTTAGATGCATAGAGAGGTAGAGTAGTCAACCAGACAGGGGATACTACAATGTTTAATTTCGTGCCCAACTTCCACTACTAGCAGTAGCCAAGGATACTCTTGTGTACCATGTACGGATGAGTCAAGCCTTGTGATCTGAACATCGTAAGACAAAACCATACATCCATGTTGTATTTTTTTAGTTATTACTTACTTGGCATGCATTATATACATGTTCCATCGTAATTATCACCCACTGGTGCTTGCCACGTTGCAACATGCACAAACACCCACTAGACTGATCATTCGGAGGTCTCCTCAGGCATTTCTGATGACGTAACAGTAGTAAAGCCCACCCTCGCCGCTAGGACGCAGACAGATGTTTGTGATCATGCAACTAGTGAACGGGACGGGACCGACACTACAAAAAAAATTGTGTTACTAGGCGATTGTACTTGATGATTTCACTACTAGGAAAAGGCATGCTAGTGGCGCACCAGTTTTGCCTACTAATGGCGCACTACTAGTGCGCCACTAGCATCACGCCATTAGAATTAAATTCTAATGGCGCACAACTGGTGCGCCATTTGTATCTGGTGTTCTAATGGCGCACCAAGCAGTGCGTCATTAGAATTGCCTACGGTGCGCCATTATAATTCCTCCCAGGGGTCCATATGTACCCATGTGCTTGGGCTTTCTAATGGCGCATCGGTGGATGATGCGCCATTAGTGTGATTATTACAGTGCACCATTAGTGTCTTGTGTGGTGCGCCATTAGTATTAATATTAGTTTTTTTTGTTTTTTTTTTCTGATTTTTTCACAGGTTACAAAATATATTATTTGACAGAATATAGACAGCACCACACAGCAACAGCAGATTCATCGAATACAATAGAAGGTAAGTCTCCAAATACAATTCATCATATTAGTCTCCGAATACAAAAGAACGAACGAAGATAGAACATTACAAGTCTCGGAGACCGCGAGTAGCGAGTTTGTCTTCACATTACAAGTCGATATCGATCATGTAAACTACCATCACATAAAAGAGAGCTGCGGTCATCACGATGAGCACCATCGCGATGAAACTGGTCTTCACCCGGTTCCTCCAACGCTCCCTTCTCTCTCCCGCTAGATAGCGGGCGTACCTAGATTCCGCCTCCCTCCTAGTGATTTGAAATGCGCCTGTGGTTTAGCAGGCGGAGCTCCTTCCAGGTTCAGCAAAAAAGAAAGTTTCGTCATGGTCGTTGTACGGGATGACATGCGCGTATTATGCTTGCCTAGTTGCTGTTCCACCACCCTCCGATGAGTACTTCAGCAGCTCTTGAGAGGCCGTTGAGCTTCGAGAGACAGTTTTTAATTTGCTTTTCAATCCTTTACCATAATGGCAAAAGGCACCCACATTCAGTTGTTCGAATTAATTCATAGGGAGCTTAGATATTGACGAATATGAAGAGCATGCCATCCATGGGCTGTAACTATTCACTAGTGCAAAACCGGGCTATAACACGGGCTCGTGGGACCAGTGGACGGATTATTTGGTGGAGCGGTGGTTCATCCTGCACATTAACGGTGACGTATCTCGGCGGCGTGGCGCAGTGGAGACTCGGCGTCCGATGTGTGGCGAGGGACTCGCGCAGGAGGGTGACGTTGCCTGGCGTCATGGTGGTGGCGTCATGGTGGATGCAGCAATACAACACTGAAGATGGATTGGTGGCAGGTGGCTGCGGCGGCCTCATACCCGACAGGCATCCTGGTTGAGAAGTGCGCTGGACTAGTGGGTGCCCCATACCCTGCAGGCGTCCTGGTTGGGACCTCAGGTCTTAGATGTTAGGTTTGGCTGCAAGGTCTGTTTGGTATTAGACCCAGACTATCAGCATCCCTTCATCAACTGGATAGGAGTAGCGACAGATGTTGCCTAGACGGTGGCTTTAGTCTTACTTCTTGTATCACTTTGTAAGGTCTTGTGTGAATAAATAATAAAGTGGTTGCATGCATCATCCAGATGCAGAGGCCAGGGGTCCTCCTTGTTTTCTAAAAAAAATAGCGCGGGCTCGTAAGGCCCTTTAGTGCCGGTTCTGTAACCGGCACTAAAGGGTGGGTGGACTAAAGGTCCCCCCTCCCCCTAGTCTCGGTTCAACACGAACCGTCACTAAAGGGCGGCATGAGCCCGCACTAGGGGCTGGGAGACCATTAGTACTGGTTGGTAACACCAACCGGTACTAAAAGGTTTATGGGGTTTTGGATTTATGATTTCTTTTTTTCTTTAATTTTGTATTTTCCAGTTAATACTTTTTCATTTGCTGGTATTTTACGATACTACATATTGTACACGTTATGCATATATATAAATAGAATTTCTCATAGAACAGATCATACAATTTGGTATATACAATTTCTCCTACATGGAGGTATTACTACGATGGTAGCGGGTAATGGACTCCTCGTTAGGATCTATGACCCGGTCGAGCAAAAGTTCCGCTATTTCTTCTTGAATTGCCCGTACATGATCCATTGGTAGGAGCTTCTCCCGCACCTCCTTGAACTTCAAAGAAGGAGATCAAATATGCATGTATTAGTTGTGTGTTTATATATTAGATATCGATAATGATGTAAAAATTGTGAATAGTGCTTTGGCAAGCGTACCCATTGCTGTCTTTCAGATCTCCTCCTTTCCGATGCCATCGTGCGAATGATCTCGCAAACGTAGTATGCACATAAATCATTCCCCGACAACTGCTTCATGCACTTTACGAGAATAGAATTTAATTATATAATAATTAATCAAGCATGATAACTAATGGTATTGAAACTAGAATTAAAAATAGATGGTAGCTAGCTAGTACTACTTAATTACTTATACCTTGGGTCGATACCAATATAGCTTTTGTTTCCATTCGCCTGGAACCTCTTTGATGAACTTTTGCCAAGCCCTGCCAGCCAGCAAAGTAAATGAATAAAAGGAGTTATTAATTAGTCGATATTAGGAAATGACGAACTAAATAGGCCGACATATAGTTTGATAATGATTGAAATTACGTGTTGACTATCCCCTTCACGATTTCTGTTGGAAATATGCCCTAGAGGCAATAATAAAAGTGTTATTATTATATTTCTTTGTTCATGATAATAGTCTTTTATTCATGCTATAACTGTGTTATCCGGAAATCGTAATACACGTGTGAATACATAGACCATAATATGTCCCTAGTGAGCCTCTAGTTGACTAGCTCGTTGTGATAAATAGATAGTCATGGTTTCCTGGCTATGGACATTGGATGTCGTTGATAACGGGATCACATCATTAGGAGAATGATGTGATGGACAAGACCCAATCCTAAGCCTAGCACAAAGATCGTGTAGTTCGTATGCTAAAGCTTTTTTAATGTCAAGTATCTTTTCGTTAGACCATGAGATTGTGCAACTCCCGGATACCGTAGGAATGCTTTGGGTGTATCAAACATCACAACGTAACTGGGTGGCTATAAAGGTGCATTACAGGTATCTCCGAAAGTGTCTGTTGGGTTGGCACGAATCGAGACTGGGATTTGTCACTCCGTGTAAATGGAGAGGTATCTCTGGGCCCACTCGGTAGGACATCATCATAATGTGCACAATGTGACCAAGGGGTTGATCACGGGATGATGTGTTACGGAACGAGTAAAGAGACTTGCCGGTAACGAGATTGAACAAGGTATCGGTATACCGACGGTCGAATCTCGGGCAAGTACAATACCGTTAGACAAAGGGAATTGAATACGGGATCGATTGAGTCCTTGACATCGTGGTTCATCCGATGAGATCATCGTGGAACATGTGGGAGCCAACATGGGTATCCAGATCCCGCTGTTGGTTATTGACCGGAGAACGTCTCGGTCATGTCTACCTGTCTCCGGAACCCGTACGGTCTACACACTTAAGGTTCGATGACGCTAGGGTTATAAAGGAAGTTTGTATGTGGTTACCGAATGTTGTTCGGAGTCCCGGATGAGATCCCGGACATCACGAGGAGTTCCGGAATGGTCCGGAGGTAAAGATTTATATATGGGAAGTCCTGTTTTGGACACCGGAAGAGTTTCGGGGTTTATCGGTAATGTACCGGGACCACCGGGAGGGTCCCGGGGGTCCACCAAGTGGGGCCACCGGCCCCGGAGGCTTGTATGGGCCTAGAGTGGAAAGGGACCAGCCCCAGAGTGGGCTGGTGCGCCTCCCACCCTTGCCCAAGGCGCAGTTAGGAAGGGAGAGGGGAAACCCTAGGTGCAGATGGGCCTATAGGCCCACCCTAGGGCGCGCCCCCTCTCTCCCCCTCTTGGCCGCCCCCTCCAAGTCCCATCTAGGGCTGGCCGCACCCCTTGGGGTGGGAAACCCTAAAGGGGGCGTAGCCCCCCTTCCCCCTATATATACTTGAGGCATTGGAGCAGCCCAATACATGAGAACTTCTCCTCTTGGTGCAGCCCTACCTCTCTTCCTTTTCCTCATATCTCGCGGTGCTTGGCGAAGCCCTGCAGGACTACCATGCTCCTCCATCACCACCACGCCGTTGTGCTGCTGTTGGATGGAGTCTTCCTCAACCTCTCCCTCTCCCTCTCTCCTTGCTGGATCAAGGCGTGGGAGATGTCATCGGGCTGTACGTGTGTTGAACGCGGAGGTGCCGTCTGTTCGGCACTAGGATCTCCGGTGATTTGAATCACGACGAGTACGACTCCTTCAACCCCATTCTCTTGAACGCTTCCGCTTAGCGATCTACAAGGGTATGTAGATGCACTCTCCTTCCCCTCGTTGTTGGTTTCTCCATAGATAGATCTTGGTGACACGTAGGAAAATTTTGAATTTCTGCTACGTTCCCCAACAATTTCTTACTACTCGACTAGTTTAAGTAGCGAGTCTAGAACTTCAACTTCTTAATCTTCAACTTCTTAATCTTCAACTCAAATGATTAACAAGATCCAGTGGAAACTGCATGAGCACACATTTGCATGTATAAATTAAGCGGGCATGTGCATACCACTCATCAACTACCATAAACCCTATACACTTATTAATTAACATCTAGCTAGTAAGCAAAAACAGAATTTGTAGTACAAGACAGTGTGACTCACACGAAGTTGTAAGGAAGTAGTATATCTCGATTGGTATTTAGGCGCTTCAAGAACTCTAGGAAGCTTTTCTCTGTTTCATCTCAATAGAATTCATGTGACCATGTCGTTGTGATTAACGGTATTTGGGTCAATAAACCCAATGCCATAGCGTCCAACTTTTTTTCTATTCATAGATCTTCATTCTGCATAATACCGCAGAAAAGAATATAGTGAGGATAATTACAGGTAATGATCAACGAGCACTACAACTAGCTAGAGATATAAATTACAGAAATAAATCACTTACAGACAGTAGCAACTGACGATAGATTTGTCGAGTGTGTCTTGATTGAATAAATGAAATAGTTCTGTAAACTCAACATACAGAGCATTCTCATGGTAGTAATGCTCTGCCTTGACTTTCACCATGAGGGACTCTCAATTTGGCAGTCTTGGCAGTTTTCATGTACCATTCATGCAATTCATACATTCTCGTTGAGAGGTTCTTGACCTCCTCATGATTGACCAAATGTTCGCCGCAGACATATTTCCGTTTTAGTTCCTGCTCTATAAAAGTGTCCATGGGCTTGAGCTCTAGGAGTTGTTCTACAGCGCATTCGATCTTTGCAGTCTGCCTTCTATGATCGTTGGTTATTACCAGATGATCGGCCGCGCCTGTACTCATGTGTGTTGGCACAATGAGCGGGGGGATCGGTTGCACTACCTGTTCTCCCAGCTGGGGAACATTTTTCCTACTTTTTTTGGCAGCTGCTTGGCTGAAGCTCGAACTTGACTCCTTTTGTTGTGCTTGATATGCCTTCCTGATTTGGCGCTCATAGTCTGAGTCAACAGGCTTGGGATCTGGTGGTTGAGTCATATGAATAAAGTGGTCAATGGCATGCTCAGGCACTTTCTCCTTTGGAGGCAGTGGTGGTTTCGTTCCAAAATGGGCGTCCAATTGTCTCCTGCATTCAGCTTCGTTTTCCTCTTCGCTCATGTCATAAGGCCTCTTCGGAAGAGGCGCGAGGCTTGGACCATATTGGAATCTCTTGCATCCTGAACAATAGTTATGGAGGCTCTCCTCTATTGTTGCTTAGGCGGCGGAGCCCGCTGAGGTGGCGGATACGGCTTACGCGGTGCCTGACTTGGAGGAGGAGGCCTGGGCTGACCCGGTGCCGAACTTGGAGGAGGAGGAATGGGCTCACACGGTGCCAGACTTGGAGGAGGAGGAGTGGCCTCACGCGTTGGCGGACTTAGAGGAGCAGGAGTCTGCAAAGGTGGTGGCTGACTTGGATGAGTTGGAGTCGACTACTGACGCGGTGGTGGACAAGGAGGAGGAGGCGGCTGACGTGGTGTGGATGGCCTTGGAAACACGATGCAATCCTTTCTCCATAAAACGATACGATGCAATGCGTCTCCCAGTGTGTTCTCGTCGTCACATCTAGGAATGTCAAGCTGTAGCCCCCAATATTCTGCCACCACTTCATCAACCACAATACGAGCATAGTAAGCTGGAATCGGATTGCAATGGAAGGTTGCTTCAGGAGGATTTGTATAAGCAACGCCATCTGCCACCTTGATGGATATGTTCTTCATTTTGAACTATAGCTCACAATTAGTGTTACCAATGATGTCATCCACACGGTATCTATCCAACAGTGGTGCCTTATCGCCCGGTGCGGAACCCACGTTGCTTCTCAGCATGGATGGGATGGTGCTATCCAATGCTGGATCCACTAGCTCCTGCCGATACAGAGACCCCCTTCCCTGGCTGATTTTGTCGATGTGCAGCTGCCTCCGCTAGAATTGGAGTGCCAACACCGCGTGCACTGATTCTAGGCCTTTAAGGCATTCTGTTTCCTGCTTCCTCTACTCCTCGTCCACCTTCCTCTTCTTCTCCTCCATCTTCTTTCTCGCACGGCTTATGTAGTCGGCGTTCTAGTCTGCAAACCCCTCATACCACAGAGCAACACCTTTGCCTCGTGTTCTTCCCAGGTGTTCAGGATTTCCTAGGGCGCGCGTAAGCTTGTCATTCCCTCTGTTGGGCGTGAACACACCTGTTTGAGCCTCTTCTATTGCAACAAGTATTTGGAGGTCGACTCCTTTAAGACTTGCCTTCTTCAAAACTTGGCCTGTCTCTGGGTCCAACGCCCCCCATGCGCATAGAATCAAGTCCTGCATCTAGGGGGCCAGCTCAATTTAACTAGACTGATCCTTGCATCCAGCATCTCTTGCTTAGCCTTATCCCACTTAGGCCGGGCCACCGCATAGTCATCTGGTCCCAGCCTATGGAAATGCTCCTTTTTCACGACATTGATCATATTTATTCTCGACCGTTCCTTAGCTAATTCCGATTCCTTGAATTTCATGAAAGCTAGCAAGTGATCTCTTTGCTTCTCCAGTGTTCCCAAGAATTTTGGAGTCTTCTTTCCTCCTTCGACGTACTTGGCCCATATAGTTTTCTTGTGCTTGTTGAATGCAACCGCCATCTTCCTAAGAGCAACGTTCTTGACTTTATCCACATCTTCAGTTGTGAAATGATCTGGTAGCATGAAATGTGACATGAGAGATTCCCAAAGCAATTTTTTGCTCTATCGTCAACAAAAGAAAGATCTCGATGTGGCTTTGCTGGCTTTTTCCATTCTTGAATGGAGATCGGGAGTTGGTCCTTCAGAAGAACACCGCACTGACGAACGAACTTTCCCGCCTTCTTCTTAGGCGCGATAGGTTTGCCATTATGTTTGATGGCATCGATTTTGTACTTTATGCCTTATACAAAATCATTAAAAAATGTGATGATCACCAGATGCCTGCTTCCATAAACATACCTCGCCGATATTTGCTATTTCAAGATCTTCATCATAGTTCTGGACTTCATCAATTCGCTCGTCTTGATCGAAGATCATATCACCCTCCCTGGTATTGTTCAGATATTGTGAGCCGTCATCTTCTTCATTCGGATCATCGGGCCGGCTCGGGGAGCGTATGAGCTCGAACAGAGCCTCTTCTCCTTCTTTGCCGGTATTGTCTGCCATAGCTTTTACTTAACTAATCCAGAAGAAATATAAAACAATTTAGTACGCATCTCAAATAATAATAGATAATTGATACACATCTCGAATAATACTAGATAATATATATGCATCTCGAAAGATAAAACTGAATCATAGTAGATAATTAATATGCATCATCGAATAAAATCTCGAATACATCGTCTCGAATATTATCGAATAGTATATATAATCTCGAATACATTGTATCCAATATTATCGAATACATCACTAGCTAGCTAATATATATCGAATACTATCGAATTATCTAGTTCACTCGCAGTTCCTGAGGCGCGGGTGGTGGACACCCAAAGAGAATGAACCATCACAGGATCATAGCTCGAGTGAGATCCCCAAAGAACCTACCAGGTATTGGAGAACCTGACATCCATAGCAGCTATGTAGCGACGGACGTACTCGTCCTCCTCCCTGACAAGGCGACGTACCACCTTCGGCGGGGTTGGCTCCCTCTGCACCGAAAGTGGCCCACGCGAACGCCACCAAAGCAGCTCCGGGTCGACGACGGGACCTGGGGCTGGGTTCGTCACCAAGCGGCGCCCCCCTGAAGGTAGCACCTCCCAGTGCCAGATCGGCGGAGCCCAGTCCCGGACATGGCTCCTTTGAAGCAGGACATCGTCGCGAACGGGTCGACTGCAAGGATGCGGCCCGGGCATCGTTGACGTCGAGAACAAATACTATATGCAAATGTAACATTTTTTAAATGAATGGATTGTGATTTCTTATATAAAAATTCTATATGCAAATGTAACATAACAGATTCTCTTAAGAAATTCTAATTTAGTGAGGCACAATTTACATTGCAGGTTTGTATAGCTACAATTAACTAATGTCATGCATCTCTCACACATTTCTACCTTCAAAGTAATTGCCACAATGTTTGTCAAGTACTCCATTCCAAAGTAAGATGGGCCATGTGCGAAGTCAATATTGTCTCTCTTCATAATTGGGTGATTGCTTTTAGAACGCCCTGGTAGATAATGCTATAGTTTTACAATACGATCAAGCAGTATAGTCGTTTCTAATTCACATCTAAATAACCAATATTCAGGACAAAAAAGAAAGCAACCAACGTATATTGTCATGCAAGTCAAATATTTTTGACATTTCGTCGTAAGACAAATATCTTTGACATATCATTGTATAACAGTCCAATGAGTGGATGGTCAAAGTAAAAACGCTACAAAGAAAACCGCGCAGAAATGCGCGCGACTACTTATAGTATATACCAATGGGCAGTCTATCCAATGGACAACATGGGAACCTCCAAATAAGACAACACAAAAGAGGGAAACCGACCTACAGAATATATGACGTCCAAAACATACGTGAGTCTTTCGACATACGGCACATGCTCAACCTTTTGACCAGTACACATGCAAATCCAACTCTTTAAACAAATCGCGTGCAAATGGATTACAGGACCAGGGCATCCAAGGATTCATCCAAATAGGAAACTGCCAAACCCAACCCACCTAGTCAAATTCAAAGAAACCATGCAGCGCACATGTGAGGCAGGGAGAATGTCCCAAACCTTTCCTCAAAAAAAAAAAGAATGTCCCAAATCTCATGAGAAATTGCTGGATCCATCCACCAAGCATACCCAGCCAAATCCTTCACTCATTATCGTGTCATCTCCTCATAGGCCCTATTTTGGCTACAAAAAAATTCAGGAAGACCACAAAAAGGAAACGAAGTGAGAAATAGGAAATTTAGTGTCCGGCTTCAGTTGACTAATCCACCTTGCTTGTAAGAAACACTAACTTTTACAAAAGAGACACCACTATGGATCGGTAAAAAATAAAACCATTGCGATCCAGTACAATAACTGCATGCATGGCATGTGAGCTCACATGGCATACCAAGCCATTTCAATATAGCACTAAATATATTCTCATCTAGATTATGACTGAAAATACAATATATATAAAGAGTAGTTGTAATAAGGACGACCTCCCTAGGAATAAAAGCAAGCAATCAAGCAAGAGCTCCTCGAAAAAATCAAGGATGAGTGGGTGCTCACATAAGTATTATGGATCATATATATGATACGTTACCCAAGCGCCCGCTTTGTTGTTGCTTGCAGCAAGAGTGAGGAAGCAAATTAAGCATGGTAGTACCCTCAGTCTGGTCAACTTATATGCGTCGTGATGCATGTAGAGTTTTTTTGGTTGGGTTACAGGCTTTGTCATCCCTGGCGTGGAACATCTATGGGGTTTGTGAAGACGTTTTTTGGTTGCTGCACTAAAGAAGTCAAAATGTTGCTTCGCGAGGGCACAACCGCATTGTCATTAGGCTGCCAAACATTCAAATTCGAGTTCCTCGACATCCACTCAGAACGATGACAGCCACATCGATAGTGATTAGAGGAAATAACAAAGCCACATCAATGTTCTATGTAAGGTCGAGCAGAAGCTCTGCCTGTTGTCTCAGTGATGCATGACCCCAATCAAGCATCTACTGTCCCAAAGCTCTACCTGCCCGCCGCAGAGACAAAAATCTATCGTTCTGTTGGAGGTCTGCATGCTGGCCCGAGGAGGGACATATTCACATGACTGATCTCTAACTCAAATTTCCAATGTATCCCATTTCTAAAATAGGCCCCTTTCAAATTCGGCCATGTTTGCTCTCTGCATAGGATTGTTCATATAGTACGTGACTGTCACATCTCTATTGTAGTTTCAAGCATATATATTACTTCTACTACAGAATGAAACTAGCAATTTATGGACAAGGTCTAACTACATACTTCATTAATTCACAGAACTTAATGTGCCTTGCTTTTTTTTGAAGTGTGTAAACACAGTGGTTGCGGAGCTCACATCTCTGAGCTGCATCAGCACATTCAATGTATGTAGCCTTGACAGGCCCTCAAATTGTGCTTCGTCTTAATTATGCAAATAGGGTCCACTCCCTTACAAACAGAACGGTGATGTCCCCTAGCGCTTTTCTATCCATTGTTTTCCCGTATAACCACTTATTCCATTACAAGCTAGGTGCCTTCCACCCACACCGGTTTTCTCTGAGGGTACAGGCCCTCCTACCGTTCTCGTGAGGTTAAGGTGTACGAAAGTGTCAACCATTCTGATGTGTTTGAGAAAACCAAACTGTTGGTGAGGATCACAGAACTTAATGTGCCTTGCTTCACAGAACTTAATGTGCCTTGCTTTTATTTTTTTTCCCTTTTGTTGCAAGGGGGTGGCCCAAATTTCAGAGGATCCAATAACCAATATATTGAAACCCTTCCGTTTTCACAAAAAGAAAGAATCCTAAATAACGAATTTAGCTGGAGTTTGACAGAATATTTCGCAACAATTTCAGGAAACAACCAAATCTTCCTCCCTTGTACATATATAATTAGAAGAATGTTCTTGCCCGTGTTACCATACAGGAGTTTTTTGTTTAACCTTTAACTTTTATGTATGTACCACCTGGCAAAAGAAAAAAATACGATCAGGCACCAAGAAGAATAATAGACCCAAAGTGGTCGGACCCTTTCTCAGACCCTGCGCAAGCGGGAGCTACATGCACTGGGGCTGCCCTGCCCACACAAGAAGAAAGAATATTCGTCCTATCCTATACTCCTCCACGGTAATGTTGCACATACTTTGGACACAAAGAAAAAATAAAATTATTTTTTTGAACCCTAAACTCTGAACTCTAAACGCAGGATGCACTTCCCCGAGATGAACGTCCCGTCAGCAAAAGACGACCATCACGTGTGCTGCCGTCAGCATGGAGGGGGCACGTGGAGAAGAGGGAATCGACTAGGCGATGGTGCGGGATGTGGGGCTGGCCCCCTCACAACACACCTGCTCCTTCCCATTGCCATTATTTTTTTCTCTTCTTCTATTATATTTAAATGCACTCCTCCTACATGCATTGAACAAAAACCTCTTGCAGTGCCAGAGGATTTGGCCGAACCTGCAACAAACAATTCAGGTTAAATAGACAATCTCTTACTCAAATCTCCTACAATCCGAGGACAAGTTGATGGAATTAGCTGTAAATCGTAATGGCATTATAATGTTGTGCCAGTGCTTTTTGACGTGTGATTCGCTAGGGCAAACTAAGCGTATCATGCCATTGTGAAATAATATAGACTACCTACGAAATACAGAAGAGGGGTCCTCTCACTACTAGGAAAAAGCTTATACACATAATCTTAGCAGTAGCGTTGGGTAAAATAAGGCGCTGTTGCTACTTAGTAGTAGCGCGTGTCAGTTAGACGCGCTACTGCTATCCTTTCAGCAGCTCCGCGTTTTAGCAAAACGCGTTGCTGCTAAGTTTGAACTGGGGCATAATGGCTAGCCCCACCTAGTAGCAGCGCGTATAAAGATAGCGCGCTACTGCTATTCCGTAGTAGTGGCGCTTTTCTTAGATACGCGCTACTACTATCCCTACCTTATCGTCCCCCACGCGACAGAGACCCCCTCACTCTCCCTCTCACTCAGTACCTTCTCCCCCGCGCCCCCGTCATCCGCCACCGCCGCCGCTGGAGATCTGGTGCCTCACATCCACTGAGGTACTCCCTCCTCCATCCTCCTCCCTCCTCCCCTCCTCCCTCCTTCTACGTCCGCCCCCTCCTCCCTCTTCCACAGGGAGCCCCTCCTCCCTCCTCATCACCATCCTCCTCCCTCCTCCCCT
>NC_041381.1:36826439-36835217 GCF_002162155.2 Triticum dicoccoides | reverse complement strand
GCCCCTCCTCCCTCCTCCACCGCCCTCCTCCTCCGGCCGCCCCCTCCTCCCTCCTCCACCGGCCGCCCCGTCCTCCCTCCTCCTCCGGCCGCCCACTGTTCTTAGTAAGAATCAGTTTATTTTTATTTATAGTAATTGATTAGTCGAACTAGTTAAATTAATAGAACGAGGTGAACTAGTTTATTTTTAGTAAGAAGTAGTTTATTTTTATTTATAGTAATTGCTTAGTTGAACTAGTTAAATTAATAGAACTAGTTTATTTTTAGTAAGAACTAATTTATTTTTAGTAAGACCTAGTTTATTTTTATTTATAGTAAGTGTTAAGTCGAAGTAGTTGAATTAATACAGCTAGTTTATTTTAGTAAGAAAATTTAGCTATATGATATTTGATGATCTAATTAAAATTTTACTATAGAACTAGTTTATATTTAGTAAGAAAAATAATAAAACTTGTTTGATTTTTATGTCATTATCACTTTGTCATCAAATAATGCTATATGATATTTGATGATCTAATTAAAGTTTACTCAGTGGAATATGCAGGCTTAGTCGTGTCTCCTTGGAGTGATCGTCATCCGAGCTACCTCCACTTCCTCTACACCCGAGTCGGTGAGCTAAAAGTCCACCTCCTCCTTCTCCACCTTCCTCTACTTCCGAACTAGGGTATTTAGTTATCAGATATATTGAAATGTTTTTGTCAATATTGAACCATGGAAATGCAATGAGCACCATTTTATGCTCATGTGCGATGTGTTCATTCATTTCCAAGTGACCAATGTTTTGCCGGAGTGTTGATTAATTTCCATTCCGGCAAATTTCAGGCTCTCGGTATGTCCTATTTTAGCAAAGGTCATGCCGAATTTTTTCGTGAATTTAAGCATGACTTGTGCTAGAATATGTAGGAAACATCGAGTGCCCCGGGTTTGCTAGAAAGAGAATTAAACGACATTTTGAGTTGACTTTAAGTATGTCGGGGCTCCATACATGATTGTCCAAAAATCGGTGAGGGAGAGTCTCCACCATATATGAGAGAAGAATGTTGACTGTTGTCGTGGGGGTCGCGTTTCCTTCTTCTCTTTGTGCTAGACCTTTGTTATGCACTAGGGGAAGAAGGATTAGTGACCATCATCGATGGTTGAAAATCGATGACGGAGTGTCCACCATATATGAGAGAAGAAGAAAGCTGACTGTTGTTGTGGGGGTCACTTCTCTTTCTTTTCCTTATGCTAGATATTTGTAATGCACTAGGGAAAGGAGGAGTAGCGACCATCACCAACGGTCGCAATATCAAAGAGGGAGAGCCCACCATATACGTGAGATGAGAGTTTAGGAAGGAAGACTCGACAGACCTATAGTCAACCCGTTGCATATTGAGTAATAGTGAGCTGTGTGTTGAGTTCCCTGGTAGTGGCCTTCGGTCGATTTTTCATTAATGTTTCAACTATGAACATAGGAAATGTCTGACGACGAAAAGGAATTCGATATATGCGAATACTGCGAAGACAAGCGTGGCCTGTGTGATAGGCCTCACCTAGTTGGTGGTATGCGCTTCAGCTTCAAGCTGGATGATGATACATCTTCAACGTATCTATAATTTTTGATTGTTCCATGCTATTATATTACCCCTTTTGGATGTTTATGGGCTTTATTTTACACATTTATATCATTTTTGGGACTAATCTACTAACTGGATGCTCAGCCCATATTGATGTTTTTTTGCCTATTTCAGTATTTCGAAGAAAAGGAATATCAAACGGAGTCCAAACGGAATGAAACCTTCGGCAGCGTGATTTTTGGAACAAACGTGATCCGGAGAGCTTGGAGTGCAAGTCAAGAAGCTGCCGAGGAAGCCACGAGATAGGAGCCCCCCCCCCCTTGTAGGGTGCGCCCCCTCTCTCGTCGGCCCCTCGGGCGGCCACCGACGTACTTCTTCCTCCTATATATACCTACGTACCCCATCGGCCCTCGTCCCGGTTATGATTCAGATGTGGTATATTCTCTTTTATAACTATTTGTTGCATTTAGTGTTTATGACAAATTATACCCATCAAGTTGACATAGATATTTTTATGTAGGTGGTATGTGAACCGGAAATTCCAACCGACCCTATTGTCGAGAGGTTAAATTTAGTTGAAAAAGAAAACAAGTATTTGAAAAAAAAAACTGAAAAGAATTGAGGGGGAGAAGATGGAATTGGATTTGCATGTTACCGATGTCGTTGATGATCACAAGATCAAGATGGAGAAAATGCGCTTGAAGATTAGAAAGATTAGAAATGCCATCCATAGTGAGGCTTGGTATCATTATGCTGTTGGATCAATTGTTACCTTAGTTGCGATCTTGATCGCGTTTGTTGTATACAGCTAGAGAGTTATTTGTATGTTGTTTTATGAGAATAAGTGTTGTACGAACTTTATGTATGAACTTGTATTAATTTGGTATTTTCGGTGCTGTGTAAATGAAGATGAGACGGCAATGGATGTACGATGACCGATGCTCTCCCCAGTTAGTTAGTGGCGTGCATACTTTTCTCCTTGCGGCTGAGGCAAACAAGTGGGCAGATGGTTTTATGCCTTTCCATGTGCTGGCTGCAAGAATGATCTGAATTACTCTAAGTCAAGAACCATTCACGTCCACCTGTTTGAGTCTGGTTTCATGCCCCACTATAATGTTTGTACCAAGCACAAAGAAAGAGGGGTTATGATGGAAGACAATGAAGAAGAAGAGGACGACGACTGCTATCCTATCCATGGGTTCCCTGAATACGATGGTACAACAATGATGGAAGAAGTCAAGCCGACAATGCGGGAAGAAGCTGAAGAAGAGGCATCAGATGAGCCCGCTAATGATCTAGGTCGGGCTATTGCCGACACAAAGAGAAAATGCGCAAGTGAAAAGGAGAAGAAGAAGTTGCAGCGCATGTTAGAAGATCACAAGAAATTGTTGTACCTGAATTGCGAAGCTGACAAGAAAAAGCTAGGCACCACACTGGAATTGCTGCAATAGAAGGCAGAGAATGGTGTATCTGACAAGGGATTTGGAAAGTTGCTGATAATGTTAAAGAAGATGCTTCCAATGGACAATGAATTGCCAGAGAGTACATACGAAGCAAAGAAGGTTCTCTACCCTCTAGGATTAGAGGTGCATAAGATAGATGCATGCCCAACTGATTGCATCTTCATCCGTGGTGAGTACGAGGATTTCATAGCGTGCCCAGTATGCGGTGCGTTGCCCTATAAGATCAGCCGCGATGACCCTGGTGATGTCAAGGGCGATCGCCCCAGGAAGAAGATTCCTGCCAAGGTGATGTGGTATGCTCCTATAATACCACGGTTGAAATGTTTGTTCCAAAACAAAGAGCATGCCAAGTCGATGCAATGGCACATAGAAGACCGTAAGAAAGACGGGAAGTTGAGAGTACCCGCTGACGGGTCACAGTGGAGAAAAATCGAGAGAAAGTACTGGGAGGGCTTTGCAGGTGATGCAAGGGACGTATGGTTTGGTCTAAGCACATATGGCAATTATCCCTTTGCAGAGAAGAGCAGCAACCATAGCACCTAGACTGTGACTCTATGTATGTATAACTTTGCTCCTTGGTTGTGCATGAAGCGGAAGTTCATTATGATGCCAGTGGTCATCCAAGGCCCTAAGCAACCCCGCAACGACATTTATGTGTACCTAAGGCCATTAGTTCAATAACTCTTATAGCTGTGGAATGGAAAAGGTGTACGGGCATGGGATGAGCACAAAATGGAAGCATTTGACCTAAATGCGTTGCTGTTTGTGACCATCAATGATTGGCCTGCTCTTAGTAACCTTTCAGGACAGACAAGCAAGGGATACCACGCATGCACGCACTGTTTGGATGATACCGACAATATATATTTGGATAATTGTAAGAAGAATGTGTACTCGGGACATCGCCGATTTCTTTCGAGCAGACATCCCATAAGAAAGAAAGTCAAGCATTTCAAAGGTGAGGCAGATCACCGAACGAAGCCTCGCCACCGTATCGGTGATGATGTACATGATATGGTCAAGGATTTGAAGGTAATCTTTGGAAAGTGTCCTGGCAGACAATCTGTTCCGAATGACGATGATGGACGTGCACCCATGTAGAAGAAGAAATCCATATTTTGGGACCTGCCCTATTGGAAAGACCTAGAGGTCCGCTCTGCAATCCACGTGATGCACGTGATGAAGAATCTTTGTTTGACCCTGCTTGGCTTCTTGGGCGTGAATGGGAAGACAAAATATACATCGAAGGCACGGGAGGACCAACAACGTATGGACAGAAAGGACGGCATACATCAGGGTCATGCCAGCTATGCTATTACCAAAGAAGAGAAGGAAATCTTCTTTGAATGATTGCTCAGTATGAAGGTACCGTCTAGAACTATGTGCATTCCCCAATGCAATCTCTCAGAAGGTAATCTATCCAGAAATCATACCAAGGTTGGAGAATGATTTGGTGCAATGTCTTATCAGTTTCGAGTTGGTGTTCCCACCATCCTTCTTAAATATCATGACGCACGTCCTAGTTCACTTATGCGAAGAAATTGTCGTTCTGGGTTCTGTATTTCTACACAATATGTTCCCCTTTGAGAGGTTGATGGGAGTCTTAAAGAAATATGTTCATAACCGTTCTAGGCTAGAACGATGCATCTCCAAGGGCCATGAAAATGAGGAGGTCATTGAGTTTTGTGTTGACTTTATTCCTGACCTTAAGCCGATTGGTGTTCCTGAATCGTGGCATGAGGGCAGACTGGGTGGAAATTGCATGCTAGGACCAGATCAAATAATATGTATGGACAGGTATTCTCTCACTGAAGCACACTACACAACTCTACAAAATTCCGCCTTGGTGGCTCCGTATATTGAGGAACACAAGAATCTTTTAAGCTCCAAATACCCGGAGTAGTTTGAAGAGTGGATTACACATGAACAAACGAGGACTTTCGCCGGTTGGTTGCAGACACGTGCCATGCTTGACGCCTCTATTCAAGATGACATGTACTTGCTATCCTAGTTACCATCTTCGAACATATTTACTTTCAAAGGGTACGAGATAAATGGGAATACATTTTACACGATCGCCCAAGATAAAAAGAGCACCAACCAAAACATTGGTGTCCGCTTTGATGCAGCAACCAGTAGGGGAAATGACAAATATTATGGTTACATAAAGGAGATATGGGAACTTGACTATGTACGTGATTTGAAGGTCCTTTTGTTTCGGTGCAAATGGGTCAATATGACAGGAGGCGGCATAAAGGAAGACCCGTAGTATGAAATGACAACAGTGGATTGATACGTCTCCAACGTATCTATAATTTTTGATTGTTCCATGCTATTATATTACCTGTTTTGGATGTCTATGGGCTTTATTTTACACATTTATATCATTTTTGGGACTAACCTACTAATTGGAGGCCCAGCCCGTATTGCTGTTTTTTTGCCTATTTAAATATTTTGAAGAAAAGGAATATCAAACGGTGTCCAAACGGAATGAAACCTTCGGCAGCCTGATTTTTGGAACGAACGTGATCCAGAGAACTTGGAGTGCAAGCCAAGAAGCAGCCGAGGCGGCCACGAGATAGGAGGGTCCGCCCCCCTGTCTCGTGGACCCCTCGGGCGGCCACCGATGTACTTCTTCCTCCTATATAAGCCTACATATCCAGGGAGCCACCGAAGAAATATTTCCGCCACCGTAACCTTCTGTATCCGCGAGATCCCATTTTGGAGCCGTCGCCGGCATTCTATCGGAGGGGGAATCCACCACGGAGGGCTTCTACATCAACACCATAGCCCCTCCAATGAGTTGTGAGTAGTTTACCACAGACCTTCGGGTCCATAGTTATTAGCTAGATGGCTTCTTCTCTCTTTTTTGATCTCAATACAATGTTCTCCCCCTCTCTTGTGGAGATCTATTCGATGTAATCTCTTTTTGCGGTGTGTTTTTTGAGATCCGATGAATTGTGGGTTTATGATCAAGTTTATCAATGAATAATAAATGAATCTTCTCTGAATTCTTTTATGTATGATTGAGTTATCTTCGCAAGTCTCTTCGAATTATCGGTTTGGTTTGGCCTACTAGATTGATCTTTCTTGCCATGGGAGAAGTGCTTAGCTTTGGGTTCAATCTTGCGGTGTTCTTACCCAGTGAAAGAAAGGGTTGCAAGACACGTATTGTATTGTTGCCATCGAGGATAAAAAGATGGGGTTTATATCATATTGCTTGAGTTTATCCTTCTACATCATGTCATCTTTCTTAATGTGTTACTCTGTTCTTATGAACTTAATACTCTAGATGCATGCTGGATAGCGGTCGACGTGTGGAGTAATAGTAGTGGATACAGGCAGGTCGGTCTACTTGTCATGGACGTGATGCTCATATACATGATCATGCCTAGATAACATCATAATTATTCGCTTTTCTATCAATTGCTCGACAGTAATTTGTTGACCCGCCGTAATACTTATGCTATCTTGAGAGAAGCCTCTAGTGAAACCTATGGCCCCCGGGTCTATCTTTTATCATATAAGCTTTCAATCTACTTTTATTTGCATCTTTACTTCCTGCATCTATATCACAAAATACCAAAAATATATTTATCTTATCATATTATCTCTATCAGATCTCACTTTCGCAAGTGGCCGTGAAGGGATTGACAACCACTTTATCGCGTTGGTTGCAAGTTCTTTGTTTGTTTGTGTAGGTTCGTGGGACTTGTGAGGAGCCTCCTATTGGATTGATACCTTGGTTCTCAAAAACTGAGGGAAATACTTACGCTACTGTGCTGCATCACCCTTTCCTCTTCAAGGAAGACCAACGCAAGCTCAAGATGTAGCATGGATCTCAACAATCTTGCCTACGTATACAAACCATTCGTCCTAGTCAATGATGTGGCACAGGTTTTCTATGTGAAGGACATGTCTACCAAGCCGAGAAAAAGGAAAAGATAAGGAAGCAAATACATTATACGATGAGCCAAAATGCCACATAGTTCTTTCAGGTAAAAGAAACATCGTGGGAGTGGATAACAAGACAGACATGTTAGAAGATTATGAAAAGTTTCATGAAATTGCTCCCTTCATAGTGAATATTGACTCGAGCAATCAGTTAAATGATGAAGGTTTTCCATGGTTACGGCGCAAAGTTTCACACCCGAAGACAGTAGGGAATCTTTGTAATAGTTAGGGTGCTTATCTATTTTGCATTTGAAACGTGTACTTTTGTGCTTCGGACAAATGTGTACCTTTCTGACTTCATTTGCTAATGTTCAGCTCATTTACTGAATTTTTTTGATAAATGACCCTGAAAGTGAAAAGCACTACAATGAACTCTGAAAAGGTTGAAAGTTGGCATGGTATCAACATTTCACCCACATAGCATGTGCAAAAACTTTAGAGGGTTACGACAAAAACTGGATGCACTTCGTGTACAAAATGGACAATCTCTTTCAAAGTATCAGGGTTTCGGACGAAAACTCATCTGTTACAAAGGCATTTCATCTTTTCAAACTTATTTCAACTCCAGACTTTTTGAGCCTTCAGTATGCACCTTCAAAGCCACGTCATCAATTTCCAACCCTTTCTGATTTCATTTGCTATTTTTCATGCTTTTACTGATTTTTTTGAGCTAAATGACCCTGAAATTGGAAAGCACTATAAATGAACTCTGAAAACGTTGAAACTTGTCATTGTATCATCATTTCACCCACATAACATGTGCAAAAAAGTTAAGAGGGTTACGGCGAAAACTGGATGCACTTTGTGTAAGAAACAGACAATCTCTTTTGAAGTATCAGGGTTTCGGACGAAAACTCATGTGTTACAACGGCATTTCATTTTTTTGAAATAACCTAAGTATTACCAAATTAAATATAATGATAAAAACACTAATATTAAGCATAAGAAAAAAGAATCACTAAAATTCTATTTTTAAAGTAAAGTTATTTACAAACTAGTGATTCACACAAATTCCAAATAATTCAAATCTAAACTATTCAAATTTGAAAACTACTGGCAGTAACAGAAAGTTTATAATTTTATTTACCTAAAACATAAATGTTCACAAAGAAACTCTAGATAAATCAAAAAACAACTCAGAAATAAAAGAAACTAAATAACATAAAAAATAAAAAAAATAAAAAAAGCCCAACTACTAGGCCACAACGGCCTACATACGATTAGAAACCCAACCTGTAGTTAGACTAGGATGCAGGCAGCAAGGACTAGTAGGCCCATAGGGGAGCGCAGTAGTTTAAGCCCAGAAGCCTGCTTTGGAGAGGAGCTCCAAGGAGCAGCCGCGGCTGGGTTTATAAACCAGTGCGGCTGCCCTTCGCTCGGTGAGGTGGGACTAAACTTTGTGCACTGCAGCGGCAGTGCACCACCTTTACTACCGGTTGGTGGCTCCACCCGGTACTAAAGGGGGGCCTTTAGTACCAGTTGTATCCCCGACCCGGTACTAAAGGGTGTCGCTTCCCGCCATTTGGTTAGTGGCTACAACGACACTAAAGGGCCATCCTATATATACAACACTTGAAAAAAAATTCAGTTTCCCTCTGTTATTCCTTTGTTTCTTCCTCTCCGTCGACAATGCACCGCCTGCGCCGATCGACACCGTCGCCGCGCTGGACGCGCCGCCACCGATGCGCCGCAAACGACGCGCCGCCAATGACGCGCTGCCCACGCCGTTCCCCGTCGCGCCGCTCGCCGCCCCCGCCGCGCGCTGGCCCTCCCTCGAGCTCGCACGCCGTCGCCGTCACCGCCCCG
>NC_041381.1:36810263-36825557 GCF_002162155.2 Triticum dicoccoides | reverse complement strand
ATATAGGAAAATGGGTTAGTACTCCTAGAAGTACATACTCTCATTTTTAAACCGCACACACACACACGTCCTAGCGGGTAACAGATGCCTCCTGCCCGTTTAGTCTTTGTTTAATCATATTTAATCTAATTAAATAATTCGATACGGACTCAATTATCTCGCTGACTCAAACAACTCCCGTGACAATAGGTATTTTCGTTACCCATTAATACCTAGCTAGCCAGGCCGACTCGGCCGACGTCGGCGCTCACCGGCGGAATCAATCATTGGTGATCTCCGGTGGATTTAATCCACAAGATACATCAGCGTGGAACTCATCTTATGGCCATCGAAGCACATCCTACTGAGAGGTGAGCTGATCGTTAATTAATTGATCTATCGGGCGGCAATGAGCTGATCATTTCCTTCACATGCATCTCGCACCTCAACCGGCTGATGGATCAGACAGCACGACACAACCGGACTTGAGGTTGATTGGAATCTGGGGTCAACGATCTGTTCTTGAACTTTTTGTGCATGCCGATTCCACGGCTAGATCTGCAACATATTTCTATCCATTGATCATAATCCTCTTGCTTTGCTTCCAGATCTGAAATAAGAATATACGGTCCCTTTGAGGAGATGGGTCTCATCGTTTGCTGACGTTAATTCTGTGAACGGAAGAATATTTGTGTGGTCTATGGTTGTCATTGGAGGCATGCGGCTTAGGGCGTCTAGAACGGAAGAATCAATTCAGTGGCTTCTGGTGGTCAGTTGAGGGTGGCAACATCATGCGTGGTGTGCTTGTCGATCTCCAACGTATTCTCACGATCATATGGCCAGCGGCACCCAGCTAGCTGTAAACTGATTACTGGCATACTTCTTAATTACTTCTGCTAGTGGATAAATGATCAAATGTACCCAGCTGTTGTTTCGTCTTGGGAAATTGGTATACCCAGGAAAAGGAACAGTAGCTCCGGTTGCTAATTTACTGTGTAGAAACTACTAATTTTATTAAAGCTGAATCTTCTTTTTGAATGGAGTATACCTTTTTTTTTGTTATCTTCATTCTGAATACTCCTTAGTTTGTAGTTATTTATATTTCTAAGTGAAGTATATTAATAACAATAGTATATGTTCCTTTACCCAAAAAAGAGTCACAATATGTGGTATATACCCCATTAAAAAAGTATATACTAATTAAAAAAGTATATGCTTCCAGACCAAAATAGTAGTAGTATATACTACAATTTAAAAATGTACATACTCAGCTACAAAAAAAATTATATAGTCCATACCAAAAAAAGTAGTATATATTTGTCATGCACAAATAGTACATACTTGTATGTAGAAAAAGCTCTATAAACTACAATGCAGAAAGCAGTATATACACTGATGTGATAAAAAAAGAGTTCTTCCATAAGAAGTGGTATATACTCACATAAAAAAGTATATGCTTCCAGACCAAAAAAAGGAGTATATAGTACAATATAAAAAACAAGTATATACTCATACTCACATAAAAAAAAGTAGTAATGCTCCTTACCAAAAAAAATTAGTATATATTGGCCATGCACAAATAGTACATATACTTTCCACACAACAACAAAAAACATACTACGCATACTTTGCATGTAGAAAAACCTCTATATACTACAATTCAAATAGCAGTATATATACCCTACAAAAACAGAGTACGATCTTTCATAAGACGTGGTATATACTCACGTGCAAAAAATAGTATATATTGGCCATGCATATATTTTTTATATAAAAGTGCTGACCAACTAGGCTCGTGGTAGACTTGAACGAGCGCAACCTTATCCATTTAGAAGGATCCCTCGAATATCTCTGTTTGTTCACGCATACATGCAATTGAAAATCATTTATTCAGCCGGTGCAATAATCAGTAAATAGATCTAACAGCCGATCTAACAACTGCTAGCTTGTTTAGTCTATAGGAGTACATACACTTGGGAGTATAAAACATGAGTCCTATTATGCTAATATTAGCAGAATAGTTATTCTGATAACATTTCCGCACTGCATGCTCAACAGAAACGAACTGCATCGTCTTTACGTTGGGCACTGCAATGCGTCACTGAAGAACTACTTCATTTTCTGGTGGTCCGCCCGCGTTTTCTATGTGAAATTGGGTGTTGCGGGATGATTCAGTTTGTCTCTGCATCTCATTTTAGCTTTATTCTTTATAATTTACAGGAAAATATACTATAGTGCTTGCAAATCGAGGGATTTGGCGGATGAGATTTCTCTGTTCGTTCGTGTTCGCGTCAGATGCGATTTTTTGTGTGCTTGGATGTTGTTTTTAGAAGGAATTCTTTGATTGTGTTTGTTTTAATCGGTCCGTTCACCCTATAGTTTGTTAATTTTTAGGAGTTAGTTTTCAATTCTTGTTAATTTGACTGTGCGGGCGGGTGAGCTTCGTCCGCTCCTCTGTTCTTGTTGATTTTTTGGATTTTGCCCGTACATGCGTGTTTGAATATTGTAATTATTGTTGCTATAGGTTTGAATTTATTGTATTCAGGTATAATTGTCATTTTTTGAATTGCATGTTTTAAATTAAAGCTGATGTTGTTCGTCCAGTTGCCGTGTCTTCCATGTAATTTTTTGCGGGGGTATTTTTCGATAGTTTAGTGGTTGTACAATTTTTAAGCGAGTTATGGAATTGCGAGTGAAATTGACACCTCTGTTAGTCTAAAACATGTCTGTAGTTTTACTACTTTAATTTTATTTGTTGTAGTCGTGGCATACGTTGTAGTGCACTGCATTTTCGTTAGTAGTGTACTTCGTTGTAGCTGCATTACAGTGATTATGGCTTCTTATGAGATTTCTCTTTTCTTAAGCTGCATTATGTGTTCTAGATGACTGCATAATATGCACTTCCGTACTGCATTAGTAGTGTTGTTAATGTTCTATTCTGCTATTAGAATGGATGGTCCATTATATGCTTGTGTTAGCTGAATAGTTATTATAAGAGTTTATTGAGCTGCATACTATGAGAATTGTTTTTGAACATCATATGTTAACTGCAAAGTCTCGACCATTTGCATTTCCTTGTTACTATTCAGAGGACTGCTTTTTTTATTATTAGTACCACACTATGTGTCTGAGAGAACTGCATTACTGCCAACAGCAACTTTGTCTAAAAAGGATGATAAAATGACACAGTTGAGGTTGCATACTTTAAATAGGCATCGTTCAATGTGTCTGATGAACATAATTTTAAAAGCATACAACATAAGCAAAGCATTAGAAATATTGGTTGCTTCATATTAGACAGCCAGAGTGAAAATATTGTAAATTTGATGAAGTCTTCTTCTTTGTAGAAAAACATCATGGCCACTTCTCCAACCTCAAAGCCATTCTGGGAGACAAAATCTTTCCAACCAGTAGTTATGTTGATGCAGTCTTCAAAGTCGATGTGGTAGTCAGCTTGCATGTCTGCATACCCATTCTTGTGTTGTGTCTCCAAAGTAACCTTCCTTGAACTCGGAGCAGGAATTTTATTGTGGATGGCAGTTTCTGCACATTGGAATGGGTGGAAAAAGAATTTTATAAGTAAACAACAAATGTTTTTCTTTTATACTCTGGATGATCTGTTTATGTTGACTTAAATACTTACATATATATGACTGCTATTTTCTAAAGTAGTTGCAATGTACGAACAAACTTATATACGGAATTGACCCCTAGTTTTACTAGGATATATATTATACTGCAACATGCTTGTACTGCGATGTCAGTAATAGTGTAGTTCGCCAGCATGTCAAGAGAACTGCAACGCTTATCTACTGACCTTTTTTTTGTTCGTGTGTTGGGATTCTCATCTAACTAGTGTCGATACCTGGTGTGGTACTGAAGAAAGATAGGTAGAAGCATCTAGTCTTAATAGCTAACAAATATGAACAACAACACAAATTCTGTTTTGTATTTTGTGGACACTACTGAACAAATTGATTGAACTATATATGCAGATGTGGATTTGCAGGCTAGATTATGTCCAAAATTGTGAGGGTAAAAACATACCCAACTTTCCTGTAGATTGATACGTCTCCAACGTATCTATAATTTCTGATTGTTCCATGGTATTATATTACATGTTTTGGATGTTTATGAGCTTTATTTACACTTTTATATCATTTTTGGGACTAACCTACTAACCGGAGGCCCAGCCTCTATTGATGTGTTTTGCCTATTTCAGTACTTCGAAGAAAAGGAATATCAAACTGAGTCCAAACGGAATGAAACCTTCAGGAGCGATCTTTATGGAACAAACGTGATCGAGAGGACTTGGAGTGCAAATCCAGAAGTAGCCAAGGTGGCCACGAGGGTGGAGGGCGCGCCCCCTACAGGGCACGCCCCCCTCTCTCATGGGCCCCTCGGGCGTCCACCGACGTACTTCTTCCTCCTATATATACCCATGTACCCCGAAAACATCAGAAGAGCCCACAAAAAACTATTTCCACCGCCGTAACCTTCTGTATCCGTGAGATCCCATCTTGGAGCCTTTGCCGGCGCTCCGCCGGAGGGGGAATCGACCGCGAAGGGCTTCTAAATCAACACCATAGCCTCTCCGATGAGTTGTGAGTAGTTTACCACAGACCTTCGGTCCATAGTTATTAGCTAGATGGCTTCTTCTCTCTCTTTGGTTCTTAATACCATGTTCTCCTTGATCTTCTTGGAGATCTATTCAATGTAATTCTTTTTGCGGTGTGTTTGTCGAGATCTGATGAATTGTGGGTTTATGATCAAGTTTATCTATGAGAAATATTTGAATCTCCTTTAAATTCTTTTATGTATAATTGATTTATCTTTGCAAGTCTCTTCGAATTATCAGTTTGGTTTGGCCTACTAGATTGATCTTTCTTGCAATGGGAGAAGTGCTTAGCTTTGGGTTCAATCTTGCGGTATCCTTTCCCAGTGGCAGCAGGGGCAGCAAGGCACGTATTGTATTTTTGCCATTGAGGATAAAAATATGGGGTTTATATCATATTGCACGAGTTTATCCCTCTACATCATGTCATCTTTCTTAATGCGTTACTCTGTTCTTTATGAACTTAATACTCTAGATGCATGCTGGATAGCGGTCAATGTGTGGAGTAATAGTAGTAGATGCAGGCAGGAGTCGGTCTACTTGTCACAGACATGATGCCTATATACATGATCATGCCCACATAATCTCATAATTATTCGCTTTTCTATCAATTGCTCGATAGTAATTTGTTCAGCCACCGTAATACTTATGCTACCTTGAGAGAAGACACTAGTGAAACCTATGGCCCCCGGGTCTATCTTTTATCATATAAGCTTTCAATCTACTTTTATTTGCATCTTTACTTTTCCAATCTATATTAAAAAATACCAAAATATATTTATCTTATCATTGGTTGCGAGTTCTTGTTTGTTTGTGTAGGTGCATGGGACTTTTGAGGAGCCTCCTACTGGATTGATACCTTGGTTCTCAAAAATTGAGGGAAATACTTATGCTACTATTGCTGCATCAGCCTTTCCTCTTCAAGGAAAACCAACGCAAGCTCAAGACATAGCAAGTAGGATTTCTGGCGCCGTTGCCGGGGAGGTCTTCGCTCAACTCAAGACATGCCAAGTACCCATCACAAACTCATCTCCCTCGCATTTACATTATTTGCCATTTGCCTCTTGTTTTCCTCTCCCCCACTACACCCTTGCCGTTTTATTCGCCCTCTCTTTCCCAATCTCCCCTCTCTTTCGCTTGTCTTTTTGTTTGCTTGTGTGTTGGATTGCTTGTCGCTATGGCGCAAGATAATACCAAATTGTGTGACTTTTCCAATTCCAATAATAATGATTTCCTTAGTACTCCGATTGCTCCTCTTAATGATAATGATATTGTGTGAGATGTAAAAGAAAAAAGATACGGAAAGTGATATTGTTAAATTGAAGTTATTTCCATTTTCACTTAGAGATCGTGCTATAGTTTGGTTTCCGTCTTTGCCTAAGAATAGTATTGATTCATGGAATAAGTGCAAAGATGCTTTTATCTCTAAGTATTTTCCTCTCGCTAAGATTATCTCTGTTAGGAACGATATTATGAATTTTAAACAACTTGATCATGAGCATGTTGCCCAATCTTGGGAAAGAATGAAATTGATGATTCGCAATTGCCCTACTCATGGTTTGAATTTATGGATGATCATACAAAAATTTTATGCCGGATTGAATTTTGCTTCTAGAAATCTTTTAGATTCGGCCGCGGGAGGCACGTTTATGGAAATCACCTTGGGAGAAGCTACAAAACTCCTTGATAATATTATAGCTAATTATTCTCAATGGCACACCGAAAGATCTACTAGTAAAAAAGTGCATGTTATAGAAGAAATTAATGTTTTGAGTGGAAAGATGGATGAACTTATGATATTGTTTGCTACTAAGAGTGCTGCTATTGATCTCAATGATATGCCTTTGTCTACTTTGATTGAGAATAATAATGAATCTTTGGATGGGAATTTTGTTGGTAGGAATAATTTTGGTAATAATGCTTATAGAGGAAACTTTAATCCTAGACCGTTCCCTAGTAATTCCTCTAATAATTATGGAAATTCCTACAATAATTCTTATGGTAATTTGAATAAGATGCCCTCTGATTTTTAGAATAGTGTGAAAGAATTTATGATTTCTCAAAAGGATTTTAATGCATTGCTTGAAGAAAAATTGCTCAAAGTTGATGATTTGGCTAGGAACGTTGATAGACTCTCGCTTGATGTTGATTCTTTGAAACTTAGATCTACTCCTCCTAAGCATGATATCAATGAGTCTCTCAAAGTTATGGGAATTTCCATTGATGAGTGCAAAGAAAGAACTGCTAGATTGCGTGCTAAGAAAGATTGCTTTATAAAGGCGTGTTCTTCTAGTTTCCATGAAAATAATGATGAAGATCTTAAAGTTAATGATGTGTACCCTATTAGATCTTTATTTTGCAATATGAATCTTAATAATGATAAGACTGGAGATGAGTCAACTTTAGTTAAAAGGCGTCCCAATGGTTCGGAGTTATTAGATCTTGATGCTAACTTTGGTAAAAGTAGGATTGGAGAGGTCAAGACTTTAAATAGCATTGAACCCACTATCTTGGATTTTAAGGAATTTAATTATGATAATAGTTCTCTAGAAGATTGTATTTCCTTCTTGCAATCTGTTGTTAATTCTCCTGATGCTTATAGTCAAAATAAAGCTTTTACCAAACATATTGTTGATGCCTTGATGTAGTCTTTTGATGAAAACTTAATTTGGAAGTTTCTATACCTAGAAAACTTAAATATGAGTGGTAACCTACTATAAATATTAAAATTAAAGATCATGATTGTTTTGCTTTATGTGATTTGGGTGCTAGTGTTTCCACGATTCCGAAAACTTTATGTCATATTCTAGATTTCCATGATCTTGATGATTGCTCTTTAAATTTGCACCTTGCGGGTTCCACCATTAAAAAGACAATGGGGAGGATCAATGATGTTATCATTGTTGCAAATAGGAATTTGGTGCCCGTAGATTTTATCGTTCTTGATATAGATTGCAATCTTTCATGTCCTATTATTCTTGGTAGACCTTTCCTTAGAACGATTGGTGCGATTATTGATATGAAGGAAGGGAATATTAGATTCCAATTTCCATTAAGGAAAGGCACATAGGACTTTCCAAGAAACAAAGTTAAATTACCTTATGAATCTATCATGTGAGCTACTTATGAATTGAGTGCCAACGTGGCACTACTTAGATCTATCCTCGCTTTTATGCCAAGCTAGGGGTGTTAAACGATAGCGCTAGTTGGGAGGCAACCCTATTTTCTTTTTCTTTTTTTTGTTTTTGTTCATTTTAGTAATAAATTTTGCATCTACATTCTGTTTAGATGTATTTTTATGTTTTAATTAGTGTTGGTGCAAAGTAGAACCTATAGGATAACTTATGGTGATAGTTGATTTGATTCTGCTGAAAAATAGAAACTTTGCGCGCACGAAAATAATTTTAGTAATTCACAAAAACGTGATTTTGCGTTCATTATTTTTGTTGTAGATCAATAGATAAATATACCGGGACTTCCTATTTTGGTAGGAGTTGTAGAGTTCCAGAAGTATTCGAGAGTTACAGATTGCTACAGACTGTTATGTTTTTCATAGATTCTGCCTTTCGTGTGTTGTTCGCTTATTTTGATGCATCTATGGCTAGTATTAAGTGGTATGAACCATAGAGAACTTGGAATACAGTAGGTTTAACACCAATATAAATAAAGAGTGGGTTCATTACAGTACCTTATGTGGTGGTTTTTCTTTCTTTCACTAACGGAGCTTATGAGATTTCCTGTTGAGTTTTGTGTTGTGATGTTTTCAAGTTTTGGCTAAAGATTTTGATGGACTATGGAATAAGGAGTGGCAAGAGCCTGAGCTTGGGGATGCCCATGGCACCCCAAGATATTCAAGAATAGACAAAATCCTAAGCTTGGGGATGCCCCCGGAAGGCATCCCATTTTTCGTCTTCATTTATCGGTAACTTTACTTGGAGCTATATTTTTATTCGCCATATGATATGTGTTTTACCACAATCATCCTTGCTATACACACCTTTTGGGAGAAGCCTACTTAATTAAAATTTATTAGAATACTCTATGTGCTTCACTTATATCTTTTAGAGCATTAAACACTAGGATCAATTTGATGCTTGATAATTGTTTTGAGATATAAAGGTGGTAATATTAGAGTCATGCTAGTGGGTAATTATGAAATTGAAATACTTGTGTTGAAGTTGGCAAGTTCCGTAGCATGCATGTATGGTGCCCTATATGAGATGGTGGCCGGAGCTTCTCCTCAACGGGCTGCAGCATCTACGTACGTTGTTGTTTCCTCCAAACATAGCGTTGTTATTTCTCCAAACGCCTAGTCAGCCCAACCATGATGGCTCGGTGCCACGATCAAGCAAGCTTGCATCTTTTCTATTTTTGCGGAGAAGCCTGCGTCCTTGTTAGAACAAACAATTAAAAACCCTCCAGATAATATACAATGATCTACTAGGTCATGTAGGACAAGCACAGAACGCCAACCAAACTAGCCATATACTAGTAGAAAGCCCGTGCGTTGCCACAGGCTTTTGAAATATTTTGCTTGTCGCCCCCAACCTGAGTCGCCGCCTCCGCCACCGGCCAACCCTCTAAACCGTGCCACAATCTTTAGCACCCGCGACCTCCTGCACCACAATCTCGATGGTTGGCAATATTATAAAGAAAAAGGAAGGATCAAGATGGTTCTCTAAAGAAGTCATACCATCTCGCACATCAAGTTCATGGATCGTACGCATGCTCTCTTCTCTCGGCATCATTATCATATTTTCAGACTACAAAATCTAACACTCGTGTTTTGAATAATCAGCAGTGCAAATCAATTTCAAGAACATGTCATGGGTGAATCATTTGGGTGCTATACTTTTAAAAAATCATAGGGGAGAGATTTGGTAGGTTACACTGAAAGCCATGTAGAAAGCCATACCCAATAGAGAGATCCAATTTTACTATAAAAGAACTACGTTACACACAAAAAATGTAACTTGTAAGCTCAATAACACTACCTTCTTCCTCAAGTCTTCGCATCACCTAAGTGCCAAATTTCTCCCCTATGATGTCAGTATCGCTCTATAGACAATGTTCTTCATGTATGTACCAACACGACAATCGAAGCTTGGTTAGGAAGGTGGTCGCACAATAATTATTAAAGGGAAAAATCTTCCCTCAATTTGTTTGGGATGACCATAATAATTGTTGCAGATTAATTTTCCACACAAATTTATTCTCTACCTAGTTTTCTCACATCACCTATTTTTTTCCTGGCTTATTTGCTTTATTTCACTACCAAATAAGAAATTACTCCCTCCCTCCGTTCCTTTATAGTACACAAATCACGGTCGGGTCTCTTTCTGGAACGTGCTAAATTTTTGACTAATCCTCATAAGTGAAATGTCCTGATTGGTTGTTAGAAATATTTTGTAAGTGTGCATGCAATTAGTTGCGCATTGGCCAACGAAGCATCTGTTTCCAAGTGAGCGGACATGATAAGGTTGAATACATTGTCATTGTGGACGCCCTACCTTGCTGCACCGTGATCTCCGTCGGTGCCATTGTCGTTGTGGTCATCGTGGTCCCTCCAGAGGCTGTAGGACAACGGATAGCCTCGGCATCCTTGTCCGGCGGTTGCCTCTCATGGAGGAGCAGCTCTGCCTCCTGCCGGGTCGTGTGGAGTGCCACCGAGGCCACTGCCGACGTAGCCTTCGAAGCCCTGGCGGCAGCCTTGCCACGACCGACCTTGGTGGAGAAGTCGCGAAGCGAGCACTCCTCGCCAATCTTGGCGAGCTTGCCATCAAGGCGGCGGAGAGGCCTGGCGGCCGTCACCGCGGTGGTCACGGAGCGGTCGACAATGAAAAATAGCAGGAACAATGGCTGTAAACCAAACAGAAACAACATGCCTAATTTTTGGTTATGCTAAAAGTTGAGGCTGGGACGAAACACACCCGTAGAGCTATAGAACAACCCTGGGTTTAACTCTGATCTCAACATGAAGAATCTTGGTCCTCTGGTTGGTAGGTAGTCCACCTTTTTATAAGGCACAATGCACTCGTGATCCCGGCCATACTTACAGATCACGCATCCACTCGTGATCACCGCCAATTTACAAGTATGATACAAATGCATGATAGCAAAAAAAAAAAAAGATACAAATGCGCTGGTGGTTTTTGGGCAGTAGCACCGACTAGATCAATCGGTGACATCGTCACTGGGTTTTCCGGGCATCAACGACCAGTGCAACATCGCGCTGCACACTGCGCTGCTGCTACGATCTTCCTGATCCCGGCTTGCGGCTTGCACCGCAGGTCGGGACAGTAGGCGTCCGAAACCGCACCTCTTCAAGTCCTGCACGAGAGAAGGGTGATAAGGTTTTTGCGGAGCGATCGGGGTGACTACTGACTTGTTCGTCACGGACGCCCCGGACTCCGATGACTACTTCCCTGACGACAACTACTTCCCCGACGTCGACAACCTCCTCGACGACATGGGTACCGAGGACACGATCCCAAGTCCAGTGCTACTGTTGCTGCAACTATCCCGTACGTGCTCATGTTTTTCTTGTTAGAGGTTCTGCTACCGTTCCTTGTTCTAGTCTTTGCCCTAGACATGATAGGTTGTACTTCGTATATGTAACTTGGTCTATTTTCTACTCTAGAGATGTTCAGTTCTAGTTTATATTTGCAGACGTTATTTACCTTCTCTCTGTCAGATCGCATAACTTGCTTTATCTCTGCTATATTAGTCATGCCTTATCTAGTATTTCCATTAATAAAATCATATGGTAAATTGCTCATATTTCCAACAGTTTGCAGGAACCGGACAGGCGGCGACGAAGCCCGAGACGGACAGAGAGGACCGAGAGGACCGGCCATGGAGAGGTCACGGTGACCATGGCGTCGGCAATGACGGGAAGAGACGGATGTGGTGACCATACCGGGGGCGTCAGGATGTGGATGTGGTGGTCGTGAGCTTCTGCGCGGCGACCATGGCGTCACGGTGACCATGGCGTCGGCAATGCCTAGTCCTCTAGCGTGTGGCCGGCGAAGTGCTGGTGCACTAACAGCAACGCACGCGCGCGCTGGAGTCCTCCGGGAGAATGCGAACGACGCGGGCTACGTGTCCGGTGCCAGATCTTGTTAGCAAATCTTGTGCACGTCTTTGTTGTTCTTTCTTAGCATCTTCTTAGCCGCATGCAAATAAGGTAGCACGTGCATGAGCGCACAAATTTGGGTGTGCTAGTCCTCCGTGATTAGTGGATCAGAACTAACGTGGAGCGGAGTCCTAGTCGTGGGCGTAGTGGACGCAGAAGCCGGACCATTAATTCCATTAATGAAAGGAAAGGGAAACGGCCGTATAAGATCGATCCCGTCTTTAACGTTCTTTCTATTTCTGCTATGCTGAATGAATGGAAAGGGAAACGGCAGCGAAACTCCATCCTTTTTACGCTAATATTATGCTGAATGAAAGGAGAGAGACGGCCGCCATTGTCGTGCGCCGCCATCGTCGAACTGCCTCATCGCCGCGACAAGCTGCTCGAATGTGAACTGCCTCGTGTTGACCCCACCGGATTCAGACCCCATCGCTGGTTCACGTCGTCGGAAGGCTGCCTGATTGAGAAACAACCATGTTTGTTTTGGTCCAACGGTCCAATCGAGTTAACCGAGCTAAGACCGGTCTGGACCAGTCGATTTTTGGGTCGAAATTCATGGATCGGACTGGCCATATTTTCCAGCGGGCCAGGACCGATCTGTCCAGTCCAGTGCGGTCCATGAGCGGGCCGAAAAGCCTGCTCGGTACGTCCAGCCCTATGCATGCTGCCATGTTAAACTATATAGTTCCCGTACGTGTGTACGTATGATGTAACGTTGTACCCCTTCATTATATATATGTGATAGGCCACCCCTAGAGGGTTGTGTCGGTTCCGCCCAAACCTATAGTCTTACATGGTATCAGACTAGGTTAAACCCCCGACACCACCGCCGTCGTCGCCTCCCCCACTTCAGATCGCCCCTCCGCCACCATGACGAGCGCCGCCACCTTCGGCTCCACCGCTGCCGGGTTTCTGTCGGCCTCTCTCGCGACTCTTCTTTCGCGTCCGCTCGATGCTGCCGTAGTCCAAACACCGATCGGGACAAGGAGCGTTGGCTCCATCTTCGCCACCTTGGCTGCTTCTTCGCCGGGGAACGCGCTTACGATCCACACCGCTGCCGCCGCCTCATCGCCTACATCACTCGCCGCCATCGTCCCGCCTCCTCCGAGGGTCGAGCCCGCGTCGGCCTGGAAGGCCGGGCTCCCTGCCTCGGGGCCGGCACCGGTGCTATCCGCCCCATGGCGTCCGCGCCCCTCGCCGCTTCCATGACGGTGTCTCCTGCCTCCACGACATATCCACCTCAGGCATTCCACTCCGCGGGTTTGCTCCCGCCACCGTCGTTCCACTTCGAGAATCTCATCACCATCAAGTTGTCATCAGACAACTACATCTTCTGGTGTGCGCAGGTCCTTCCGCTCCTTGGGAGCCACTACCTGCTTGGCTACGTCGAAGGCTCCCTCCCCTGTCCCCCTGCACTGGTAGATAGCGTGCACGACCCATTCTACAATCCGGTGAACCGTGTTTGGACAGGGCAGGATCAGGCGAACCTCTCCTCCATCCAGGGGTCACTCACTAAGGCTGTTGCCAGACTCGTTGTCTTCACCAAGATGTCTCATGAGGCATGGACCATTCTTGAGCGCTTGTTCGTGGTGCAGTCGCAGGCCCATGTCTCTTCGCTCCGACGTCAACTTGGCGAGTGTGAGAAACTTGACTCCACGACCACCGAGTTCTGCAACAAGGTCAAGGGCCTTGCCGACACATTGGCCTCCATTGGACACCCACTCACCCACTCTGAGTTCAATTCCTTAATTGTCAATGGCCTTGACGAGGAGTATGATGCCTTGGTCGAGATCATCCATGAGCGGGCAACTCGAACCCCATGATGGCGCATGAGGTATTCTCCCGCCTTCTCCTCACCGAGTAGCGGGCCGAGTCGCGCCGCTCCAAGAGCAGCCACGGGTCCTTCTCGGCCAATGCCACCACCAAGGTTGGCTGCCATCCCTCGTCATCCAAGTCTTCTTCGGGGCCACCACCGCCACCCGCCTTGGCCCCCCCCTTCGTCCGCAACCTTACCGGGGGCTGGTGGTAAGCGTGTGTGTTAACTTTCTCGCATTGAGGGGCACTAGCCCTCTAAGTGTCACAAACTTTTCGAGAAAAGCTTTCTTGGCCTCGGCAATGATGGCAAGGACATGTGTAACTTTGCGCATCAGGTTGCCATGGCAGACTGCCTGGCGTCAACAAAGCAACAAGGGCACACTCAGTCCTACTCCGTTGACCCGCACTGGTATATGGACTCTGGACTAACAGAGCATCTGACGAGTGAGATGGGGAAGCTTCATTACTTTCTTGGCGTGGAAGTTTCCTCCGGTTCTGATGGTCTTGGCGCAGAAGAAGTACTCCTTGGATTTGTTGCAGCGGGCTGGGATGCTTAAGTGCAAACCAATGACTACACCTATATCTACCACTGACAAGATCAATGTTGTGGATGGTGAGCTTCTGACTTCTGCTGATGTAACACAGTATAGGAGCATTGTTGGTGGGCTTCAGTACTTGACGATCACCCGTCTAGATATTTCCTTTGTTGTCAACAGAGTATGTGAGTATCTTCAGGCACCTCGTGACACTCATCGGTCTGCTGTTAAGTGCATTTTGCGCTATATTCGCTTCACACTGTCCTATGGTCTGCAAATTCGATCGAATCCTTCTGGGGTCGTTTTGGCATACTCTGATGAGGCCTGGGCTGGCAGTCTGGATGACGGGCGATCCACGGGGGGCTATGCTGTGTTCTCTGGTTCTACCTTGATCGCCTGGAGTGCTCGGAAACAAGTTACTGTTTCGCGTAGCAGTACTGATGCTGAGTATAAGGTTGTGGCTAATGCAACTGCAGAAATTATCTGGATACAGTCTTTGCTTCAGGAATTGGCTATACCCCAATCACGGTCAAATATTATTTGGTGTGACAACATCGGTGCTACATACCTGTCTTCAAATCCGGTATTTCATGCCCGCACGAAACACATTGAAGTTGACTATCATTTTTTACGGGAACGTGTATCTCAGAAGCAACTACATATCAAGTTCATCTCTTCCAAGGACCAACTTGCAGACATCTTACCAAGCCATTGCCTCTACCACAGTTCGAGGCTTGTTGGCGCAATCTTACCCTTCTAGATTCTTTAAGAAGTGGCTAAGACTGAGGGAGGTTGTTAGACTGTACAGTTCCCATATATGTGTACGTATGATGTAACGTTGTGACCCTTCATTATATATATGTGATAGGCCACCCCTAGAGGGTTGTGTCGGTTCCCCCCAAACCTATTGTCTTACATGCCAGCAGGGCAGGCCACTCTGAGATCGACGAGACATTCTATTGGGGAATGCGCAGGCTTTTCAGGGTGTCAGCTACCTTCAGAGGAAGCTTCATGCCTAGAGGAGTGGAAATTCGGAATCCCATTTCTTCTTCTTTTCTGTCTGATTGTTTTGCTTTGGACAGGTGTCACATAGATAAAAGAAAACCATAATCCCAAAGGGCCCGGTATTAAAACTGGGGAATTTTTCTAAAACTCATTTATAAGATCGGTTGTTTGCGGAAATGGTTCCAATGCTTCTAGGAGTTTAGAAATGT
>NC_041381.1:36807403-36810048 GCF_002162155.2 Triticum dicoccoides | reverse complement strand
TTATAATTTTGTCTAAAGCCAGAACACTAATTTCATAGCCAAGATGAAGCTGGCCAACTTGTGACATGTCAATGCTACATATATTGGATACACTTTACACTTTGTAGTGACAGTTATGGCTACACTTCAAGGAAGAACATTAAAATGCATGTGAAGTTCGATAAAGTAACGAGATCTGCACTTCCATCACGTCTATAAATAACTGGTTTCTTCATGTAGTAGAAGAAACACTTGAAACAACAATGGAGGTGTGGAGGCAACTACATACAGTATTCACTAAGTGTAGGAAGAGTGAAAATGGTCAACAAGATGAGTGTCACCCACAGTTGAATGCGGACATCTTATAGAAATGGGATACATCGGAAACTTGAGATGTAGATTAGTGCTATCATATAGCCAGGATTCCTTTCTGCAGCATATGGAGCTCCAATTGGGCAGTGGAGTTCCTCTCAGTGGCAGCAAAGCACAGATTCAGCGTAGTAGACGAGCGATGGAGTATAGTTTGAGACGGCGAGTAGAGCTTCTCCAGGAAGTGATGCAGCATCGATGAGGCTGCGCTACTAGTTTCTCCATTGGGCATCCTTCCAGCTCTCCAACCACAAGCCGCATGTAACGCCGCACGAAATTGAAAGCTCGGGAAGGTTTCTCATGACGCCTGGTTTCCCTGGCCAAGAAAGCGTTCATCTCCTTCTGGGCAACAACGAAACAAACACGTTGCACATCCCATACCCGCTCCAGAACATTCGGTACACGGCCAGGACAGCAGCCAGACAAGCCTTAGATGCATAGAGAGGTAGAGTAGTCAACCAGACAGCGGATACTACAATGTTTAATTTCGTGCCCAACTTCCACTACTAGCAGTAGCCAAGGATACTCTTGTGTACCATGTACGGATGAGTCAAGCCTTGTGATCTGAACATCGTAAGACAAAACCATTCCATCCATGTTGTATTTTTTTAGTTATTACTTACTTGGCATGCATTATATACATGTTCCATCGTAATTATCACCCACTGGTGCTTGCCATGTTGCAACATGCACAAACACCCACTAGACTGATCATTCGGAGGTCTCCTCAGGCATTTCTGATGACGTAACAGTAGTAAAGCCCACCCTCGCCGCTAGGACGCAGACAGATGTTTGTGATCATGCAACTAGTGAAAGGGACGGGACCGACACTAAAAAAAAATTGTGTTACTAGGCGATTGTACTTGATGGTTTCACTAATAAGAAAAGTTATGCTAGTGGCGCACCAGTTTTGCCTACTAATGGCGCACTACTAGTGCGCCACTAGCATCACGCCATTAAAATTAAATTCTAATGGCGCACAACTGGTGCGCCATTAGTATCTGGTGTTCTAATGGCGCACCAAGCAGTGCGTCATTAGAATTGCCTACGGTGCGGCATTATAATTCCTCCCAGGGGTCCATATGTACCCATGTGCTTTGGATTTCTAATGGCGCACCAGTGGATGATGCGCCATTAGTGTGATTATTACAGTGCGCCATTAGTGTCTTGTGTGGTGCGCAAGTAGCGAGTTTGTCTTCACATTACAAGTCGATATCGATCATCTAAACTACCATCACATAGAAGAGAGCTGCGGTCATCATGATGAGCACCATCGCGATCAAACTGGTCTTCACCCGGTTCCTCCAACGCTCCCTCCTCTCTCCCGCTAGATAGCGGGCGTACCTAGATTCCGCCTCCGTCCTAGTGATTTGAAATGCGCCTGTGGTTCAGCAGGCGGAGCTCCTTCCAGGTTCAGCAAAAAAGAAAGTTTCGTCATGGTCGTTGTACGGGATGACATGCGCGTATTATGCTTGCCTAGTTGCTGTTCCACCACCCTCCGATGAGTACTTCAGCAGCTCTTGAGAGGCCGTTGAGCTTCGAGAGACAGTTTTTAATTTGCTTTTCAATCCTTTACCATAATGGCAAAAGGCACCCACGTTCAGTTGTTCGAATTAATTCATAGGGAGCTTAGATATTGACGAATATGAAGAGCATGCCATCCATGGGCTGTAACTATTCACTAGTGCAAAACCGGGCTATAGCACGGGCTCGTGGGACCAGTGGACGGATTATTTGGTGGAGCGGTGGTTCATCCTGCACATTAACGGTGACGTATCTCGGCGGCGTGGCGCAGTGGAGACTCAGCGTCCGATGTGTGGCGAGGGACTCGCGCAGGAGGGTGACGTTGTCTGGCGTCATGGTGGTGTCGATCGCAGAGAAGCCGGGCAAGGTGGATGCAGCAATACAACACTGAAGATGGATTGGTGGCAGGTGGCTGCGGCGGCCTCATACACGACAGGCATCCTGGTTGAGAAGTGCGCCGGACTGGTGGGTGCCCCATACCCTGCAGGCGTCCTGGTTGGGACCTCAGGTCTTAGATGTTAGGTTTGGCTGCAAGGTCTATTTGGTATTAGACCCAGACTATCAGCATCTCTTCATCAACTGGGTAGGAGTAGCGACAGATGTTGCTTAGACGGTGGCTTTAGTCTTACTTCTTGTATCATTTTGTAAGGTCTTGTGTGAATAAATAATAAAGTGGTTGCATGCATCATCCAGATGCAGAGGCCAGGGGTCCTCCTCGTTTTCTAAAAAAAATAGCGCGGGCTCGTAAGGCCCTTTAGTGCCAGTTCTGTAAC
>NC_041381.1:36803987-36805711 GCF_002162155.2 Triticum dicoccoides | reverse complement strand
TCGATTGCACTGCCTGTTCTCCCAGCTGGGGAACATTTTTCCTACTTTTTTTTGCAGCTGCTTGGCTGAAGCTCGAGCTTGACTCCTTTTGTTGTGCTTGATATGCCTTCCTGATTTGGCGCTCATAGTCTGAGTCAACAGGCTTGGGAGCTGGTGGTTGAGTCATACGAATAAAGTGGTCAATGGCATGCTCAGGCACTTTCTTCTTTGGAGGCAGTGGCGGTTTCGTTCCAAAATGGGCGTCCAATTGTCTCCTGCATTCAGCTTCATTTTCCTCTTCGCTCATGTCATAAGGCCTCTTTGGAAGAGGCGCGAGGCCTGGACCATATTGGAATCTCTTGCATCCTGAACAATAGTTGCGGCGGCTCTCTTCTGTTGTTGCTTAGGCGGCGGAGCCCGCTGAGGTGGCGGATACGGCTTACGTGGTGCCTGACTTGGAGGAGGAGGCCTGGGCTGACGCGGTGCCGGACTTGGAGGAGGAGGAATGGGCTCACACGGTGCCAGACTTGGAGGAGGAGGAGTGGCCTCACACGTTGGCGGACTTAGAGGAGCAGGAGTATGCAAAGGTTGTGGCTGACTTGGATGAGTTGGAGTCGACTGCTGACGCGGTGGTGGACAAGGAGGAGGAGGCGGCTGACGTGGTGTGGGTGGCCTTGGAAACACGATGCAATCCTTTCTCCATAAAACGATACGATGCAATGCGTCTCCCAGTGTGTGCTCGTCGTCACATCTAGGAATGTCAAGTTGTAGCCCCCAATATTCTTCCACCACTTCACCAACCACGATACGAGCATAGTAAGCTGGAATCGGATTGAAATGGAAGGTTGCTTCAGGAGGATTTGTATAAGCAACGCCATCTGCCACCTTGATGGATATGTTCTTCATTTTGAACTATAGCTCACAATTAGTGTTACCAATGATGTCATCCACACGGTATCTATCCAACAGTGGTGCCTTATCGCCCGGTGCGGAACCCACGCTGCTTCTCAGCATGGATGGGATGGTGCTATCCAATGCTGGATCCACTAGCTCCTGCCAATACAGAGATCCCCTTCCCTGGCTGATTTTGTCGATGTGCAGCTGCCTCCGCTGGAATTGGAGTGCCAACACCGCGTGCACTGATTCTAGGCCTTTAAAGCATTCTGTTTCCTGCTTCCTCTACTCCTCGTCCACCTTCCTCTTCTTCTCCTCCATCTTCTTTCTCGCACGGCTTATGTAGTCGGCGTTCTAGTCTGCAAACCCCTCATACCACGGAGCAATGCCTTTGCCTCGTGTTCTTCCCAGGTGTTCAGGATTTCCTAGGGCGCGCGTAAGCTTGTCATTCCCTCTGTTGGGCGTGAGCACACCTGTTTGAGCCTCTTCTATTGCAACAAGTATTTGGAGGTCGGCTCCTTTAAGACTTGCCTTCTTCAAAACCTGGCCTGTCTCTGGGTCCAACGCCCCCCATGCGCATAGAATCAAGTCCTGCATATAGGGGGCCAGCTCAATTTAACTAGACTGATCCTTGCATCCAGCATCTCTTGCTTAGCCTTATCCCACTTAGGCCGGGCCACCGCATAGTCATCTGGTCCCAGCCTATGGAAATGCTCCTTTTTCGCGACATTGATCATATTTATTCTCGACCGTTCCGTAGCTAATTCCGATTCCTTGAATTTCATGAAAGCTAGCAAGTGATCTCTTTGCTTCTCCAGTGTTCCCAAGAATTTTGGAGTCTTCTTTCCTCC
>NC_041381.1:36588487-36591501 GCF_002162155.2 Triticum dicoccoides | reverse complement strand
TGAAGAAGAGGCATCAGATGAGCCCGCTAATGATCTAGGTCGGGCTATTGCCGACACAAAGAGAAAATGCGCAAGTGAAAAGGAGAAGAAGAAGTTGCAGCGCATGTTAGAAGATCACAAGAAATTGTTGTACCCGAATTGCGAAGCTGACAAGAAAAATCTAGGCACCACACTGGAATTGCTGCAATAGAAGGCAGAGAATGGTGTATCTGACAAGGGATTTGAAAAGTTGCTGATAATGTTAAAGAAGATGCTTCCAATGGACAATGAATTGCCAGAGAGTACATACGAAGCAAAGAAGGTTCTCTACCCTCTAGGATTAGAGGTGCATAAGATAGATGCATGCCCAACTGATTGCATCCTCATCCGTGGTGAGTACGAGGATTTCAACGTGTGCCCAGTATGCGGTGCGTTGCCCTATAAGATCAGCCGCGATGACCCTGGTGATGTCAAGGGCGATCGCCCCATGAAGAAGATTCTTGCCAAGGTGATGTGGTATGCTCCTATAATACCACGGTTGAAACGTTTGTTCCAAAACAAAGAGCACGCCAAGTCGATGCAATGGCACATAGAAGACCGTAAGAAAGACGGGAAGTTGAGAGTACCCGCTGACGGGTCACAGTGGAGAAAAATCGAGAGAAAGTACTGGGAGGGCTTTGCAGGTGTTGCAAGGGACGTATGGTTTGGTCTAAGCGCATATGGCAATTATCCCTTTGGGGAGAAGAGCAGCAACCATAGCACCTAGACTGTGACTCTATGTATGTATAACTTTGCTCCTTGGTTGTGCATGAAGCGGAAGTTCATTATGATGCCAGTGGTCATCCAAGGCCCTAAGCAACCCCGCAACGACATTTATGTGTACCTAAGGCCATTAGTTTAATAACTCTTATAGCTATGGAACGGAAAAGGTGTACGGGCATGGGATGAGCACAAAATGGAAGCATTTGACCTAAATGCGTTGCTGTTTGTGACCATCAATGATTGGCCTGCTCTTAGTAACCTTTCAGGACAGACAAGCAAGGGATACCATGCATGCACGCACTGTTTGGATGATACCGACAATATATATTTGGATAATTGTAAGAAGAATGTGTACTTGGGACATCGTCGATTTCTTTCGAGCAGACATCCCATAAGAAAGAAAGTCAAGCATTTCAAAGGTGAGGCAGATCACCGAACGAAGCCTCGCCACCGTATCGGTGATGATGTACATGATATGGTCAAGGATTTGAAGGTAATCTTTGGAAAGTGTCCTGGCAGACAATCTGTTCCGAATGACGCTGATGGACGTGCATCCATGTAGAAGAAGAAATCCATATTTTGGGACCTGCCCTATTGGAAAGACCTAGAGGTCCGCTCTGCAATCCACGTGATGCACGTGACGAAGAATCTTTGTTTGACCCTGCTTGGCTTCTTGGGCGTGAATGGGAAGACAAAATATACATCGGAGGCACGGGAGGACCAACAACGTATGCACAGAAACGACGGCATACATCAGGGTCATGCCAGCTATGCTCTTACCAAAGAAGAGAAGGAAATCTTCTCTGAATGATTGCTCAGTATGAAGGTACCGTCTAGAACTATGTGCATTCCCCAATGCAATCTCTCAGAAGGTAATCTATCCAGAAATCATACCAAGGTTGGAGAATGATTTGGTGCAATGTCTTATCAGTTTCGAGTTGGTGTTCCCACCATCCTTCTTCAATATCATGACGCACGTCCTAGTTCACTTATGCGAAGAAATTGTCGTTCTAGGTCCTGTATTTCTACACAATATGTTCCCCTTTGAGAGGTTCATGGGAGTCTTAAAGAAATATGTTCATAACCGTTCTAGTCTAGAACGATGCATCTCCAAGGGCCATGAAAATGAGGAGGTCATTGAGTTTTGTGTTGACTTTATTCCTGACCTTAAGCCGATTGGTGTTCCTGAATCGTGGCATAAGGGCAGACTGGGTGGAAATTGCATGCTAGGACCAGATCAAATAATATGTATGGACAGGTATTCTCTCACTGAAGCACACTACACAGCTCTACAAAATTCCGCCTTGGTGGCTCCGTATATTGAGGAACACAAGAATATTTTAAGCTCCAAATACCCGGAGTAGTTTGAAGAGTGGATTACACATGAACAAACGAGGACTTTCGCCAGTTGGTTGCAGACACGTGCCATGCTTGACGCCGCTATTCAAGATGACATGTACTTGCTATCCTAGTTACCATCTTCGAACATATTTACTTTCAAAGGGTACAAGATAAAATGGGATTACATTTTACACGATCGCCCAAGATAAAAAGAGCACCAACCAAAACATTGGTGTCCGCTTTGATGCAGCAACCAGTAGGGGAAATGACAAATATTATGGTTACATAAAGGAGATATGGGAACTTGACTATGTACGTGATTTGAAGGTCCTTTTGTTTCGGTGCAAATGGGTCAATATGACAGGAGGCGGCATAAAGGAAGACCCGTAGTACGAAATAACAACAGTGGATTGATACGTCTCCAACGTATCTATAATTTTTGATTGTTCCATGCTATTATATTACCTGTTTTGGATGTCTATGGGCTTTATTTTACACATTTATATCATTTTTGGGACTAACCTACTAATTGGAGGCCCAGCCCGTATTGCTGTTTTTTTGCCTATTTAAGTATTTTGAAGAAAAGGAATATCAAACGGTGTCCAAACGGAATGAAACCTTCAGCAGCGTGATTTTTGGAACGAACGTGATCCAGAGAACTTGGAGTGCAAGCCAAGAAGCAGCCGAGGCGGCCACGAGATAGGAGGGTGCGCCCCCCTGTCTCGTGGACCCCTCGGGCGGCCACCGATGTACTTCTTCCTCCTATATAAGCCTACATACCCCGAAAACATCCAGGGAGCCACCAAAGAAATATTTCTGCCACCGTAACTTTCTATATCCGCGAGATCCCATTTTGGAGCCGTCGCCGGCGTTCTATCGGAGGGGGAATCCACCACGGAGGGCTTCTACATCAACACCATAGCCCCTCCAAT
>NC_041381.1:36578932-36582423 GCF_002162155.2 Triticum dicoccoides | reverse complement strand
CCTTACCAAAAAAAATTAGTATATATTGGCCATGCACAAATAGTACATATACTTTCCACACAACAAAAAGAACATACTACGCATACTTTGCATGTAGAAAAACCTCTATATACTACAATTCAAATAGCAGTATATATACCCTACAAAAACAGAGTACGATCTTTCATAAGACGTGGTATATACTCACGTGCAAAAAATAGTATATATTGGCCATGCATATATTTTTTATATAAAAGTGCTGAACTACTAGGCTCGTGGTAGACTTGAACGAGCGCAACCTTATCCATTTAGAAGGATCCCTCGAATATCTCTGTTTGTTCACGCATGCATGCAATTGAAAATCATTTATTCAGCCGGTGCAATAATCAGTAAATAGATCTAACAGCCGATCTAACAACTGCTAGCCTGTTTAGTCTATAGGAGCACATACACTTGGGAGTATAAAACATGAGTCCTATTATGCTAATACTAGCAGAATAGTTATTCTGATAACATTTCTGCACTGCATGCTCAACAGAAATGACCTGCATCGTCTTTACGTTGGGCACGCCAATGCGTCACTGAAGAACTACTTCATTTTCTGGTGGTCCGCCCGCGTTTTCTATGTGAAATCGGGTGTTGCGGGATGATTCAGTTTGTCTCTGCATCTCATTTTAGCTTTATTCTTTATAATTTACAGGAAAGTATACTATAGTGCTTGCAAATCGAGGGATTTGGCGGATGAGATTTCTCTGTTCGTTCGTGTTCGCGTCAGATGCGATTTTTTGTGTGCTTGGATGTTGTTTTTAGAAAGAATTCTTTGATTGTGTTCGTTTTAATCGGTCCGTTCACCCTATAGTTTGTTAATTTTTAGGAGTTAGTTTTCAATTCTTGTTAATTTGACTGTGCGGGCGGATGAGCTTCGTCCGCTCCTCTGTTCTTGTTGATTTTTTGGATTTTGCCCGTACATGTGTGTTTGAATATTGTAATTACTGTTGCTATAGGTTTGAATTTATTGTATTCAGGTATAATTGTCATTTTTTGAATTACATTTTTTAAATTAAAGCTGATGTTGTTCGTCCAGTTGCCATGTCTTCCATGTAATTTTTTGCGGGGGTATTTTTCGATAGTTTAGTGGTTGTACAATTTTTAGGCGAGTTATGGAATTGCGAGTGAAATTGACACCTCTGTTAGTCTAAAACATGTCTGTAGTTTTACTACTTTAATTTTATTTGTTGTAGTCGTGGCATACATTGTAGTGCACTGCATTTTCGTTAGTAGTGTACTTCGTTGTAGCTGCATTACAGTGATTATGGCTGCTTATGAGATTTCTCTTTTCTTAAGCTGCATTCTGTGTTCTAGATGACTGCATAATATGCACTTCCGTACTGCATTAGTAGTGTTGTTAATGTTCTATTCTGCTATTAGAATGGATGGTCCATTATATGCTTGTGTTAGCTGAATAGTTATTATAAGAGTTTATTGAGCTGCATACTATGAGAATTGTTTTTGAACATCATATGTTAACTGCAAAGTTTCGACCATTTGCATTTCCTTGTTACTATTCAGAGGACTGCTTTTTTTATTATTAGTACCACACTATGTGTCTGAGAGAACTGCATTACTGCCAACAGCAACTTTGTCTAAAAAGGATGATAAAATGACACAGTTGAGGTTGCATACTTTAAATAGGCATCGTTCAATGTGTCTGATGGACATAATTTTAAAAGCATACAACATAAGCAAAGCATTAGAAATATTGGTTGTTTCATATTAGACAGCCAGAGTGAAAAAATTGTAAATTTGATGAAGTCTTCTTCTTTGTAGAAAAACATCATGGCCACTTCTCCAACCTCAAAGCCATTCTGGGAGACAAAATCTTTCCAACCAGTAGTTATGTTGATGCAGTCTTCAAAGTCGATGTGGTAGTCAGCTTGCATGTCTGCATACCCATTCTTGTGTTGTGTCTCCAAAGTAACCTTCCCTGAACTCGGAGCAGGAATTTTATTGTGGATGGCAGTTTCTGCACATTGGAATGGGTGGAAAAAGAATTTTATAAGTAAACAGCAAATGTTTTTCTTTTATACTCTGGATGATCTGTTTATGTTGACTTAAATACTTACGTATATATGACTGCTATTTTCTAAAGTAGTTGCAATGTACGAACAAACTTATATACGTGTCAGTAATAGTGTACTTCGCCAGCATGTCAAGAGAACTGCAACGCTTATCTACTGACCTTTTTTTTGTTCGTGTGTTGGGATTCTCATCTAACTAGTGTCGATAACTGGTGTGGTACTGAAGAAAGATAGGTAGAAGCATCTAGTCTTAATAGCTAACAAATGTGAACAACAACACAAATTCTGTTTTGTATTTTGTGGACACTACTGAACAAATTGATTGAACTATATATTCAGATGTGGATTTGCAGGCTAGATTATGTCCAAAATTGTGAGGGTAAAAACATACCCAACTTTCCTGTAGATTGATACGTCTCCAACGTATCTATAATATCTGATTGTTCCATGCTATTATATTACCTGTTTTGGATGTTTATGAGCTTTATTTACACTTTTATATCATTTTTGGGACTAACCTACTAACCGGAGGCCCAGCCTCTATTGATGTGTTTTGCCTATTTCAGTACTTCGAAGAAAAGGAATATCAAACTGAGTCCAAACGGAATGAAACCTTCAGGAGCGATCTTTATGGAACAAACGTGATCGAGAGGACTTGGAGTGCAAATCCAGAAGTAGCCAAGGTGGCCACGAGGGTGGAGGGCGCACCCCCTACAGGGCACGCCCCCCTCTCTCATGGGCCCCTCGGGCATCCACCGACGTACTTCTTCCTCCTATATATACCCATGTACCCCGAAAACATCAGAAGAGCCCACAAAAAACTATTTCCACCGCCGTAACCTTTTGTATCCGTGAGATCCCATCTTGGAGCCTTTGCCGGCGCTCCACCGGAGGGGGAATCGACCACGGAGGGCTTCTAAATCAACACCATAGCCTCTCCGATGAGTTGTGAGTAGTTTACCACAGACCTTCAGGTCCATAGTTATTAGCTAGATGGCTTCTTCTCTCTCTTTGGTTCTTAATACCATGTTCTCCTTGATCTTCTTGGAGATCTATTCAATGTAATTCTTTTTGCGGTGTGTTTGTCGAGATCTGATGAATTGTGGGTTTATGATCAAGTTTATCTATGAGAAATATTTGAATCTCCTTTAAATTCTTTTATGTATGATTGATTTATCTTTGCAAGTCTCTTCGAATTATCAGTTTGGTTTGGCCTACTAGATTGATCTTTCTTGCAATGGGAGAAGTGCTTAGCTTTGGGTTCAATCTTGCGGTATCCTTTCCCAGTGACAGCAGGGGCAGCAAGGCACGTATTTTATTTTTGCCATCGAGGATAAAAAGATGCGGTTTATATCATATTGCATGAGTTTATCCCTCTACATCATGTCATCTTTCTTAATGCGTTACTCTGTTCTTTATGAACTTAATACTCTA
>NC_041381.1:36555407-36575413 GCF_002162155.2 Triticum dicoccoides | reverse complement strand
ACTCCAGCCCAAGCACGCTTAACTTCCGGGTTCTATTCTCCCACGCTCCAAGTCTGCACTTGTTGTTTTCCTGACAATAATAAGATGTCAATCCTATTAACCTTCAGGAATTTTGCTTGAGCATGAAGTGACACATTTCACTGTTTGAGTTTGAAACTATTGTTTTAAAAAACAATAATTATTTAGTAACACTAATATTTCTTGAATAATTAGTTTGACCATTGTTTGACCACAGTTTGACCACAGTTGACCACAGTTTGACCAGATTTGACCAAAATTGAAATAATTAAAATAATTATTTAGTAACACTAATATTCTAGAATAATTAGTTTGACCATTGTTTGACCATAGTTTGCCCACTGTTTGAATATTTTTCAATTTTTTCCACTCTAGATCTTACAAGCCCCGTAAATTTTTTTCTATTAGGTTTTTGAGGATTTTGAAAATGTTTAACGGGGTTCCCCCAGTTAAATTTGGATGTAACTTTTCGAGTAGATGATTTTTCATATAAAAAACTTTTTCATCCGAGTTAGTATGCAAAAGTTATGCCCATTTTTACAAATTTCAGAGAGATTTTGCAAATAAAGTCAAAATTCACATTTGCAAATTTTCCCAACAACTAGACCACATATCACATGAGAAACTTATTTTCTTTTATTTTTTTGACATTTCCATTATTTTCTTTTATTTTTTTTAAAACTGAAAAGGCGATCCCGGGGGGGGGTAGAGTTTGAAAATGGGACCTTTAGTACCGGTTCGTGGCACGAACCGGGACTAAAGGTCTCAACCCCATTGGTTCCGGTTCGTGCCACAAACCGGGACTAAAAGGGAGGAGCTTTAGTCGCGGTTGGCCTGGCCAACCGCGACTAAAGGCCTTTGGGCACCTTTAGTCCCGGTTGGCCTGGCCAACCGCGACTAAAGCCCGCGAGCGCCCTGGGCCCAGGCATTTGGTCGCGGTTCATCTGCCGAACCGCGACTAAAGACTTCATTAGTCGCGGTTCCTACAGTTTCGCGACTAATGGGGCTGGACGGAAGCCTCTTTTTCTACCAGTGCTACCTTCTGTTTAGATGTATTTTTATGTTTTAATTAGTGTTGGTGCAAAGTAGAACCTATAGGATAACTTATGGTGATAGTTGATTTGATTCTGCTGAAAAATAGAAACTTTGCGCGCACGAAAATAATTTTAGTAATTCACAAAAACGTGATTTTGCGTTCATTATTTTTGCTGTAGATCAATAGATAAATATACCGGGACTTCTTATTTTGGTAGGAGTTGTAGAGTTCCAGAAGTATTCGAGAGTTACAGATTGCTACAGACTGTTATGTTTTTCATAGATTCTGCCTTTCGTGTGTTGTTCGCTTATTTTGATGCATCTATGGCTAGTATTAAGTGGTATGAACCATAGAGAACTTGGAATACAGTAGGTTTAACACCAATATAAATAAAGAGTGGGTTCATTACAGTACCTTATGTGGTGGTTTTTCTTTCTTTCACTAACGGAGCTTATGAGATTTCCTGTTGAGTTTTGTGTTGTGATGTTTTCAAGTTTTGGCTAAAGATTTTGATGGACTATGGAATAAGGAGTGGCAAGAGCCTGAGCTTGGGGATGCCCATGGCACCCCAAGATATTCAAGAATAGACAAAATCCTAAGCTTGGGGATGCCCCCGGAAGGCATCCCATTTTTCGTCTTCGTTTATCGGTAACTTTACTTGGAGCTATATTTTTATTCCCCATATGATATGTGTTTTACCACAATCATCCTTGCTATACACACCTTTTGGGAGAAGCCTACTTAATTAAAATTTATTAGAATACTCTATGTGCTTCACTTATATCTTTTGAGCTAGATAGTTTTTGCTCTAGTGCTTCACTTATATCTTTTAGAGCACGGCGGTGGCTTAATTTTGAAGAAATTGTTGATCTCTCATGATTCACTTATATTATTTTGAGAGACTTTTAGAACAGCATGGTATTTGCTATGGTTATAAATTGGTCCTAGAATGATGAGCATCCAAGTTGGGTATAATAAAAACTATCATAGAAAGTGCATTAAACACTAGGATCAATTTGATGCTTGATAATTGTTTTGAGATATAAAGGTGGTAATATTAGAGACATGCTAGTGGGTAATTATGAAACTGAAATACTTGTGTTGAAGTTGGCAAGTCCCGTAGCATGCATGTATGGTGCCCTATATGAGATGGTGGCCGGAGCTTCTCCTCAACGGGCTGCAGCATCTACGTACGTTGTTGTTTCCTCCAAACATAGCATTGTTATTTCTCCAAACGCCTAGTCAGCCCAACCATGATGGCTCGGTGCCATGATCAAGCAAGCTTGCATCTTTTCTATTTTTGCGGAGAAGCCTGCGTCCTTGTTAGAACAAACAATTAAAAACCCTCCAGATAATATACAATGATCTACAAGGTCATGTAGGACAAGCACAGAACGCCAACCAAACTAGCCATATACTAGTAGAAAGCCCGTGGGTTGCCACAGGCGTTTGAAATATTTTGCTTGTCGCCCCCAACCTGAGTCGCCGCCTCCGCCACCGGCCAACCCTCTAAACCGTGCCACAATCTTTAGCACCCGCGACCTCCCGCACCACAATCTCGATGGTTGGCAATATTATAAAGAAAAAGGAAGGATCAAGATGGTTCTCTAAAGAAGTCATACCATCTCGCACATCAAGTTCATGGATCGTACGCATGCTCTCTTCTCTCGGCATCATTATCATATTTTCAGACTACAAAATCTAACACTCGTGTTTTGAATAATCAGCAGTGCAAATCAATTTCAAGAACATGTCATGGGTGAATCATTTGGGTGCTATACTTTTAAAAAATCATAGGGGAGAGATTTGGTAGGTTACACTGAAAGCCATGTAGAAAGCCATACCCAATAGAGAGATCCAATTTTACTATAAAAGAACTATGTTACACACAAAAAATGTAACTTGTAAGCTCAATAACACTACCTTCTTCCTCAAGTCTTCGCATCACCTAAGTGCCAAATTTCTCGCCTATGATGTTAGTATCGCTCTATAGACAATGTTCTTCATGTATGTACCAACACGACAATCGAAGCTTGGTTAGGAAGGTGGTCGCACAATAATTATTAAAGGGAAAAATCTTCCCTCAATTTGTTCGGGATGACCATAATAATTGTTGCAGATTAATTTTCCACACAAATCTATTCTCTACCTAGTTTTCTCACATCACCTATTTTTTTCCTGGCTTATTTGCTTTATTTCACTACCAAATAAGAAATTACTCCCTCCCTCCGTTCCTTTATAGTACACAAATCACGGTCGGGTCTCTTTCTGGAACGTGCTAAAATTTTGACTAATCCTCATAAGTGAAATGTCCTGATTGGTTGTTAGAAATATTTTGTAAGTGTGCATGCAATTAGTTGCGCATTGGCCAACGAAGCATCTGTTTCCAAGTGAGCGGACATGATAAGGTTGAATACATTGTCGTTGTGGACGCCCTACCTTGCTGCACCTTCTCCGCCGCCCGCCTCGCCACGACACGGGTTGCGGGAATGAGCCGAGCCGATGTCTAAATTTTTGCCATGCACTATGGGTACACGAAAGGTCACTCGATAGCTGAAAAGTTTTTGCTGTAGTGGATATTGAATACGAACACTGCACCCTTCGGCTGCTGCCTGTTCGTTTCGTCTCCCTCGTTCCCTTCAGCTCCCGACGCAACCTCTCGCCTCCTTCTCTTGCGCCTACAAAAGGGAGGCCGCTCCTCTCAGATAGACGCACCACAACTCATTCTTCCTCTCTCCACCGGTTCCTGAACACTGCGCTGCTGCTACGATCTTCCTGATCCCGGCTTGCGGCGTGCACCGCAGGTTGGGACAGTAGGCGTCGGAAACCGCACCTCTTCTAGTCCTGCACGGGAGAAGGGTGATAAGGTTTTTGCGGAGCGATCGGGGCGACTACTGACTTGTTCGTCACGGACGCCCCGGACTCCGATGACTACTTCCCTGACGACAACTACTTCCCCGACGTCGACAACCTCCTCGACGACATGGGTACCGAGGACACCGATCCCAAGTCCAGTGCTACTGTTGCTGCAACTATCCCGTACGTGCTCATGTTTTTCTTGTTAGAGGTTCTTCTACCGTTCCTTGTTCTAGTCTTTGCCCTAGACATGATAGGTTGTACTTCGTATATGTAACTTGGTCTATTTTCTACTCTAGAGATGTTCAGTTCTAGTTTATATTTGCAGACGTTATTTACCTTCTCTCTGTCAGATCGCATAACTTGCTTTATCTCTGCTATATTAGTCATGCCTTATCTAGTATTTCCATTAATAAAATCATATGGTAAATTGCTCATATTTCCAACAGTTTGCAGGAACCGGACCGGCGGTTACGAAGCCCCAGCCGGACAGAGAGGACCGAGAGGACCGGCCATGGAGAGGTCACGGTGACCATGGCGTCGGCAATGACGGGAAGAGACGGATGTGGTGACCATGCCGGGGGCGTCAGGATGTGGATGTGGTGGTCGTGAGCTTCTGCGCGGCGACCATGGCGTCACGGTGGCCATGGCGTCGGCAATGCCTAGTCCTCTAGCGTGTGGCCGGCGAAGTGCTGGTGCACTAACAGCAACGCACGCGCGCGCTGGTGTCCTCCGGGAGAATGCGAACGACGCGGGCTACGTGTCCGGTGCCAGATCTTGTTAGCAAATCTTGTGCACGTCTTTGTTGTTCTTTCTTAGCATCTTCTTAGCCGCATGCAAATAAGGTAGCACGTGCATGAGCGCACAAATTTGGGTGTGCTAGTCCTCCGTGATTAGTGGATCAGAACTAACGTGGAGCGGAGTCCTAGTCGTGGGCGTAGTGGACGCAGAAGCCGGACCATTAATTCCATTAATGAAAGGAAAGGGAAACGACCGTATAAGATCGATCCCGTCTTTCACGTTCTTTCTATTTCTGCTATGCTGAATGAATGGAAAGGGAAACGGCAGCGAAACTCCATCCTTTTTACGCTAATATTATGCTGAATGAAAGTAGAGAGACGGCCGCCATTGTCGTGCGCCGCCATCGTCGAACTGCCTCATCGCCGCGACAAGCTGCTCGAATGTGAACTGCCTGGTGTTGACCCCACCGGATTCAGACCCCATCGCTGGTTCACGTCGTCGGAAGGCTGCCTGATTGAGAAACAACCATGTTTGTTTTGGTCCAACGGTCCAATCGAGTTAACCGAGCTAAGACCGGTCCGGACCAGTCGATTTTTGGGTCGAAATTCATGGATCGGACTGGCCATATTTTCCAGCGGGCCAGGACCGATCTGTCCAGTCCAGTGCGGTCCACGAGCGGGCCGAAAAGCCTGCTTGGTACGTCCAGCCCTATGCATGCTGCCATGTTAGACTATATAGTTCCCGTACGTGTGTACGTATGATGTAACGTTGTACCCCTTCATTATATATATGTGATAGGCCACCCCTAGAGGGTTGTGTCAGTTCCCCCAAACCTATAGTCTTACATGGTATCAGACTAGGTTAAACCCCCGACACCACCGCCGTCGTCGCCTCCCCCACTTCAGATCGCCCCTCCGCCACCATGACGAGCGCCGCCACCTACGGCTCCACCGCTGCCGGGTTTCTATCGGCCTCTCTCGCGACACTTCTTTCGCGTCCGCTCAATGCTGCCGTAGTCCAAACACCGATCGGGACAAGGAGCGTTGGCTCCATCTTCACCACCTTGGCTGCTTCTTCGCCGGGGAACGCGCTTACGATCCACACCGCTGCCGCCGCCTCATCGCCTACATCACTCGCCGCGATCGTCCCGCCTCCTCCGGGGGTCGAGCCCGCGTCGGCCTGGAAGGCCGGGCTCCCTGCCTCGGGGCCGGCACCGGTGCTATCCGCCCCTGCGGCGTCCGCGCCCCTCGCCGCTTCCATGACGGTGTCTCCTGCCTCCACAACGTATCCACCTCAGGCATTCCACTCCGCGGGTTTGCTCCCGCCACCGTCGTTCCACTTTGAGAATCTCATCACCATCAAGTTGTCATCAGACAACTACATCTTCTGCTGTGCGCAGGTCCTTCCGCTCCTTGGGAGCCACTACCTGCTTGGCTACGTCGAAGGCTCCCTCCCCTGTCCCCCTGCACTGGTAGATAGCGTGCACGACCCGTTCTATAATCCGGTGAACCGTGTTTGGACAGGGCAGGATCAGGCGAACCTCTCCTCCATCCAGGGGTCACTCACTCCGGCTGTTGCCAGACTCGTTGTCTTCACCAAGATGTCTCATGAGGCATGGACCATTCTTGAGCTCTTGTTCGTGGTGCAGTCGCAGGCCCATGTCTCTTCGCTCCGACGTCAACTTGGCGAGTGTGAGAAACTTGACTCCACGGCCACCGAGTTCTGCAACAAGGTCAAGGGCCTTGCCGACACATTGGCCTCCATTGGACACCCACTCACCGACTCTGAGTTCAATTCCTTAATTGTCAATGGCCTTGACGAGGAGTATGATGCCTTGGTCGAGATCATCCATGAGCGGGCAACTCGAACCCCATGATGGCGCATGAGGTATTCTCCCGCCTTCTCCTCACCGAGTAGCGGGCCGAGTCGCGCCGCTCCAAGAGCAGCCACGGGTCCTTCTCGGCCAATGCCACCACCAAGGTTGGCTGCCACCCCTCGTCATCCAAGTCTTCTTCGGGGCCACCACCGCCACCCGCCTTGGCCCCCCCCTTCTCCCGCAACCTTACCGGGGGCTGGTGGTAAGCGTGTGTGTTAACTTTCTCGCATTGAGGGGCACTAGGCCTCTAAGTGTCACAAACTTTTCGAGAAAAGCTTTCTTGGCCTCGGCAATGATGGCAAGGACATGCGTAACTTTGCGCATCAGGTTGCCATGGCAGACTGCCTGGCGTCAACAAAGCAACAAGGCACACTCAGTCCTACTCCGTTGACCCGCACTGGTATATGGACTCTGGACTAACGGAGCATCTGACGAGTGAGATGGGGAAGCTTCATTACTTTCTTGGCGTGGAAGTTTCCTCCGGTTCTGATGGTCTTGGCGCAGAAGAAGTACTCCTTGGATTTGTTGCAGCGGGCTGGGATGCTTAAGTGCAAACCAATGACTACACCTATATCTACCACTGACAAGATCAATGTTGTGGATGGTGAGCTTCTGACTTCTGCTGATGTAACACAGTATAGGAGCATTGTTGGTGGGCTTCAGTACTTGACGATCACCCGTCTAGATATTTCCTTTGTTGTCAACAGAGTGTGTGAGTATCTTCAGGCACCTCGTGACACTCATCGGTCTGCTGTTAAGTGCATTTTGCGCTATATTCGCTTCACACTGTCCTATGGTCTGCAAATTCGATCGAATCCTTCTGGGGTCGTTTCGGCATACTCTGATGAGGCCTGGGCTGGCAGTCTGGATGACGGGCGATCCACGGGGGGCTATGCTGTGTTCTTTGGTTCTACCTTGATCACCTGGAGTGCTCGGAAACAAGCTACTGTTTCGCGTAGCAGTACTGATGCTGAGTATAAGATTGTGGCTAATGCAACTGCAGAAATTATCTGGATACAGTCTTTGCTTCAGGAATTGGCTATACCCCAATCACGGTCAAATATTATTTGGTGTGACAACATCGGTGCTACATACCTGTCTTCAAATCCGGTATTTCATGCCCGCACGAAACACATTGAAGTTGACTATCATTTTTTACGGGAACGTGTATCTGAGAAGCAACTACAGATCAAGTTCATCTCTTCCAAGGACCAACTTGCAGACATCTTACCAAGCCATTGCCTCTACCACAGTTCGAGGCTTGTTGGCGCAATCTTACCCTTCTAGATTCTTTAAGAAGTGGCTAAGACTGAGGGAGGTTGTTAGACTGTACAGTTCCCATATATGTGTAGGTATGATGTAACGTTGTGACCCTTCATTATATATATGTGATAGGCCACCCCTAGAGGGTTGTGCCGGTTCCCCCCAAACCTATTGTCTTACATGCCAGCAGGGCAGGCCACTCTGAGATCGACGAGACATTCTATTGGGGAATGCGCAGGCTTTTCAGGGTGTCAGCTACCTTCAGAGGAAGCTTCATGCCTAGAGGAGTGGAAATTCGGAATCCCATTTCTTCTTCTTTTATGTCTGATTGTTTTGCTTTGGACAGGTGTCACATAGATAAAAGAAAACCATAATCCCAAAGGGCCCGGTATTAAAACTGGGGAATTTTTCTAAAACTCATTTATAAGATCGGTTGTTTGCGGAAATGGTTCCAATGCTTCTAGGAGTTTAGAAATGTGAGTCGACCGACGTTCGTAATGTGTTGGAAGCAAGTTTGTGCACAGTGACAATTTGTGTTATGGGACGCGTGTACCTGTATAAATCGAAGAAGAACGGGAGGGAGCTTACTCGCATCGCTGTCCATGTAGTTTATTTCCAGAGACCAGCTCTAGTTCGTAGCAGAAGAGAATGATGGGAACTAGCAGGTGCGTACCCTTTCTTGTAATCTGAAATCATATACTGTATATCCATCCTTAAAGGCATCGGTAATTTGAACATGGTAGATCTGAGTGAAGCTGTGCAAACTAATGTCTTAATCACATATTATTATATAGACCTGAGTGCAGATTTCAGCCATGGAGATATTATTTCCTCAATAGCATGTCAAAGCACCCGGGCCACAGTGTAGCGAAATAATTCGAGGAGAAAACGAGATTGTCTAGGAGAAAAGCTTGTATAGGTAGTCGGTTGATTGAGGAGCATTTGGGTACATTATTATTTTTTATATCCCGAAAACCCTAGTTTCATAACCAAGATTGGGATGAATTTATGGCATTTCAAGGTGGGCACTCGGGAGAGAAGCGATTGGGACATTATAATTTTGTCTAAAGCCAGAACACTAATTTCATAGCCAAGATGAAGCTGGCCAACTTGTGACATGTCAATGCTACATATATTGGATACACTTTACACTTTGTTGTGACAGTTATGGCTACACTTCAAGGAAGAACATTAAAATGCATGTGAAGTTCGATAAAGTAATGAGATCTGCACTTCCATCACGTCTATAAATAACTGGTTTCTTCATGTAGTAGAAGAAACACTTGAAACAACAATGGAGGTGTGGAGGCAACTACATACAGTATTCACTAAGTGTAGGAAGAGTGAAAATGGTCAACAAGATGAGTGTCACCCACAGTTGAATGCGGACATCTTATAGAAATGGGATACATCGGAAACTTGAGATGTAGATTAGTGCTATCATATAGCCAGGATTCCTTTCTGCAGCATATGGAGCTCCAATTGGGCAGTGGAGTTCGTCTCAGTGGCAGCAAAGCACAGATTCAGCGTAGTAGACGAGCGATGGAGTATAGTTTGAGACGGCGAGTAGAGCTTCTCCAGGAAGTGATGCAGCATCGATGAGGCTGCGCTACTAGTTTCTCCATTGGGCATCCTTCCAGCTCTCCAACCACAAGCCGCATGTAACGCCGCACGAAATTGAAAGCTCGGGAAGGTTTCTCATGACGCCTGGTTTCCCTGGCCAAGAAAACGTTCATCTCCTTCTGGGCAACAACGAAACAAACACGTTGCACATCCCATACCCGCTCCAGAACATTCGGTACACGGCCAGGACAGCAGCCAGACAAGCCTTAGATGCATAGAGAGGTAGAGTAGTCAACCAGACAGGGGATACTACAATGTTTAATTTCGTGCCCAACTTCCACTACTAGCAGTAGCCAAGGATACTCTTGTGTACCATGTACGGATGAGTCAAGCCTTGTGATCTGAACATCGTAAGACAAAACCGTACCATCCATGTTGTATTTTTTTAGTTATTACTTACTTGGCATGCATTATATACTTGTTCCATCGTAATTATCACCCACTGGTGCTTGCCATGTTGCAACATGCACAAACACCCACTAGACTGATCATTCGGAGGTCTCCTCAGGCATTTCTGATGACGTAACAGTAGTAAAGCCCACCCTCGCCGCTAGGACGCAGACAGATGTTTGTGATCATGCAACTAGTGAAAGGGACGGGACCGACACTACAAAAAAAATTGTGTTACTAGGCGATTGTACTTGATGGTTTCACTACTAGGAAAAGGCATGCTAGTGGCGCACCAGTTTTGCCTACTAATGGCGCACTACTAGTGCGCCACTAGCATCACGCCAGTAGAATTAAATTCTAATGGCGCACAACTGGTGCGCCATTAGTATCTGGTGTTCTAATGGCGCACCAAGCAGTGCGTCATTAGAATTGCCTACGGTGCGCCATTATAATTCCTACCAGGGGTCCATATGTACCCATGTGCTTTGGATTTCTAATGGCGCACCAGTGGATGATGCGCCATTAGTGTGATTATTACATTGCGCCATTAGTGTCTTGTGTGGTGCGCAAGTAGCGAGTCTGTCTTCACATTACAAGTCGATATAGATCATCTAAACTAGCATCACATAGAAGAGAGCTGCGGTCATCATGATGAGCACCATCGCGATGAAACTGGTCTTCACCCGGTTCCTCCAACGCTCCCTCCTCTCTCCCGCTAGATAGCGGGCGTACCTAGATTCCGCCTCCGTCCTAGTGATTTGAAATGCGCCTGTGGTTTAGCAGGCGGAGCTCCTTCCAGGTTCAGCAAAAAAGAAAGTTTCGTCATGGTCGTTGTACGGGATGACATGCGCGTATTATGCTTGCCTAGTTGCTGTTCCACCACCCTCCGATGAGTACTTCAGCAGCTCTTGAGAGGCCGTTGAGCTTCGAGAGACAGTTTTTAATTTGCTTTTCAATCCTTTACCATAATGGCAAAAGGCACCCACATTCAGTTGTTCGAATTAATTCATAGGGAGCTTAGATATTGACGAATATGAAGAGCATGCCATCCATGGGCTGTAACTATTCACTAGTGCAAAACCGGGCTATAGCACGGGCTCGTGGGACCAGTGGACGGATTATTTGGTGGAGCGGTGGTTCATCCTGCACATTAACGGTGACGTATCTCGGCGGCGTGGCGCAGTGGAGACTCGGCGTCCGATGTGTGGCGAGGGACTCGCGCAGGAGGGTGACGTTGTCTGGCGTCATGGTGGTGTCGATCGCAGAGAAGCCGGGCAAGGTGGATGCAGCAATACAACACTGAAGATGGATTGGTGGCAGGTGGCTGCGGCGGCCTCATACCCGACAGGCATCCTGGTTGAGAAGTGCGCCGGACTGGTGGGTGCCCCATACCCTGCAGGCGTCCTGGTTGGGACCTCAGGTCTTAGATGTTAGGTTTGGCTGCAAGGTCTATTTGGTATTAGACCCAGACTATCAGCATCTCTTCATCAACTGGGTAGGAGTAGCGACAGATGTTGCCTAGACGGTGGCTTTAGTCTTACTTCTTGTATCACTTTGTAAGGTCTTGTGTGAATAAATAATAAAGTGGTTGCATGCATCATCCAGATGTAGAGGCCAGGGGTCCTCCTTGTTTTCTAAAAAAAATAGCGCGGGCTCGTAAGGCCCTTTAGTGCCGGTTCTGTAACCGGCACTAACGGGTGGGGGACTAAAGGTCCCCCCTCCCCCTAGTCCCGGTTCAACACGAACCGTCACTAAAGGGCGGCATGAGCCCGCACTAGGGGCTGGGAGATCATTAGTACTGGTTGGTAACACCAACCGGTACTAAAAGGTTTATGGGGTTTTGGATTTATGATTTTTTTTCTTTAATTTTGTATTTTCCATTTAATACTTTTTCATTTGCTGGTATTTTACGATACTACATATTGTACACGTTATGCATATATATAAATAGAATTTCTCATAGAACAGATCATACAATTTGGTATATACAATTTCTCCTACATGGGGGCATTAATACGGTGGTAGCGGGTAATGGACTCCTCTTTAGGATCTATGACCCAGTCGAGCAAAAGTTCCGCTATTTCTTCTTGAATTGCTCGTACATGATCCATTGATAGGAGCTTCTCCCGCACCTCCTTGAACTTCAAAGAAGGAGATCAAATATGCATGTATTAGTCGTGTGTTTATATATTAGATATCGATAATGATGTAAAAATTGTGAATAGTGCTTTGCCAAACGTACCCATTGCTGTCTTTCAGATCTCCTCCTTTCAGATGCCATCGTGCGAATGGTCTCGCAAACGTAGTATGCACATAAATCATTCCCCGACAACTGCTTCATGCACTTTACGAGAATAGAATTTAATTAGATAATAATTAATCAAGCATGATAACTAATGGTATTGAAACTAGAATTAAAAATAGATGGTAGCTAGCTAGTACTACTTAATTACTTATACCTTGGGTTGATACCAATATAGCTTTTGTTTTCATTCGCCTGGAACCTCTTTGATGAACTTTTGCCAAGCCCTGCCAGCCGGCAAAGTAAATGAATAAAAGGAGTTATTAATTAGTTGATATTAGGAAATGACGAACTAAATAGGCCGACATATAGTTTGATAATGATTGAGATTACGTGTTGACTATATCCTTCATGATTTCTTACTACTCGACTAGTTTAAGTAGCGAGTCTAGAACTTCAACTTCTTAATCTTCAACTCAAATGGTTAACAAGATCCAGTGGAAACTGCATGCGCACACATTTGCATGTATAAATTAAGCGGGCATGTGCATACAACTCATCAACTACCATAAACCCTATACACTTATTAATTAACATCTAGCTAGTAAGCAAAAACATAATTTGTAGTACAAGACAGTGTGACTCACACGAAGTTGTAAGAAAGTAGTATATCTCGATTGGTATTTAGGCGCTTCAAGAACTCTAGGAAGCTTTTCTCTGTTTCATCTCGATAGAATTCATGTGACCATGTCGTTTGATTAACGGTATCTGGGTCAATGAACCCAATGCCATTGCGTCCAGCTTTTTTCTTTTCATAGATCTTCATTCTGCATAATACCACAGAAAAGAATATAGTGAGGATAATTACAGGTAATGATCAACGAGCACTACAGCTAGCTAGAGATATAAATTACAGAAATAAATCACTTACAGACAATAGCAACTAACGATAGATTTGTCGAGTGTGTCTTGATCGAATAAATGAAATAGTTCTGTAAACTCAACATACAAAGCATTCTCATGGTAGTAATGATCTGCCTTGACTTTCACCATTAGGGACTCTCAATTTGGCAATCTTGGCAGTTTTCATGTACCATTCATGCAATTCATACATTCTCGTTGAGAGGTTCTTGACCTCCTCAGGATTGACCAAATGTTCGCCGCGGACATATTTCCGTTTTAGTTCCTGCTCTATAAAAGTGTCCATGGGCTTAAGCTCTAGGAGTTGTTCTATAGCGCATCCGATCTTTGCAATCTGCCTTCTATGATTGTTGGTTATCACCAGATGATCGGCAGCGCCGGTACTCATGTGTGTTGGCACAATGAGCGGGGGGATCGATTGCACTGCCTGTTCTCCCAGCTGGGGAACATTTTTCCTACTTATTTTTGCAGCTGCTTGGCTGAAGCTCGAGCTTGACTCCTCTTGTTGTGCTTGATATGCCTTCCTGATTTGGCGCTCATAGTCTGAGTCAACAGGCTTGGGAGCTGGTGGTTGAGTCATACGAATAAAGTGGTCAATGGCATGCTCAGGCACTTTCTCCTTTGGAGGCAGTGGCGGTTTCGTTCCAAAATGGGCGTCCAATTGTCTCCTGCATTCAGCTTCGTTTTCCTCTTCGCTCATGTCATAAGGCCTCTTCGGAAGAGGCGCGAGGCTTGGACCATATTGGAATCTCTTGCATCCTGAACAATAGTTGCGACGACTCTCTTCTGTTGTTGCTTAGGCGGCGGAGCCCGCTGAGGTGGCGGATACGGCTTACGTGGTGCCTGACTTGGAGGAGGAGGCCTGGGCTGACGCGGTGCCGGACTTGGAGGAGGAGGAATGGGCTCACACGGTGCCAGACTTGGAGGAGGAGGAGTGGCCTCACGCGTTGGCGGACTTAGAGGAGCAGGAGTATGCAAAGGTTGTGGCTGACTTGGATGAGTTGGAGTCGACTGCTGACGCGGTGGTGGACAAGGAGGAGGAGGCGGCTGACGTGGTGTGGGTGGCCTTGGAAAGACGATGCAATCCTTTCTCCATAAAACGATACGATGCAATGCGTCTCCCAGTGTGTGCTCGTCGTCACATCTAGGAATGTCAAGCTATAGCCCCCAATATTCTGCCACCACTTCATCAACCACGATACGAGCATAGTCAGCTGGAATTGGATTGCAATGAAAGGTTGCTTCAGGAGGATTTGTATAAGCAACGCCATCTGCCACCTTGATGGATATGTTCTTCATTTTGAACTATAGCTCACAATTAGTGTTACCAATGATGTCATCCACACGGTATCTATCCAACAGTGGTGCCTTATCGCCCGGTGCGGAACCCACGCTGCTTCTCAGCATGGATGGGATGGTGCTATCCAATGCTGGATCCACTAGCTCCTGCCGATACAGAGACCCCCTTCCCTGGCTGATTTTGTCGATCTGCAGCTGCCTCCGCTGGAATTGGAGTGCCAACACCGCGTGCACTGATTCTAGGCCTTTAAAGCATTCTGTTTCCTGCTTCCTCTACTCCTCGTCCACCTTCCTCTTCTTCTCCTCCATCTTCTTTCTCGCACGGCTTATGTAGTCGGCGTTCTAGTCTGCAAACCCCTCATACCACGGAGCAATGCCTTTGCCTCGTGTTCTTCCCAGGTGTTCAGGATTTCCTAGGGCGCGCGTAAGCTTGTCATTCCCTCTGTTGGGCGTGAACACACCTGTTTGAGCCTCTTCTATTGCAACAAGTATTTGGAGGTCGGCTCCTTTAAGACTTGCCTTCTTCAAAACCTGGCCTGTCTCTGGGTCCAACGCCCCCCATGCGCATAGAATCAAGTCCTGCATCTAGGGGGCCAGCTCAATTTAACTAGACTGATCCTTGCATCCAGCATCTGTTGCTTAGCCTTATCCCACTTAGGCCGGGCCACCGCATAGTCATCTGGTCCCAGCCTATGGAAATGCTCCTTTTTCGCGACATTGATCATATTTATTCTCGACCGTTCCGTAGCTAATTCCGATTCCTTGAATTTCATGAAAGCTAGCAAGTGATCTCTTTGCTTCTCCAGTGTTCCCAAGAATTTTGGAGTCTTCTTTCCTCCTTCGATGTACTTGGCCCATATAGTTTTCTTGTGCTTGTTGAATGCAACCGCCATCTTCCTAAGAGCAACGTTCTTGACTTTATCCACATCTTCAGTTGTGAAATGATCTGGTAGCATGAAATGTGACATGAGAGATTCCCAAAGCAATTTTTTGCTCTATCGTCAACAAAAGAAAGATCTCGACGTGGCTTTGCTGGCTTTTTCCATTCTTGAATGGAGATCGGGAGTTGGTCCTTCAGAAGAACACCGCACTGACGAACGAACTTTCCCGCCTTCTTCTTAGGCGCGATAGGTTTGCCATTATGTTTGATGGCATCGATGTTGTACTTTATGCCTTATACAAAATCATTAAAAAACGTGATGATCACCAGATGCCTGCTTCCATAAACATACCTCGCCGATATTTGCTATTTCAAGATCTTCATCATAGTTCTGGACTTCATCAATTCGGTCGTCTTGATCGAAGACCATATCACTCTCCCTGGTATTGTTCAGATATTGTGAGCCGTCATCTTCTTCATTCGGATCATCGGGCCGGCTCGGGGAGCGTATGAGCTCGAACATAGCCTCTTCTCCTTCTTTGTCGGTATTGTCCGTCATAGCTTTTATTTAACTAATCCAGAAGAAATTTAAAACAATTTAGTACGCATCTCAAATAATAATAGATAATTGATACACATCTCGAATAATAGTAGATAATATATGTGCATCTCGAAAGATAAAACTGAATCATAGTAGATAATTAATATGCATCATCGAATAAAATCTCGAATACATTGTATCCAATATTATCGAATACATCACTAGCTAGCTAATATAGATCGAATACTATCGAATTATCTAGTTCACTCGCAGTTCCTGAGGCGCGGGTGGTGGACACCCAAAGAGAATGAACCATCACAGGATCATAGCTCGAGTGAGATCCCCAAAGAACCTGCAAGGTATTGGAGAACCTGACATCCATAGCAGCTGTGTAGCGACGGACGTACTCGTCCTCCTCCCTGACATGGCGACGTACCACCTTCGGCGGGGCTGGCTCCCTCTGCACCGAAAGTGGCCCACGCGAACGCCACCAAAGGAGCTCCGGGTCGACGACGGGACCTGGGGCTGGGTTCGTCACCAAGCGGCGCCCCCTTGAAGGTAGCACCTCCCAGTGCCAGATCGGCGGAGCCCAGTCCCGGACATGGCTCCTCTGAAGCAGGACATCGTCGCGAACGGGTCGACGGCAAGGATGCGGCCCGGGCATCGTTGACGTCGAGAACAAATACTATATGCAAATGTAACATTTTTTAAATGAATGGATTGTGATTTCTTATATAAAAATTCTATATGCAAATGTAACATAACAGTTTCTCTTAAGAAATTCTAATTTAGTGAGGCACAATTTATATTGCAGGTTTGTATAGCTACAATTAACTAATGTCATGCATCTCTCACACATTTCTACCTTCAAAGTAATTGCCACAATGTTTGTCAAGTACTCCATTCCAAAGTAAGATGGGCCATGTGCGAAGTCAATATTGTCTCTCTTCATAATTGGGTGATTGCTTTTAGAACGCCCTGGTAGATAATGCTATAGTTTTACAATACGATCAAGCAGTATAGTCGTTTCTAATTCACATCTAAATAACCAATATCAGGACAAAAAAGAAAGCAACCGACGTATATTGTCATGCAAGACAAATAATTTTGACATTTCGTCGTAAGACAAATATCTTTGACATATCATTGTATAACAGTCCAATAAGTGGATGGTCAAAGTAAAAACGCTACAAAGAAAACCGCGCAGAAATGCGCGCGACTACTTATAGTATATACCAATGGGCAGTCTATCCAATGGACAACATGGGAACCTCCAAATAAGACAACACAAAAGAGGGAAACCGACCTACAGAATATATGACGTCCAAAACATACGTGAGTCTTTCGACATACGGCACATGCTCAACCTTTTGACCAGTACACATGCAAATCCAACTCTTTAAACAAATCGCGTGCAAATGGATTACAGGACCAGGGCATCCAAGGATTCATCCAAATAGGAAACTGCCAAACCCAACCCACCTAGTCAAATTCAAAGAAACCATGCAGCGCACATGTGAGGCAGGGAGAATGTCCCAAACCTTTCCTCAAAAAAAAAAGAATGTCCCAAATCTCATGAGAAATTGCTGGATCCATCCACCAAGCATACCCAGCCAAATCCTTCACTCATTATCGTGTCATCTCCTCATAGGCCCTATTTTGGCTACAAAAAAATTCAGGAAGACCACAAAAAGGAAACGAAGTGAGAAATAGGAAATTTAGTGTCCGGCTTCAGTTGACTAATCCACCTTGCTTGTAAGAAACACTAACTTTTACAAAAGAGACACCACTATGGATCGGTAAAAAATAAACCATAACGATCCAGTACAATAACTGCATGCATGGCATGTGAGCTCACATCTATGGGGTTTGTGAAGACGTTTTTTGGTTGCTGCACTAAAGAAGTCAAAATGTTGCTTCGCGAGGGCACAACGGCATTGTCATTAGACTGCCAAACATTCAAATTCGAGTTCCTCGACATCCACTCAGAACGATGACAGCCACATCGATAGTGATTACAGGAAATAACAAAGCCACATCAATGTTCTATGTAAGGTCGAGCAGAAGCTCTGCCTGTTGTCTCAGTGATGCATGACCCCAATCAAGCATCTACTGTCCCAAAGCTCTACCTGCCCGCCGCAGAGACAAAAATCTATCGTTCTGTTGGAGGTCTGCATGCTGGCCCGAGGAGGGACATATTCACATGACTGATCTCTAACTCAAATTTCCAATGTATCCCATTTCTAAAATAGGCCCCTTTCAAATTCGGCCATGTTTGCTCTCTGCATAGGATTGTTCATATAGTACGTGACTGTCACATCTCTATTGTAGTTTCAAGCATATATATTACTTCTACTACAGAGTGAAACTAGCAATTTATGGACAAGGTCTAACTACATACTTCATTGCTTCACAGAACTTAATGTGCCATGCTTTTTTTTGAAGTGTGTAAACACAGTGGTTGCGGAGCTCACATCTCTGAGCTGCATCAGCACATTCAATGTATGTAGCCTTGACAGGCCCTCAAATTGTGCTTTGTCTTAATTATGCAAATAGGGTCCACTCCCTTACAAACAGAACGGTGATGTCCCCTTGCGCTTTTCTATCCATTGTTTTCCCGTATAACCACTTATTCCATTACAAGCTAGGTGCCTTCCACCCACACCGGTTTTCTCTGAGGGTACAGGCCCTCCTACCGTTCTCGTGAGGTTAAGGTGTACGAAAGTGTCAACCATTCTGATGTGTTTGAGAAAACCAAACTGTTGGTGAGGATCACAGAACTTAATGTGCCTTGCTTCACAGAACTTACTGTGCCTTGCTTTTATTTTTTTTCCCTTTTGTTGCAAGGGGGTGGCCCAAATTTCAGAGGATCCAATAACCAATATATTGAAACCCTTCCGTTTTCACAAAAAGAAAGAATCCTAAATAACGAATTTAGCTGGAGTTTGACAGAATATTTCGCAACAATTTCAGGAAACAACCAAATCTTCCTCCCTTGTACATATATAATTAGAAGAATGTTCTTGCCCGTGTTACCATACAGGAGTTTTTTGTTTAGCCTTTAACTTTTATGTATGTACCACCTGGCAAAAGAAAAAAATACGATCAGGCACCAAGAAGAATAATAGATCCAAAGTGGTCGGACCCTTTCCCAGACCCTGCGCAAGCGGGAGCTACATGCACTGGGGCTGCCCTGCCCACACAAGAAGAAAGAATATTCGTCCTATCCTATACTCCTCCACGGTAATGTTGCACATACTTTGGACACAAAGAAAAAATAAAATCATTTTTTTGAACCCTAAACTCTGAACTCTAAACGCAGGATGCACTTCCCCGAGATGAACGTCCCGTCGATCCCAGAGTAAACACTACCACTATACTTTCAGCAAAAGACGACCATCACGTGTGCTGCCGTCAGCATGGAGGGGGCACGTGGAGAAGAGGGAATCGACTAGGCGATGGTGCGGGATGTGGGGCTCGCCCCCTCACAACACACCTGCTCCTTCCCATTGCCATTATTTTTTTCTCTTCTTCTATTATATTTAAATGCACTCCTCCTACATGCATTGAACAAAAACCTCTTGCAGTGCCAGAGGATTTGGCCGAACCTGCAACAAACAATTCCAGTTAAATAGACAATCTCTTACTCAAATCTCCTACAATCCGAGGACAAGTTGATGGAATTAGCTGTAAATCGTAATGGCATTATAATGTTGTGCCAGTGCTTTTTGACGTGTGATTCGCTAGGGCAAACTAAGCGTATCATGCCATTGTGAAATAATATAGACTACCTACGAAATACAGAAGAGGGGTCCTCTCACTACTAGGAAAAAGCTTATACACATAATCTTAGCAGTAGCGTTGGGTAAAATGAGGCGCTGTTGCTACTTAGTAGTAGCGCGTGTCAGTTAGACGCGCTACTGCTATCCTTTCAGCAGCTCCGCGTTTTAGCAAAACGCGTTGCTGCTAAGTTTGAACTGGGGCATAATGGCTAGCCCCACCTAGTAGCAGCGCGTATAAAGATAGCGCGCTACTGCTATTCCGTAGTAGTGGCGCTTTTCTAAGATACGCGCTACTACTATCCCTACCTTATCGTCGCCCACGCGACAGAGACCCCCTCACTCTCCCTCTCACTCAGTACCTTCTCCCCCACGCCCCCGTCATCCGCCACCGCCGCCGCTGGAGATCTGGTGCCTCACATCCACTGAGGTACTCCCTCCTCCATCCTCCTCCCTCCTCCCCTCCTCCCTCCTTCTACGTCCGCCCCCTCCTCCCTCCTCCACAGGGAGCCCCTCCTCCCTCCTCATCGCCCTCCTCCTC
>NC_041381.1:36546231-36555001 GCF_002162155.2 Triticum dicoccoides | reverse complement strand
GCCCTCCTCCTCCATCCGACCCATTCTCCCTCCTCCATCGGGCGCCCCTCCTCCCTCCTCCACCGCCCTCCTCTTCCGGCCGCCCCCTCCTCCCTCCTCCACCGGCCGCCCCGTCCTCCCTCCTCCTCCGGCCGCCCACTGTTCTTAGTAAGAATCAGTTTATTTTTATTTATAGTAATTGATTAGTCGAACTAGGTAAATTAATAGAACGAGGTAAACTAGTTTATTTTTAGTAAGAAGTAGTTTATTTTTATTTATAGTAATTGCTTAGTTGAACTAGTTAAATTAATAGAACTAGTTTATTTTTAGTAAGAACTAATTTATTTTTATTTATAGTAAGTGTTAAGTCGAAGTAGTTGAATTAATACAACTAGTTTATTTTAGTAAGAAAATTTAGCTATATGATATTTGATGATCTAATTAAAATTTTACTATAGAACTAGTTTGATTTTTATGGCATTATCACTTTGTCATCAAATAATGCTATATGATATTTGATGATCTAATTAAAGTTTACTCAGTGGAATATGCAGGCTTAGTCGTGTCTCCTTGGAGTGATCGTCATCCGAGCTACCTCCACTTCCTCTACACCCGAGTCGGTGAGCTAAAAGTCCACCTCCTCCTTCTCCACCTTCCTCTACTTCCGAACTAGGGTATTTAGTTATCAGATATATTGAAATGTTTTTGTCAATATTGAACCATTGAAATGCAATGAGCACCATTTTATGCTCATGTGCGATGTGTTCATTCATTTCCATGTGACCAATGTTTTGCCGGAGTGTTGATTCATTTCCGTTCCGGCAAATTTCAGGCTCTCGATATGTCCCATTTTAGCAAAGGTCATGCCGAATTTTTTCGTGAATTTAAGCATGACTTGTGCTAGAATATGTAGGAAACATCGAGTGCCCCGGGTTTGCTAGAAAGAGAATTAAACGACATTTTGAGTTGACTTTAAGTATGTCGGGGCTCCATACATGATTATCCAAAAATCGGTGAGGGAGAGTCTCCACCATATATGAGAGAAGAATGTCGACTGTTGTCGTGGGGGTCGCGTTTCCTTCTTCTCTTTGTGCCAGACCATTGTTATGCACTAGGGGAAGAAGGATTAGCGACCATCATCGACGGTTGAAAATCGATGACGGAGTGTCCACCATATATGAGAGAAGAAGAAAGCCGACTGTTGTTGTGGGGGTCACTTCTCTTTCTTTTCCTTATGCTAGATATTTTTAATGCACTAGGGAAAGGAGGAGTAGCGACCATCACCAACGGTCGCAATATCAGAGAGGAAGAGCCCACCATATACGTGAGATGAGAGTTTAGGAAGGAAGACTCGACAGACCTATAGTCAACCCGTTGCATATTGAGTAATAGTGAGCTGTGTGTTGAGTTCTCTGGTAGTGGCCTTCGGTCGATTTTTCATTAATGTTTCAACTATGAACATAGGAAATGTCTGACGACGAAAAGGAATTCGATATATGCGAATACTGCGAAGACGAGCGTGGCCTGTGTGATAGGCCTCACCTAGTTGGTGGTATGCGCCTCAGCTTCAAGCTGGATGATGATACGTCTTCAACGTATCTATAATTTTTGATTGTTCCATGCTATTATATTACCCCTTTTGGATGTTTATGGGCTTTATTTTACACATTTATATCATTTTTGGGACTAACCTACTAACTGGAGGCCCAGCCCATATTGATGTTTTTTTGCCTATTTCAGTATTTCGAAGAAAAGGAATATCAAACGGAGTCCAAACGGAATGAAACCTTCGGCAGCGTGATTTTTGGAACAAACGTGATCCGGAGAGCTTGGAGTGCAAGTCAAGAAGCTGCCGAGGAAGACACGAGATAGGAGCCCCCCCCCCCTTGTAGGGTGCGCCCCCTCTCTCGTCGGCCCCTCGGGCGGCCACCGACGTACTTCTTCCTCCTATATATACCTACGTACCCCATCGGCCCTCGTCCCGGTTATGATTCAGATGTGGTATATTCTCTTTTATAACTATTTGTTGCATTTAGTGTTTATGACAAATTATACCCATCAAGTTGACATAGATATTTTTATGTAGGTGGTATGTGAACCGGAAATTCCAACTGACCCTATTGTCGAGAGGTTAAATTTAGTTGAAAAAGAAAACAAGTATTTGAAAAAAAACTGAAAAGAATTGAGGGGGAGAAGATGGAATTGGAGTTGCATGTTACCGATGTAGTTGATGATCAGAAGATCAAGATGGAGAAAATGCGCTTGAAGATTAGAAAGATTAGAAATGCCATCCATAGTGAGGCTTGGTACCATTATGCTGTTGGATCAATTGTTACCTTAGTTGCGATCTTGATCGCGTTTGTTGTATACAGCTAGAGAGTAATTTGTATGTTGTTTTATGAGAATAAGTGTTGTACGAACTTTATGTATGAACTTGTATTAATTTGGTATTTTCGGTGCTGTGTAAATGAAGATGAGACGGCAATGGATGTACGATGACCGATACTCTCCCCAGTTAGTTAGTGGCGTGCATACTTTTCTCCTTGCGGCTGAGGCAAACAAGTGGGCAGATGGTTTTATGCCTTTCCATGTGCTGGCTGTAAGAATGATCTGAATTACTCTAAGTCAAGAACCATTCACGTCCACCTGTTTGAGTCTGGTTTCATGCCCCACTATAATGTTTGGACCAAGCACAAAGAAAGAGGGGTTATGATGGAAGACAATGAAGAAGAAGAGGACGACGACTGCTATCCTATCCATGGGTTCCCTGAATACGATGGTACAACAATGGGGGAAGAAGTCAAGCCGACAATGCGGGAAGAAGCTGAAGAAGAGGCATCAGATGAGCCCGCTAATGATCTAGGTCGGGCTATTGCCGACACAAAGAGAAAATGCGCAAGTGAAAAGGAGAAGAAGAAGTTGCAGCGCATGTTAGAAGATCACAAGAAATTGTTGTACCCGAATTGCGAAGCTGACAAGAAAAAGCTAGGCACCACACTGGAATTGCTGCAATAGAAGGCAGAGAATGGTGTATCTGACAAGGGATTTGAAAAGTTGCTGATAATGTTAAAGAAGATGCTTCCAATGGACAATGAATTGCCAGAGAGTACATACGAAGCAAAGAAGGTTCTCTACCCTCTAGGATTAGAGGTGCATAAGATAGATGCATGCCCAACTGATTGCATCCTCATCCGTGGTGAGTACGAGGATTTCAACGTGTGCCCAGTATGCGGTGCGTTGCCCTATAAGATCAGCCGCGATGACCCTGGTGATGTCAAGGGCGATCGCCCCAGGAAGAAGATTCCTGCCAAGGTGATGTGGTATGCTCCTATAATACCACGGTTGAAACGTTTGTTCCAAAACAAAGAGCATGCCAAGTCGATGCAATGGCACATAGAAGACCGTAAGAAAGACGAGAAGTTGAGAGTACCCGCTGACGGGTCACAGTGGAGAAAAATCGAGAGAAGGTACTCGGAGGGCTTTGCAGGTGATGCAAGGGACGTATGGTTTGGTCTAAGCGCATATGGCAATTATCCCTTTGGGGAGAAGAGCAGCAACCATAGCACCTAGACTGTGACTCTATGTATGTATAACTTTGCTCCTTGGTTGTGCATGAAGCGGAAGTTCATTATGATGCCAGTGGTCATCCAAGGCCCTAAGCAACCCCGCAACGACATTTATGTGTACCTAAGGTCATTAGTTCAATAACTCTTATAGCTATGGAATGGAAAAGGTGTACGGGCATGGGATGAGCACAAAATGGAAGCATTTGACCTAAATGCGTTGCTGTTTGTGACCATCAATGATTGGCCTGCTCTTAGTAACCTTTCAGGACAGACAAGCAAGGGATACCATGCATGCACGCACTGTTTGGATGATACCGACAATATATATTTGGATAATTGTAAGAAGAATGTGTACTTGGGACATCGTCGATTTCTTTCGAGCAGACATCCCATAAGAAAGAAAGTCAAGCATTTCAAAGGTGAGGCAGATCACCGAACGAAGCCTCGCCACCGTATCGGTGATGATGTACATGATATGGTCAAGGATTTGAAGGTAATCTTTGGAAAGTGTCCTGGCAGACAATCTGTTCCGAATGACGCTGATGGACGTGCATCCATGTAGAAGAAGAAATCCATATTTTTGGACCTGCCCTATTGGAAAGACCTAGAGGTCCGCTCTACAATCCACGTAATGCACGTGACGAAGAATCTTTGTTTGACCCTGCTTGGCTTCTTGGGCGTGAATGGGAAGACAAAATATACATCGGAGGCACGGGAGGACCAACAACGTATGCACAGAAAGGAAGGCATACATCAGGGTCATGCCAGCTATGCTCTTACCAAAGAAGAGAAGGAAATCTTCTTTGAATGATTGCTCAGTATGAAGGTACCGTCTAGAACTATGTGCATTCCCCAATGCAATCTCTCAGAAGGTAATCTATCCAGAAATCATACCAAGGTTGGAGAATGATTTGGTGCAATGTCTTATCAGTTTCGAGTTGGTGTTCCCACCATCCTTCTTCAATATCATGACGCACGTCCTAGTTCACTTATGCGAAGAAATTGTCGTTCTAGGTCCTGTATTTCTACACAATATGTTCCCCTTTGAGAGATTCATGGGAGTCTTAAAGAAATATGTTCATAACCGTTCTAGGCTAGAACGATGCATCTCCAAGGGCCATGAAAATGAGGAGGTCATTGAGTTTTGTGTTGACTTTATTCCTGACCTTAAGCCGATTGGTGTTCCTGAATCGTGGCATAAGGGCAGACTGGGTGGAAATTGCATGCTAGGACCAGATCAAATAATATGTATGGACAGGTATTCTCTCACTGAAGCACACTACACAGCTCTACAAAATTCCGCCTTGGTGGCTCCGTATATTGAGGAACACAAGAATATTTTAAGCTCCAAATACCCGGAGTAGTTTGAAGAGTGGATTACACATGAACAAACAAGGACTTTCGCCGGTTGGTTGCAGACACGTGCCATGCTTGACGCCGCTATTCAAGATGACATGTACTTGCTATCCTAGTTACCATCTTCGAACATATTTACTTTCAAAGGGTACGAGATAAATGGGAATACATTTTACACGATCGCCCAAGATAAAAAGAGCACCAACCAAAACATTGGTGTCCGCTTTGATGCAGCAACCAGTAGGGGAAATGACAAATATTATGGTTACATAAAGGAGATATGGGAACTTGACTATGTACGTGATTTGAAGGTCCTTTTGTTTCGGTGCAAATGGGTCAATATGACAGGAGGTGGCATAAAGGAAGACCCGTAGTACGAAATGACAACAGTGGATTGATACGTCTCCAATGTATATATAATTTTTGATTGTTCCATGCTATTATATTACCTGTTTTGGATGTCTATGGGCTTTATTTTACACATTTATATCATTTTTGGGACTAACCTACTAATTGGAGGCCCAGCCCGTATTGCTGTTTTTTTTGCCTATTTAAGTATTTTGAAGAAAAGGAATATCAAACGGTGTCCAAACGGAATGAAACCTTCAGCAGCGTGATTTTTGGAACGAACGTGATCCAGAGAACTTGGAGTGCAAGCCAAGAAGCAGCCGAGGCGGCCACGAGATAGGAGGGTGCGCCCCCTGTCTCGTGGACCCCTCGGGCGGCCACCGATGTACTTCTTCCTCCTATATAAGCCTACATACCCCGAAAACATCCAGGGAGCCACCGAAGAAATATTTCCGCCACCGTAACCTTCTATATCCGCGAGATCCCATTTTGGAGCCGTCGCCGGCGTTCTATCGGAGGGGGAATCCACCACAGAGGGCTTCTACATCAACACCATAGCCCCTCCAATGAGTTGTGAGTAGTTTACCACAGACCTTCGGGTCCATAGTTATTAGCTAGATGGCTTCTTCTCTCTTTTTTGATCTCAATACAATGTTCTCCCCCTCTCTTGTGGAGATCTATTCGATGTAATCTCTTTTTGCGGTGTGTTTGTTGAGATCCGATGAATTGTGGGTTTATGATCAAGTTTATCTATGAATAATAAATGAATCTTCTCTGAATTCTTTTATGTATGATTGAGTTATCTTCGCAAGTCTCTTCGAATTATCGGTTTGGTTTGGCCTACTAGATTGATCTTTCTTGCCATGGGAGAAGTGCTTAGCTTTGGGTTCAATCTTGCGGTGTTCTTACCCAGTGACAGAAAGGGTTGCAAGACACGTATTGTATTGTTGCCATCGAGGATAAAAAGATGGGGTTTATATCATATTGCTTGAGTTTATCCTTCTACATCATGTCATCTTTCTTAATGCGTTATTCTATTCTTATGAACTTAATTCTCTAGATGCATGCTGGATAGCGGTCGACGTGTGGAGTAATAGTAGTGGATGCAGGCAGGTCGGTCTACTTGTCATGGACGTGATGCCCATATACATGATCATGCCTAGATAACATCATAATTATTCGCTTTTCTATCAATTGCTCGACAGTAATTTGTTGACCCGCCGTAATACTTATGCTATCTTGAGAGAAGCCTCTAGTAAAACCTATGGCCCCCGGGTCTATCTTTTATCATATAAGCTTTCAATCTACTTTTATTTGCATCTTTACTTCCTGCATCTATATCACAAAATACCAAAAATATATTTATCTTATCATATTATCTCTATCAGATCTCACTTTCGCAAGTGGCCGTGAAGGGATTGACAACCACTTTATCGCGTTGGTTGCAAGTTCTTTGTTTGTTTGTGTAGGTTCGTGGGACTTGTGAGGAGCCTCCTATTGAATTGATACCTTGGTTCTCAAAAACTGAGGGAAATACTTACGCTACTGTGCTGCATCACCCTTTCCTCTTCAAGGAAGACCAACGCAAGCTCAAGATGTAGCATGGATCTCAACAATCTTGCCTACGTAGACAAACCATTCGTCCTAGTCAATGATGTGGCACAGGTTTTCTATGTGAAGGACATGTCTACCAAGCCGAGAAAAAGGAAAAGATAAGGAAGCAAATACATTATACGATGAGCCAAAACGCCACATAGTTCTTTCAGGTAAAAGATACATCGTGGGAGTGGATAACAAGACAGACATGTCAGAAGATTATGAAAGTTTCATGAACTTGCTCCCTTCATAGTGAATATTGACTCGAGCAATCAGTTAAATGATGAAGGTTTACCATGGTTACGGCGCAAAGTTTCACACCCGCAGACAGTAGGGAATCTTTGTAATAGTTAGGGTGCTTATCTATTTTGCATTTGAAACGTGTACTTTTGTGCTTCGGACAAATGTGTACCTTTCTGACTTCATTTGCTAATGTTCAGCTCATTTACTGAATTTTTTTGATAAATGACCCTGAAAGTGAAAAGCACTACAATGAACTCTGAAAAGGTTGAAAGTTGGCATGGTATCAACATTTCACCCACACAGCATGTGCAAAAAAGTTTAGAGGGTTACGACAAAAACTGGATGCACTTCGTGTACAAAATGGACAATCTCTTTCAAAGTATCAGGGTTTCGGACGAAAACTCATCTGTTACAAAGGCATTTCATCTTTTCAAACTTATTTCAACTCCAGACTTTTTGAGCCTTCAGTATGCACCTTCAAAGCCACGTCATCAATTTCCAACCCTTTCTGATTTTATTTGCTATTTTTCATGCTTTTACTGATTTTTTTGAGCTAAATGACCCTGAAATTGGAAAGCACTATAAATGAACTCTGAAAACGTTGAAACTTGTCATTGTATCATCATTTCACCCACATAACATGTGCAAAAAAGTTGAGAGGGTTACGGCGAAAACTGGATGCACTTTGTGTATGAAACGGACAATCTCTTTCGAAATATCAGGGTTTCGGACGAAAACTCATGTGTTACAACGGCATTTCATTTTTTTGAAATAACCTAAGTATTACCACATTAAATATAATGATAAAAACACTAATATTAATCATAAGAAAAAAGAATCACTAAAAAAAATCTATTTTTAAAGTAAAGTTATTTACAAACTAGTGATTCACACAAATTCCAAATAATTCAAATCTAAACTATTCAAATTTGAAAACTCCTGGCAGTAACAGAAAGTTTATAATTTTATTTTCCTAAAACATAAATGTTCACAAAGAAACTCTAGATAAATCAAAAAACAACTCAGAAATAAAAGAAACTAAATAACATAAAAAATAAAAAAATAAAAAAAGCCCAACTACTAGGCCACAACGGCCTACATACGATTAGAAACCCAACCTGTAGTTAGATTAGGATGCAGGCAGCAAGGACTAGTAGGCCCATAGGGGAGCGTAGTAGTTTAAGCCCAGAAGCCTGCTTTGGAGAGGAGCTCGAAGGAGCAGCCGCGGCTGGGTTTATAAACCAGTGCGGCTGCCCTTCGCTCAGCGAGGTGGGACTAAACTTTGTGCACTGCAATGGCAACGCACCACCTTTACTACCGGTTGGTGGCTCCACCCGGGACTAAAGGGGGGCCTTTAGTACCAGTTGTATCCCCGACCCGGTACTAAAGGGTGTCGCTTACCGCCATTTGGTTAGTGGCTACAACCGGCAATAAAGGTCCATCCTATATATACAACACTTGAAAAAAAATTCAGTTTCCCTCTGTTATTCCTTTGTTTCTTCCTCTCCGTCGACAATGCACCGCCTGCGCCGATCGACACCGTCGCCGCGCTGGACGCGCCGCCACCGATGCGCCGCAAACGACGCGCCGCCAACGACGCGCTGCCCACGCCGTTCCCCGTCGCGCCGCTCGCCGCCCCCGCCGCGCGCTGGCCCTCCGTCGAGCTCGGACGCCGTCGCCGT
>NC_041381.1:36538652-36545732 GCF_002162155.2 Triticum dicoccoides | reverse complement strand
TATATATATATATATATATATATATATATATATATATATATATATATATGAAAATGGGTTAGTACTCCTAGAAGTACATACTCTCATTTTTAAACCGCACACACACACGTCCTAGCGGGTAACAGATGCCTCCTGCCCGTTTAGTCTTTGTTTAATCATATTTAATCTAATTAAACAATTCGATACGGACTCAATTATCTCGCTGACTCAAACAACTCCGGTGACAATAGGTATTTTCGTTACCCATTAATACCTAGCTAGCCAGGCCGACTCGGCCGACGTCGGCGCTCACCGGCGGAATCAATCATTGGTGATCTCCGGTGGATTTAATCCACAAGATACATCAGCGTGGAACTCATCTTATGGCCATCGAAGCACATCCTACTGAGAGGTGAGCTGATCGTTAATTAATTGATCTATCGGGCGGCAATGAGCTGATCATTTCCTTCACATGCATCTCGCACCTCAACCGGCTGATGGATCAGAGAGCACGACACAACCGGACTTGAGGTTGATTGGAATCTGGGGTCAACGATCTGTTCTTGAACTTTTTGTGCATGCCGATTCCACGGCTAGATCTGCAACATATTTCTATCCATTGATCATAATCCTCTTGCTTTGCTTCCAGATCTGAAATAAGAATATACGGTCCCTTTGAGGAGATGGGTCTCATCGTTTGCTGACGTTAATTCTGTGAACGGAAGAATATTTGTGTGGTCTATGGTTGTCATTGGAGGCATGCGGCTTAGGGCGCCTAGAACGGAAGAATCAATTCAGTGGCTTCTGGTGGTCAGTTGAGGGTGGCAACATCATGCGTGGTGTGCTTTTCGATCTCCAACGTATTCTCACGATCATATGGCCAGCGGCACCCAGCTAGCCGTAAACTGATTACTGGCATACTTCTTAATTACTTCTGCTAGTGGATAAATGATCAAATGTACCCAGCTGTTGTTTCGTCTTGGGAAATTGGTATACCCAGGAAAAGGAACAGTAGCTCCGGTTGCTAATTTACTGTGTAGAAACTACTAATTTTATTAAAGCTGAATCTTCTTTTTGAATGGAGTATACCTTTTTTTTTGTTATCTTCATTCTGAATACTCCTTAGTTTGTAGTTATTTATATTTCTAAGTGAAGTATATTAATAACAATAGTATATGTTCCTTTACCCAAAAAAGAGTCACAATATGTGGTATATACCCCATTAAAAAAGTATGTACTAATTAAAAAAGTATATGCTTCCAGACGAAAATAGTAGTAGTATATACTACAATTTACAAATTTACATACTCAGCTACAAAAAAAAAATATATAGTCCATACCAAAAAAAGTAGTATATATTTGTCGTGCACAAATAGTACATACTTGTATGTAGAAAAAGCTCTATAAACTACAATGCAGATAGCAGTATATACACTGATGTGATAAAAAAAGAGTTCTTCCATAAGAAGTGGTATATACTCACATAAAAAAGTATATGCTTCCAGACCAAAAAAAGGAGTATATAGTACAATATAAAAAACAAGTATATACTCATACTCACATAAAAAAAAGTAGTAATGCTCCTTACCAAAAAAAATTAGTATATATTGGCCATGCACAAATAGTACATATACTTTCCACACAACAAAAAAAACATACTACGCATACTTTGCATGTAGAAAAACCTCTATATACTACAATTCAAATAGCAGTATATATACCCTACAAAAATAGAGTACGATCTTTCATAAGACGTGGTATATACTCACGTGCAAAAAATAGTATATATTGGCCATGCATATATTTTTTATATAAAAGTGCTGAACTACTAGGCTCGTGGTAGACTTGAACGAGCGCAACCTTATCCATTTAGAAGGATCCCTCGAATATCTCTGTTTGTTCACGCATGCATGCAATTGAAAATCATTTATTCAGCCGGTGCAATAATCAGTAAATAGATCTAACAGCCGATCTAACAACTGCTAGCCTGTTTAGTCTATAGGAGTACATACACTTGGGAGTATAAAACATGAGTCCTATTATGCTAATATTAGCAGAATAGTTATTCTGATAACATTTCCGCACTGCATGCTCAACAGAAACGAACTGCATCGTCTTTACGTTGGGCACTGCAATGCGTCACTGAAGAACTACTTCATTTTCTGGTGGTCCGCCCGCGTTTTCTATGTGAAATCGGGTGTTGCGGGATGATTCAGTTTGTCTCTGCATCTCATTTTAGCTTTATTCTTTATAATTTACAGGAAAGTATACTATAGTGCTTGCAAATCGAGGGATTTGGCGGATGAGATTTCTCTGTTCGTTCGTGTTCGCGTCAGATGCGATTTTTTGTGTGCTTGGATGTTGTTTTTAGAAGGAATTCTTTGATTGTGTTCGTTTTAATCGGTCCGTTCACCCTATAGTTTGTTAATTTTTAGGAGTTAGTTTTCAATTCTTGTTAATTTGACTGTGCGGGCGGGTGAGCTTCGTCCGCTCCTCTGTTCTTGTTGATTTTTTGGATTTTGCCCATACATGTGTGTTTGAATATTGTAATTACTGTTGCTATAGGTTTGAATTTATTGTATTCAGGTATAATTGTCATTTCTTGAATTACATTTTTTTAAATTAAAGCTGATGTTGTTCGTCCAGTTGCCATGTCTTCCATGTAATTTTTTGCGGGGGTATTTTTCGATAGTTTAGTGGTTGTACAATTTTTAGGCGAGTTATGGAATTGCGAGTGAAATTGACACCTCTGTTAGTCTAAAACATGTCTGTAGTTTTACTACTTTAATTTTATTTGTTGTAGTCGTGGCATACGTTGTAGTGCACTGCATTTTCGTTAGTAGTGTACTTCGTTGTAGCTGCATTACAGTGATTATGGCTGCTTATGAGATTTCTCTTTTCTTAAGCTGCATTTTGTGTTCTAGATGACTGCATAATATGCACTTCCGTACTGCATTAGTAGTGTTGTTAATGTTCTATTCTGCTATTAGAATGGATGGTCCATTATATGCTTGTGTTAGCTGAATAGTTATTATAAGAGTTTATTGAGCTGCATACTATGAGAATTGTTTTTGAACATCATATGTTAACTGCAAAGTTTCGACCATTTGCATTTCCTTGTTACTATTCAGAGGACTACTTTTTTTATTATTAGTACCACACTATGTGTCTGAGAGAACTGCATTACTGCCAACAGCAACTTTGTCTAAAAAGGATGATAAAATGACACAGTTGAGGTTGCATACTTTAAATAGGCATCGTTCAATGTGTCTGATGGACATAATTTTAAAAGCATACAACATAAGCAAAGCATTAGAAATATTGGTTGCTTCATATTAGACAGCTAGAGTGAAAAAATTGTAAATTTGATGAAGTCTTCTTCTTTGTAGAAAAACATCATGGCCACTTCTCCAACCTCAAAGCCATTCTGGGAGACAAAATCTTTCCAACCAGTAGTTATGTTGATGCAGTCTTCAAAGTCGATGTGGTAGTCAGCTTGCATGTCTGCATACCCATTCTTGTGTTGTGTCTCCAAAGTAACCTTCCCTGAACTCGGAGCAGGAATTTTATTGTGGATGGCAGTTTCTGCACATTGGAATGGGTGGAAAAAGAATTTTATAAGTAAACATCAAATGTTTTTCTTTTATACTCTGGATGATCTGTTTATGTTGACTTAAATACTTACATATCTATGACTGCTATTTTCTAAAGTAGTTGCAATGTACGAACAAACTTATATACGGAATTGACCCCTAGTTTTACTAGGATATATATTATACTGCAACATGCTTGTACTGCGATGTCAGTAATAGTGTACTTCGCCAGCATGTCAAGAGAACTGCAACGCTTATCTACTGACCTTTTTTTTGTTCGTGTGTTGGGATTCTCATCTAATAGTGTCGATACCTGGTGTGGTACTGAAGAAAGATAGGTAGAAGCATCTAGTCTTAATAGCTAACAAATATGAACAACAACACAAATTCTGTTTTGTATTTTGTGGACACTACTGAACAAATTGATTGAACTATATATTCAGATGTGGATTTGTAGGCTAGATTATGTCCAAAACTGTGAGGGTAAAAACATACCCAACTTTCCTGTAGATTGATACGTCTCCAATGTATCTATAATTTCTGATTGTTCCATGCTATTATATTACCTGTTTTGGATGTTTATGAGCTTTATTTACACTTTTATATCATTTTTGGGACTAACCTACTAACCGGAGGCCCAGCCTCTATTGATGTTTTTTGCCTATTTCAGTATTTCGAAGAAAAGGAATATCAAACTGAGTCCAAACGGAATGAAACCTTCAGGAGCGATCTTTATGGAACAAACGTGATCGAGAGGACTTGGAGTGCAAATCCAGAAGTAGCCAAGGTGGCCACGAGGGTGGAGGGCGCGCCCCCTACAGGGCACGCCCCCCTCTCTCGTGGGCCCCTCGGGCGTCCACCGACGTACTTCTTCCACCTATATATACCCATGTACCCCGAAAACATCAGAAGAGCCCACAAAAAACTATTTCCACCGCCGTAACCTTCTGTATCCGTGAGATCGCATCTTGGAGCCTTTGCCGGCGCTCCGCCGGAGGGGGAATCGACCACGGCGGGCTTCTAAATCAACACCATAGCCTCTCCGATGAGTTGTGAGTAGTTTACCACAGACCTTCGGGTCCATAGTTATTAGCTAGATGGCTTCTTCTCTCTCTTTGGTTCTTAATACCGTGTTCTCCTTGATCTTCTTGGAGATCTATTCAATGTAATTCTTTTTGCAGTGTGTTTGTCGAGATCTGATGAATTGTGGGTTTATGATCAAGTTTATCTATGAGAAATATTTGAATCTCCTCTAAATTCTTTTATGTATGATTGATTTATCTTTGCAAGTCTCTTCGAATTATCAGTTTGGTTTGGCCTACTAGATTGATCTTTCTTGCAATGGGAGAAGTGCTTAGCTTTGGGTTCAATCTTGCGGTATCCTTTCCCAGTGACAGCAGGGGCAGCAAGGCACGTATTGTATTTTTGCCATCGAGGATAAAAAGATGGGGTTTATATCATATTGCATGAGTTTATCCCTCTACATCATGTCATCTTTCTTAATGCGTTACTCTGTTCTTTATGAACTTAATACTCTAGATGCATGCTGGATAGCGGTCAATGTGTGGAGTAATAGTAGTAGATGCAGGCAGGAGTCGGTCTACTTGTCACAGACATGATGCCTATATACATGATCATGCCCACATAATCTCATAATTATTCACTTTTCTATCAATTGCTCGATAGTAATTTGTTCAGCCACCGTAATACTTATGCTACTTTGAGAGAAGACACTTGTGAAACCTATGGCCCCCGAGTCTATCTTTTATCATATAAGCTTTCAATCTACTTTTATTTGCATCTTTACTTTTCCAATCTATATTAAAAAATACCAAAATATATTTATCTTATCATTGGTTGCGAGTTCTTGTTTGTTTGTGTAGGTGCGTGGGACTTTTGAGGAGCCTCCTACTGGATTGATACCTTGGTTCTCGAAAATTGAGGGAAATACTTATGCTACTATTGCTGCATCACCCTTTCCTCTTCAAGGAAAACCAACGCAAGCTCAAGACATAGCAAGTAGGATTTCTGGCGCCGTTGCCGGGGAGGTCTTCGCTCAAGTCAAGACATGCCAAGTACCCATCACAAACTCATCTCCCTCGCATTTACATTATTTGCCATTTGCCTCTTGTTTTCCTCTCCCCCACTTCACCCTTGCCGTTTTATTCGCCCTCTCTTTCCCAATCTCCCCTCTCTTTCGCTTGCCTTTTTGTTTGCTTGTGTGTTGGATTGCTTGTCGCTATGGCGCAAGATAATACCAAATTGTGTGACTTTTCCAATTCCAATAATAATGATTTCCTTAGTACTCCGATTGCTCCTCTTAATGATAATGATATTGTGTGAGATGTAAAAGAAAAAAGATACGGAAAATGATATTGTTAAATTGAAGTTATTTCCATTTTCACTTAGAGATCGTGCTATAGTTTGGTTTCCGTCTTTGCCTAAGAATAGTATTGATTCATGGAATAAGTGCAAAGATGCTTTTATCTCTAAGTATTTTCCTCTCGCTAAGATTATCTCTGTTAGGAACGATATTATGGATTTTAAACAACTTGATCATGAGCATGTTGCCCAATCTTGGGAAAGAATGAATTTGATGATTTGCAATTGCCCTACTCATGGTTTGAATTTATGGATGATCATACAAAAATTTTATGCCGGATTGAATTTTGCTTCTAGAAATCTTTTAGATTTGGCCGCGGGAGGCACGTTTATGGAAATCACCTTGGGAGAAGCTACAAAACTCCTTGATAATATTATAGCTAATTATTCTCAATGGCACACCGAAAGATCTACTAGTAAAAAAGTGCATGTTATAGAAGAAATTAATGTTTTGAGTGGAAAGATGGATGAACTTATGATATTGTTTGCTACTAAGAGTGCTCCTATTGATCACAATGATATGCCTTTGTCTACTTTGATTGAGAATAATAATGAATCTTTGGATGGGAATTTTGTTGGTAGGAATAATTTTGGTAATAATGCTTATAGAGGAAACTTTAATCATAGACCATTCCCTAGTAATTCCTCTAATAATTATGGAATTCCTACAATAATTCTTACGGTAATTTGAATAAGATGCCCTCTAATTTTTAGAATAGTGTGAAAGAATTTATGATTTCTCAAAAGGATTTTAATGCATTGCTTGAAGAAAAATTGCTCAAATTTGATGATTTGGCTAGGAACGTTGATAGACTCTCACTTGATGTTGATTCTTTGAAACTTAGATCTACTCCTCCTAAGCATGATAACAATGAGTCTCTCAAAGTTATGAGAATTTCCATTGATGAGTGCAAAGAAAGAACTGCTAGATTGCGTGCTAAGAAAGATTGCTTTATAAAGGCGTGTTCTTCTAGTTTCCCTGAAAATAATGATGAAGATCTTAAAGTTAATGATGTGTACCCTATTAGATCTTTATTTTGCAATATGAATCTTAATAATGATAGGACTGGAGATGAGTCAACTTTAGTTAAAAGGCGTCCCAATGGTTCGGAGTTATTAGATCTTG
>NC_041381.1:36516922-36538642 GCF_002162155.2 Triticum dicoccoides | reverse complement strand
ATGGGAATTTTGTTGGTAGGAATAATTTTGGTAATAATGCTTATAGAGGAAACTTTAATCCTAGACCGTTCCCTAGTAATTCCTCTAATAATTATGGAAATTCCTACAATAATTCTTATGGTAATTTGAATAAGATGCCCTCTGATTTTTAGAATAGTGTGAAAGAATTTATGATTTCTCAAAAGGATTTTAATGCATTGCTTGAAGAAAAATTGCTCAAAGTTGATGATTTGGCTAGGAACGTTGATAGACTCTCGCTTGATGTTGATTCTTTGAAACTTAGATCTACTCCTCCTAAGCATGATATCAATGAGTCTCTCAAAGTTATGAGAATTTCCATTGATGAGTGCAAAGAAAGAACTGCTAGATTGCGTGCTAAGAAAGATTGCTTTATAAAGGCGTGTTCTTCTAGTTTCCATGAAAATAATGATGAAGATCTTAAAGTTAATGATGTGTACCCTATTAGATCTTTATTTTGCAATATGAATCTTAATAATGATAGGACTGGAGATGAGTCAACTTTAGTTAAAAGGCGTCCCAATGGTTCGGAGTTATTAGATCTTGATGCTAACTTTGGTAAAAGTAGGATTGGAGAGGTCAAGACTTTAAATAGCATTGAACCCACTATCTTGGATTTCAAGGAATTTAATTATGATAATAGTTCTCTAGAAGATTGTATTTCCTTCTTGCAATCTGTTGTTAATTCTCCTGATGCTTATAGTCAAAATAAAGCTTTTACCAAACATATTGTTGATGCCTTGATGTAGTCTTTTGATGAAAAACTTAATTTGGAAGTTTCTATACCTAGAAAACTTAAAGATGAGTGGTAACCTACTATAAATATTAAAATTAAAGATCATGAGTGTTTTGCTTTATGTGATTTGGGTGCTAGTGTTTCCACGATTCCGAAAACTTTATGTCATATTCTAGATTTCCATGATCTTGATGATTGCTCTTTAAATTTGCACCTTGCAGGTTCCACCATTAAAAAGACAATGGGGAGGATCAATGATGTTATCATTGTTGCAAATAGGAATTTGGTGCCCGTAGATTTTAGCGTTATTGATATAGATTGCAATCTTTCATGTCCTATTATTCTTGGTAGACCTTTCCTTAGAACGATTTGTGCAATTATTGATATGAAGGAAGGGAATATTAGATTCCAATTTCCATTAAGGAAAGGCACATAGGACTTTCCAAGAAACAAAGTTAAATTACCTTATGAATCTATCATGTGAGCTACTTATGAATTGAGTGCCAACGATGGCACTACTTAGATCTATCCTCGCTTTTATGCCAAGCTAGGGGCGTTAAACAATAGCGCTAGTTGGGAGGCAACCCTATTTTCTTTTACTTTTTTTTGTTTTTGTTCATGTTTAGTAATAAATTTTGCATCTACCTTCTGTTTAGATGTATTTTTATGTTTTAATTAGTGTTGGTGCAAAGTAGAACCTATAGGATAACTTATGGTGATAGTTGATTTGATTCTGCTGAAAAATAGAAACTTTGCGCGCACGAAAATAATTTTAGTAATTCACAAAAACGTGATTTTGCGTTCATTATTTTTTCTGTAGATCAATAGATAAATATACCGGGACTTCCTATTTTGGTAGGAGTTGTAGAGTTCCAGAAGTATTCGAGAGTTACAGATTGCTACAGACTGTTATGTTTTTCACAGATTCTGCCTTTCGTGTGTTGTTCGCTTATTTTGATGCATCTATGGCTAGTATTAAGTGGTATGAACCATAGAGAACTTGGAATACAGTAGGTTTAACACCAATATAAATAAAGAGTGGGTTCATTACAGTACCTTATGTGGTGGTTTTTCTTTCTTTCACTAACGGAGCTTATAAGATTTCCTGTTGAGTTTTGTGTTGTGATGTTTTCAAGTTTTGGCTAAAGATTTTGATGGACTATGGAATAAGGAGTGGCAAGAGCCTGAGCTTGGGGATGCCCATGGCACCCCAAGATATTCAAGAATAGACGAAATCCTAAGCTTGGGGATGCCCCCGGAAGGCATCCCATTTTTCGTCTTCGTTTATCGGTAACTTTACTTGGAGCTATATTTTTATTCGCCATATGATATGTGTTTTACCACAATCATCCTTGCTATACACACCTTTTGGGAGAAGCCTACTTAATTAAAATTTATTAGAATACTCTATGTGCTTCACTTATATCTTTTGAGCTAGATAGTTTTTGCTCTAGCGCTTCACTTATATCTTTTAGAGCACGGCGGTGGCTTAATTTTGAAGAAATTGTTGATCTCTCATGATTCACTTATATTATTTTGAGAGACTTTTAGAACAGCATGGTATTTGCTATGGTTATAAATTGGTCCTAGAATGATGAGCATCCAAGTTGGGTATAATAAAAACTATCATAGAAAGTGCATTAAACACTAGGATCAATTTGATGCTTGATAATTGTTTTGAGATATAAAGGTGGTAATATTCGAGTCATGCTAGTGGGTAATTATGAAATTGAAATACTTGTGTTGAAGTTGGCAAGTCCCGTAGCATGCATGTATGGTGCCCTATATGAGATGGTGGCTGGAGCTTCTCCTCAACGGGCTGCAGCATCTACGTACGTTGTTGTTTCCTCCAAACATAGCGTTGTTATTTCTCCAAACGCCTAGTCAGCCCAACCATGATGGCTCGGTGCCATGATCAAGCAAGCTTGCATCTTTTCTATATTTGCGGAGAAGCCTGCGTCCTTGTTAGAACAAACAATTAAAAACCCTCCAGATAATATACAATGATCTACTAGGTCATGTAGGACAAGCACAGAACGCCAACCAAACTAGCCATATACTAGTAGAAAGCCCGTGCGTTGCCACAGGCTTTTGAAATATTTTGCTTGTCGCCCCCAACCTGAGTCGCCGCCTCCGCCACCGGCCAACCCTCTAAATCGTGCCATAATCTTTAGCACCCGCGACCTCCCGCACCACAATCTCGATGGTTGGCAATATTATGAAGAAAAAGGAAGGATCAAGATGGTTCTCTAAAGAAGTCATACCATCTCGCACATCAAGTTCATGGATCGTACGCATGCTCTCTTCTCTCGGCATCATTATCATATTTTCAGACTACAAAATCTAACACTCGTGTTTTGAATAATCAGCAGTGCAAATCAATTTCAAGAACATGTCATGGGTGAATCATTTGGGTGCTATACTTTTAAAAAATCATAGGGGAGAGATTTGGTAGGTTACACCGAAAGCCATGTAGAAAGCCATACCCAATAGAGAGATCCAATTTTACTATAAAAGAACTATGTTACACACAAAAAATGTAACTTGTAACCTCAATAACACTACCTTCTTCCTCAAGTCTTCGCATCACCTAAGTGCCAAATTTCTCACCTATGATGTCAGTATCGCTCTATAGACAATGTTCTTCATGTATGTACCAACACGACAATCGAAGCTTGGTTAGGAAGGTGGTCGCACAATAATTATTAAAGGGAAAAATCTTCCCTCAATTTGTTTGGGATGACCATAATAATTGTTGCAGATTAATTTTCCACACAAATCTATTCTCTACCTAGTTTTCTCACATCACCTATTTTTTCCTGGCTTATTTGCTTTATTTCACTACCAAATAAGAAATTACTCCCTCCCTCCGTTCCTTTATAGTACACAAATCACGGTCGGGTCTCTTTCTGGTACGTGCTAAATTTTTGACTGATCCTCATAAGTGAAATGTCCTGATTGGTTGTTAGAAATATTTTGTAAGTGTGCATGCAATTAGTTGCGCATTGGCCAACGAAGCATATGTTTCCAAGTGAGCGGACATGATAAGGTTGAATACATTGTCGTTGTGGACGCCCTACCTTGCTGCACCGTGATCTCCGTCGGTGCCATTGTCGTTGTGGTCATCGTGGTCCCTCTAGAGGCTGTAGGACAACGGATAGCCTCGGCAGCCTTGTCCGGCGGTTGCCTCTCACGGAGGAGCCGCTCTGCCTCCTGCCGGGTCGTGTGGAGTGCCACCGAGGCCACTGCCGACGTAGCCTTCGAAGCCCTGGCGGCAGCCTTGCCACGACCGACCTTGGTGGAGAAGTCGCTAAGCGAGCACTCCTCGCCAATTTTGGCGAGCTTGCCGTCAAGGCGGCGGAGAGGCCTGGCGGCCGTCACCGCGGTGGTCACGGAGCGGTCGACAATGAAAAATAGCAGGAACAATGGCTGTAAACCAAACAGAAACAACATGCCTAATTTTTGGTTATGCCAAAAGTTGAGGCTGGGACGAAACACACCCGTAGAGCTATAGAACAACCCTGGGTTTAACTCTGATCTCAACATGAAGAATCTTGTTCCTCTGGTTGGTAGGTAGTCCACCTTTTTATAAGGCACAATGCACTCGTGATCCCGGCCATACTTACAGATCACGCATCCACTCGTGATCACCGCCAATTTACAAGTATGATACAAATGCATGATAGCAAAAAAAAAAGATACAAATGCGCTGGTGGTTTTTGGGCAGTAGCACCGACTAGATCAATCGATGACATCGTCACTGGGTTTTCCGGGCATCAACAACCAGTGCAACATCGCCATAGTGCAGTAACGAATCAATCTCACCAAAAAAAAGTTCAGGTCACCGCTCAGGCATGCAGGTGGACACGGTCCGGGCCGGTCCGGGCATTGACCGAGCCGTCAGTTCGACCGGCCACCGGCGGACCGAGCCGGACCAGACCGACCAACCTTGCAGTCCTGTTTGTCCTGGAATTTTTGTCTATTTGGGCCTAACCTAATAGCAGTTCCGGAAATTCCTAATAAATCATAAAGGCCCACGCAGTCCTTTCGTGCAAGGCAAGAGGTGGAACTAAATTTTAGTCCCACATTGCTAGTTTAGAGGGAGTTGGACCTCTTTATAAGGGATGTTCTTTCCCCACTTGTATGATCATGAGAACAAGAGGGACATCCACGCGCGCTCCTTCTCCGCCGCCCGCCTCGCCACGACACGGGTTGCGGGAATGAGCCGAGCCGATGTCTAAATTTTTGCCATGCACTATGGGTATACGAAAGGTCACTCGATAGCTGAAAAGTTTTTGCTGTAGTGGATATTGAATACGAACACTGCACCCTTCGGCTGCTGCCTGTTCGTTTCGTCTCCCTCGTTCCCTTCAGCTCCCGACGCAACCTCTCGCCTCCTTCTCTTGCGCCTACAAAAGGGAGGCCGCTCCTCTCAGATAGACGCACCACAACTCATTCTTCCTCTCTCCACCTGTTCCTGAACACTGCGCTGCTGCTACGATCTTCCTGATCCCGGCTTGCGGCGTGCACCGCAGGTCGGGACAGTAGGCGTCCGAAACCGCACCTCTTCTAGTCCTGCACGGGAGAAGGGTGATAAGGTTTTTGCGGAGCGATCGGGGCGACTACTGACTTGTTCGTCACAGACGCCCCGGACTCCGATGACTACTTCCCTGACGACAACTACTTCCCCGACGTCGACAACCTCCTCGACGACATGGGTACCGAGGACACCGATCCCAAGTCCAGTGCTACTGTTGCTGCAACTATCCCGTACGTGCTCATGTTTTTCTTGTTAGAGGTTCTGCTACCATTCCTTGTTCTAGTCTTTGCCCTAGACATGATAGGTTGTACTTCGTATATGTAACTTGGTCTATTGTCTTCTCTAGAGATGTTCAGTTCTAGTTTATATTTGCAGACGTTATTTACCTTCTCTCTGTCAGATCGCATAACTTGCTTTATCTCTGCTATATTAGTCATGCCTTATCTAGTATTTCCATTAATAAAATCATATGGTAAATTGCTCATATTTCCAACAGTTTGCAGGAACCGGACCGGCGGCGACGAAGCCCGAGCCGGACCGAGAGGACCGAGAGGACCGGCCATGGAGAGGTCACGGTGACCATGGCGTCGGCAATGACGGGAAGAGACGGATGTGGTGACCATGCCGGGGGCGTCAGGATGTGGATGTGGTGGTCGTGAGCTTCTGCGCGGAGACCATGGACGCCGGAAGGCACGGGAGCAAGCCGTCCCTGTCACGAACAGCACACCGGCAGCAGTAGCAATGCCTAGTCCTCTAGCGTGTGGCCGGCGAAGTGCTGGTGCACTAACAGCAACGCACGCGCACGCTGGAGTCCTCCGGGAGAATGTGAACGACGCGGGCTACGTGTCCGGTGCCAGATCTTGTTAGCAAATCTTGTGCACGTCTTTGTTGTTCTTTCTTAGCATCTTCTTAGCCGCATGCAAATAAGATAGCACGTGCATGAGCGCACAAATTTGGGTGTGCTAGTCCTCCGTGATTAGTGGATCAGAACTAACATGGAGCGGAGTCCTAGTCGTGGGCGTAGTGGACGCAGAAGCTGGACCATTAATTCCATTAATGAAAGGAAAGGGAAATGGCCGTATAAGATCGATCCCGTCTTTCACGTTCTTTCTATTTCTGCTATGCTGAATGAATGGAAAGGGAAACGGCAGCGAAACTCCATCCTTTTTACGCTAATATTATGCTGAATGAAAGGAGAGAGACGGCCGCCATTGTCGTGCGCCGCCATCGTCGAACTGCCTCATCGCCGCGACAAGCTGCTCGAATGTGAACTGCCTCGTGTTGACCCCACCGGATTCAGACCCCATCGCTGGTTCACGTCGTCGGAAGGCTGCCTGATTGAGAAACAACCATGTTTGTTTTGGTCCAACGGTCCAATCGAGTTAACCGAGCTAAGACCGGTCCGGACCAGTCGATTTTTGGGTCGAAATTCATGGATCGGACTGCCATATTTTCCAGCGGGCCAGGACCGATCGGTCCAGTCCAGTGCGGTCCACGAGCGGGCCGAAAAGCCTGCTCGGTATGTCCAGCGACACCACCGCCGTCGTCGCCTCCCCCACGAGCGGGTTGTGTCGGTTCCCCCCAAACCTATAGTCTTACATGGTATCAGACTAGGTTAAACCCCCGACACCACCGCCGTCGTCGCCTCCCCCACTTCAGATCGCCCCTCCGCCACCATGACGAGCGCCACCACCTCCGGCTCCACCGCTGCCGGGTTTCTGTCGGCCTCTCTCGTGACTCTTCTTTCGCGTCCGCTCGATGCTGCCGTAGTCCAAACACCGATCGGGACAAGGAGCGTTGGCTCCATCTTCGCCACCTTGGCTGCTTCTTCGCCGGGGAACGCGCTTACGATCCACACCGCTGCCGCCGCCTCATCGCCTACATCACTCGCCGCCATCGTCCCGCCTCCTTCGGGGGTCGAGCCCGCGTTGGCCTGGAAGGCCGGGCTCCCTGCCTCGGGCCCGGCACCGGTGCTATCCGCCCCTGCGGCGTCCGCGCCCCTCGCCGCTTCCATGACGGTGTCTCCTGCCTCCACGACGTATCCACCTCAGGCATTCCACTCCGCGGGTTTGCTCCCGCCACCGTCGTTCCACTTCGAGAATCTCATCACCATCAAGTTGTCATCAGACAACTACATCTTCTGCTGTGCGCAGGTCCTTCCGCTCCTTGGGAGCCACTACCTGCTTGGCTACGTCGAAGGCTCCCTCCCCTGTCCCCCTGCACTGGTAGATAGCGTGCACGACCCGTTCTACAATCCGGTGAACCGTGTTTGGACAGGGCAGGATCAGGCGAACCTCTCCTCCATCCAGGGGTCACTCACTCCGGCTGTTGCCAGACTCGTTGTCTTCACCAAGATGTCTCATGAGGCATGGACCATTCTTGAGCGCTTGTTCGTGGTGCAGTCGCAGGCCCGTGTCTCTTCGCTCCGACGTCAACTTGGCGAGTGTGAGAAACTTGACTCCACGGCCACCGAGTTCTGCAACAAGGTCAAGGGCCTTGCCGACACATTGGCCTCCATTGGACACCCACTCACCGACTCTGAGTTCAACTCCTTAATTGTCAATGGCCTTGACGAGGAGTATGATGCCTTGGTCGAGATCATCCATGAGCGGGCAACTCGAACCCCATGATGGCGCATGAGGTATTCTCCCGCCTTCTCCTCACCGAGTAGCGGGCCGAGTCGCGCCGCTCCAAGAGCAGCCACGGGTCCTTCTCGGCCAATGCCACCACCAAGGTTGGCTGCCACCCCTCGTCATCCAAGTCTTCTTCGGGGCCACCACCGCCACCCGCCTTGCCCCCCCCCCTTCGTCCGCAACCTTACCGGGGGCTGGTGGTAAGCGTGTGTGTTAACTTTCTCGCATTGAGGGGCACTAGGCCTCTAAGTGTCACAAACTTTTCGAGAAAAGCTTTCTTGGCCTCGGCAATGATGGCAAGGACATGCGTAACTTTGCGCGTCAGGTTGCCATGGCAGACTGCCTGGCGTCAACAAAGCAACAAGGGCACACTCAGTCCTACTCCGTTGACCCGCACTGGTATATGGACTCTGGACTAACGGAGCATCTGACGAGTGAGATGGGGAAGCTTCATTACTTTCTTGGCGTGGAAGTTTCCTCCGGTTCTGATGGTCTTGGCGCAGAAGAAGTACTCCTTGGATTTGTTGCAGCGGGCTGGGATGCTTAAGTGCAAACCAATGACTACACCTATATCTACCACTGACAAGATCAATGTTGTGGATGGTGAGCTTCTGACTTCTGCTGATGTAACACAGTATAGGAGCATTGTTGGTGGGCTTCAGTACTTGACGACCACCCGTCTAGATATTTCCTTTGTTGTCAACAGAGTATGTGAGTATCTTCAGGCACCTCGTGACACTCATTGGTCTGCTGTTAAGTGCATTTTGCGCTATATTCGCTTCACACTGTCCTATGGTCTGCAAATTCGATCGAATCCTTCTGGGGTCGTTTCGGCATACTCTGATGAGGCCTGGGCTGGCAGTCTGGATGACGGGCGATCCACGGGGGGCTATGCTGTGTTCTTTGGTTCTACCTTGATCGCCTGGAGTGCTCGGAAACAAGCTACTGTTTCGCGTAGCAGTACTGATGCTGAGTATAAGGTTGTGGCTAATGCAACTGCAGAAATTATCTGGATACAGTCTTTGCTTCAGGAATTGGCTATACCCCAATCACGGTCAAATATTATTTGGTGTGACAACATCGGTGCTACATACCTGTCTTCAAATCCGGATTTTCATGCCCGCACGAAACACATTGAAGTTGACTATCATTTTTTATGGGAACGTGTATCTCAGAAGCAACTACAGATCAAGTTCATCTCTTCCAAGGACCAACTTGCAGACATCTTACCAAGCCATTGCCTCTACCACAGTTCGAGGCTTGTTGGCGCAATCTTACCCGTCTAGATTCTTTCAGAAGTGACTAAGACTGAGGGAGGTTGTTAGACTGTACAGTTCCCATATATGTGTACGTATGATGTAACGTTGTGACCCTTCATTATATATATGTGATAGGCCACCCCTAGAGGGTTGTGTCGGTTCCCCCCAAACCTATTGTCTTACATGCCAGCAGGGCAGGCCACTCTGAGATCGACGAGACATTCTATTGGGGAATGCGCAGGCTTTTCAGGGTGTCAGCTACCTTCAGAGGAAGCTTCATGCCTAGAGGAGTGGAAATTCGGAATCCCATTTCTTCTTCTTTTCTGTCTGATTGTTTTGCTTTGGACAGGTGTCACATAGATAAAAGAAAACCATAATCCCAAAGGGCCCGGTATTAAAACTGGGGAATTTTTCTAAAACTCATTTATAAGATCGGTTGTTTGCGGAAATGGTTCCAATGCTTCTAGGAGTTTAGAAATGTGAGTCGACCGACGTTCGTAATGTGTTGGAAGCAAGTTTGTGCACAGTGACAATTTGTGTTATGGGACGCGTGTACCTGTATAAATCGAAGAAGAACGGGAGGGAGCTTACTCGCATCGCTGTCCATGTAGTTTATTTCCAGAGACCAGCTCTAGTTCGTAGCAGAAGAGAATGATGGGAACTAGCAGGTGCGTACCCTTTCTTGTAATCTGAAATCATATACTGTATATCCATCCTTAAAGGCATCGGTAATTTGAACATGGTAGATCTGAGTGAAGCTGTGCAAACTAATGTCTTAATCACATATTATTATATAGACCTGAGTGCAGATTTCAGCCATGGAGATATTATTTCCTCAATAGCATGTCAAAGCACCCGGGCCACAGTGTAGCGAAATAATTCGAGGAGAAAACGAGATTGTCTAGGAGAAAAGCTTGTATAGGTAGTCGGTTGATTGAGGAGCATTTGGGTACATTATTATTTTTTATATCCCGAAAACCCTAGTTTCATAACCAAGATTGGGATGAATTTATGGCATTTCAAGGTGGGCACTCGGGAGAGAAGCGATTGGGACATTATAATTTTGTCTAAAGCCAGAACACTAATTTCATAGCCAAGATGAAGCTGGCCAACTTGTGACATGTCAATGCTACATATATTGGATACACTTTACACTTTGTTGTGACAGTTATGGCTACACTTCAAGGAAGAACATTAAAATGCATGTGAAGTTCGATAAAGTAATGAGATCTGCACTTCCATCACGTCTATAAATAACTGGTTTCTTCATGTAGTAGAAGAAACACTTGAAACAACAATGGAGGTGTGGAGGCAACTACATACAGTATTCACTAAGTGTAGGAAGAGTGAAAATGGTCAACAAGATGAGTGTCACCCACAGTTGAATGCGGACATCTTATAGAAATGGGATACATCGGAAACTTGAGATGTAGATTAGTGCTATCATATAGCCAGGATTCCTTTCTGCAGCATATGGAGCTCCAATTGGGCAGTGGAGTTCGTCTCAGTGGCAGCAAAGCACAGATTCAGCGTAGTAGACGAGCGATGGAGTATAGTTTGAGACGGCGAGTAGAGCTTCTCCAGGAAGTGATGCAGCATCGATGAGGCTGCGCTACTAGTTTCTCCATGGGGCATCCTTCCAGCTCTCCAACCACAAGCCGCATGTAACGCCGCACGAAATTGAAAGCTCGGGAAGGTTTCTCATGACGCCTGGTTTCCCTGGCCAAGAAAACGTTCATCTCCTTCTGGGCAACAACGAAACAAACATGTTGCACATCCCATACCCGCTCCAGAACATTCGGTACACGGCCAGGACAGCAGCCAGACAAGCCTTAGATGCATAGAGAGGTAGAGTAGTCAACCAGACAGGGGATACTACAATGTTTAATTTCGTGCCCAACTTCCACTACTAGCAGTAGCCAAGGATACTCTTGTGTACCATGTACGGATGAGTCAAGCCTTGTGATCTGAACATCGTAAGACAAAACCATACCATCCATGTTGTATTTTTTTAGTTATTACTTACTTGGCATGCATTATATACATGTTCCATCGTAATTATCACCCACTGGTGCTTGCCATGTTGCAACATGCACAAACACCCACTAGACTGATCATTCGGAGGTCTCCTCAGGCATTTCTGATGACGTAACAGTAGTAAAGCCCACCCTCGCCGCTAGGACGCAGACAGATGTTTGTGATCATGCAACTAGTGAAAGGGACGGAACCGACACTACAAAAAAAATTGTGTTACTAGGCGATTGTACTTGATGGTTTCACTACTAGGAAAAGGCTAGTGGCGCACCAGTTTTGCCTACTAATGGCGCACTACTAGTGCGCCACTAGCATCACGCCATTAGAATTAAATTCTAATGGCGCACAACTGGTGCGCCATTAGTATCTGGTGTTCTAATGGCGCACCAAGCAGTGCGTCATTAGAATTGCCTACGGTGCGCCATTATAATTCCTCCCAGGGGTCCATATGTACCCATGTTCTTTGGATTTCTAATGGCGCACCAGTGGATGATGCGCCATTAGTGTGATTATTACAGTGCGCCATTAGTGTCTTGTGTGGTGCGCAAGTAGCGAGTTTGTCTTCACATTACAAGTCGATATCGATCATCTAAACTACCATCACATAGTAGAGAGCTGCGGTCATCATGATGAGCACCATCGCGATGAAACTGGTCTTCACCCGGTTCCTCCAACGCTCCCTCCTCTCTCCCGCTAGATAGCGGGCGTACCTAGATTCCGCCTCCGTCCTAGTGATTTGAAATGCGCCTGTGGTCTAGCAGGCGGAGCTCCTTCCAGGTTCAGCAAAAAAGAAAGTTTCGTCATGGTCGTTGTACGGGATGACATGCGCGTATTATGCTTGCCTAGTTGCTGTTCCACCACCCTCCGATGAGTACTTCAGCAGCTCTTGAGAGGCCGTTGAGCTTCGAGAGACAGTTTTTAATTTGCTTTTCAATCCTTTACCATAATGGCAAAAGGCACCCACATTCAGTTGTTCGAATTAATTCATAGGGAGCTTAGATATTGACGAATATGAAGAGCATGCCATCCATGGGCTGTAACTATTCACTAGTGCAAAACCGGGCTATAGCACGGGCTCGTGGGACCAGTGGACGGATTATTTGGTGGAGCGGTGGTTCATCCTGCACATTAACGGTGACGTATCTCGGCGGCGTGGCGCAGTGGAGACTCGGCGTCCGATGTGTGGCGAGGGACTCGCGCAGGAGGGTGACGTTGTCTGGCGTCATGGTGGTGTCGATCGCAGAGAAGCCGGGCAAGGTGGATGCAGCAATACAACACTGAAGATGGATTGGTGGCAGGTGGCTGCGGCGGCCTCATACCCGACAGGCATCCTGGTTGAGAAGTGCGCCGGACTGGTGGGTGCCACATACCCTGCAGTCGTCCTGGTTGGGACCTCAGGTCTTAGATGTTAGGTTTGGCTGCAAGGTCTATTTGGTATTAGACCCAGACTATCAGCATCTCTTCATCAACTGGGTAGGAGTAGCAACAGATGTTGCCTAGACGGTGGCTTTAGTCTTACTTCTTGTATCACTTTGTAAGGTCTTGTGTGAATAAATAATAAAGTGGTTGCATGCATCATCCAGATGTAGAGGCCAGGGGTCCTCCTCGTTTTCTAAAAAAAATAGCGCGGGCTCGTAAGGCCTTTTAGTGCCGGTTCTGTAACCGGCACTAACGGGTGGGGGACTAAAGGTCCCCCCTCCCCCTAGTCCCGGTTCAACACGAACTGTCACTAAAGGGCGGCATGAGCCCGCACTAGGGGCTGGGAGACCATTAGTACTAGTTGGTAACACCAACCGGTACTAAAAGGTTTATGGGGTTTTGGATTTATGATTTCTTTTTTCTATAATTTTGTATTTTCCATTTAATACTTTTTTGATTTGCTGGTATTTTACGATACTACATATTGTACACGTTATGCATATATATAAATAGAATTTCTCATATAACAGATCATTAAATTTGGTATATACAATTTCTCCTACATGGAGGCATTAATACGGTGGTAGCGGGTAATGGACTCCTCTTTAGGATCTATGACCCGGTCGAGCAAAAGTTCCGCTATTTCTTCTTGAATTGCTCGTACATGATCCATTGATAGGAGCTTCTCCCGCACCTCCTTGAACTTCAAAGAAGGAGATCAAATATGCATGTATTAGTCGTGTGTTTATATATTAGATATCGATAATGATGTAAAAATTGTGAATAGTGCTTTGGCAAACATACCCATTGCTGTCTTTCAGATCTCCTCCTTTCGGATGCCATCGTGCGAATGATCTCGCAAACGTAGTATGCACATAAATCATTCCCCGACAACTGCTTCATGCACTCTACGAGAATAGAATTTAATTAGATAATAATTAATCAAGCATGATAACTAATGGTATTGAAACTAGAATTAAAAATATATGGTAGCTAGCTAGTACTACTTAATTACTATACCTTGGGTTGATACCAATATAGCTTTTGTTTTCATTCGCCTGGAACCTCTTTGATGAACTTTTGCCAAGCCCTGCCAGCCGGCAAAGTAAATGAATAAAAGGAGTTATTAATTAGTTGATATTAGGAAATGACGAACTAAATAGGCCGACATATAGTTTGATAATTATTGAAATTACGTGTTGACTATCCCCTTCACGATTTCTTACTACTCGACTAGTTTAAGTAGCGAGTCTAGAACTTCAACTTCTTAATCTTCAACTCAAATGGTTAACAAGATCCAGTGGAAACTGCATGCGCACACATTTGCATGTATAAATTAAGTGGGCATGTGCATACCACTCATCAACTACCATAAACCCTATACACTTATTAATTAACATCTAGCTAGTAAGCAAAAACAGAATTTGTAGTACAAGACAGTGTGACTCACACGAAGTTGTAAGAAAGTAGTATATCTCGATTGGTATTTAGGCGCTTCAAGAACTCTAGGAAGCTTTTCTCTGTTTCATCTCGATAGAATTCATGTGACCATGTCGTTTGATTAACGCTATCTGGGTCAATGAACCCAATGCCATAGCGTCCAGCTTTTTTCTTTTCATAGATCTTCATTCTGCATAATACCACAGAAAAGAATATAGAGAGGATAATTACAGGTAATGATCAACGAGCACTACAGCTAGCTAGAGATATAAATTACAGAAATAAATCACTTACAGACAATAGCAACTGACGATAGATTTGTCGAGTGTGTCTTGATTGAATAAATGAAATAGTTCTGTAAACTCAACATACAAAGCATTCTCATGGTAGTAATGCTCTGCCTTGACTTTCACCATGAGGGACTCTCAATTTGGCAGTCTTGGCAGTTTTCATGTACCATTCATGCAATTCATACATTCTCGTTGAGAGGTTCTTGACCTCCTCAGGATTGACCAAATGTTCGCCGCGGACATATTTCCGTTTTAGTTCCTGCTCTATAAAAGTGTCCATGGGCTTGAGCTCTAGGAGTTGTTCTATAGTGCATCCGATCTTTGCAGTCTGCCTTCTATGATCGTTGGTTATTACCAGATGATCGGCAGCGCCGGTACTCATGTGTGTTGGCACAATGAGCGGGGGGATCGATTGCACTGCCTGTTCTCCCAGCTGGGGAACATTTTTCCGACTTTTTTTGCAGCTGCTTGGCTGAAGCTCGAGCTTGACTCCTTTTGTTGTGCTTGATGTGCCTTCCTGATTTGGCGCTCATAGTCTGAGTCAACAGGCTTGGGAGCTGGTGGTTGAGTCATACGAATAAAGTGGTCAATGGCATGCTCAGGCACTTTCTCCTTTGCAGGCAGTGGCGGTTTCGTTCCAAAATGGGCGTCCAATTGTCTCCTGCATTCAGCTTCGTTTTCCTCTTCGCTCATGTCATAAGGCCTCTTTGGAAGAGGCGCGAGGCTTGGACCATATTGGAATCTCTTGCATCCTGAACAATAGTTGCGGCGGCTCTCTTCTGTTGTTGCTTAGGCGGCGGAGCCCGCTGAGGTGGCGGATACGGCTTACGTGGTGCCTGACTTGGAGGAGGAGGCCTGGGCTGACGCGGTGCCGGACTTGGAGGAGGAGGAATGGGCTCACACGGTGCCAGACTTGGAGGAGGAGGAGTGGCCTCACGCGTTGGAGGACTTAGAGGAGCAGGAGTCTGCAAAGGTTGTGGCTGACTTGGATGAGTTGGAGTCGACTGCTGACGCGGTGGTGGACAAGGAGGAGGAGGCGGCTGACGTGCTGTGGGTGGCCTTGGAAAGACGATGCAATCCTTTCTCCATAAAACGATACGATGCAATGCGTCTCCCAGTGTGTGCTCGTCGTCACATCTAGGAATGTCAAGCTGTAGCCCCCAATATTCTGCCACCACTTCATCAACCACGATACGAGCATAGTCAGCTGGAATCGGATTGCAATGGAAGGTTACTTCAGGAGGATTTGTATAAGCAACGCCATCTGCCACCTTGATGGATATGTTCTTCATTTTGAACTATAGCTCACAATTAGTGTTACCAATGATGTCATCCACACGGTATCTATCCAATAGTGGTGCCTTATCGCCCGGTGCGGAACCCACGCTGCTTCTCAGCATGGATGGGATGGTGCTATCCAATGCTGGATCCACTAGCTCCTGCCGATACAGAGACCCCCTTCCCTGGCTGATTTTGTCGATCTGCAGCTGCCTCCACTGGAATTGGAGTGCTAACACCGCGTGCACTGATTCTAGGCCTTTAAGGCATTCTGTTTCCTGCTTCCTCTACTCCTCGTCCACCTTCCTCTTCTTCTCCTCCATCTTCTTTCTCGCACGGCTTATGTAGTCGGCGTTCTAGTCTGCAAACCCCTCATACCACGGAGCAACGCCTTTGCCTCGTGTTCTTCCCAGGTGTTCAGGATTTCCTAGGGCGCGCGTAAGCTTGTCATTCCCTCTGTTGGGCTTGAACACACCTGTTTGAGCCTCTTCTATTGCAACAATTATTTGGAGGTCGGCTCCTTTAAGACTTGCCTTCTTCAAAACCTGGCCTATCTCTGGGTCCAACGCCCCCCATGCGCATAGAATCAAGTCCTGCATCTAGGGGGCCAGCTCAATTTAACTAGACTGATCCTTGCATCCAGCATCTCTTGCTTAGCCTTATCCCACTTAGGCCGGGCCACCGCATAGTCATCTGGTCACAGCCTATGGAAATGCTCCTTTTTCGCGACATTGATCATATTTATTCTCGACCGTTCCGTAGCTAATTCCGATTCCTTGAATTTCATGAAAGCTAGCAAGTGATCTCTTTGCTTCTCCAGTGTTCCCAAGAATTTTGGAGTCTTCTTTCCTCCTTCGATGTACTTGGCCCATATAGTTTTCTTGTGCTTGTTGAATGCAACCGCCATCTTCCTAAGAGCAACGTTCTTGACTTTATCCACATCTTCAGTTGTGAAATGATCTGGTAGCATGAAATGTGACATGAGAGATTCCCAAAGAAATTTTTTGCTCTATCGTCAACAAAAGAAAGATCTCGACGTGGCTTTGCTGGCTTTTTCCATTCTTGAATGGAGATCGGGTGTTGGTCCTTTAGAAGAACACCGCACTGACGAACGAACTTTCCCGCCTTCTTCTTAGGCGCGATAGGTTTGCCATTATGTTTGATGGCATCGATATTGTACTTTATGCCTTATACAAAATCATTAAAAAACGTGATGATCACCAGATGCCTGCTTCCATAAACATACCTCGCTGATATTTGCTATTTCAAGATCTTCATCATAGTTCTGGACTTCATCAATTCGGTCGTCTTGATCGAAGATCATATCACCCTCCCTGGTATTGTTCAGATATTGTGAGCTGTCATCTTCTTCATTCGGATCATCGGGCCGGCTCGGGGAGCGGATGAGCTCGAACATAGCATCTTCTCCTTCTTTGCCGGTATTGTCCGTCATAGCTTTTATTTAACTAATCCAGAAGAAATTTAAAACAATTTAGTACGCATCTCAAATAATAATAGATAATTGATACACATCTCGAATAATAGTAGATAATATATATGCATCTCGAAAGATAAAACTGAATCATAGTAGATAATTAATATGCATCATCGAATAAAATCTCGAATACATCGTCTCGAATATTATCGAATAGTATATATAATCTCGAATACATTGTATCCAATATTATCGAATACATCACTAGCTAGCTAATATAGATCGAATACTATCGAATTATCTAGTTCACTCGCAGTTCCTGAGGCGCGGGTGGTGGACACCTAAAGAGAATGAACCATCACAGGATCATAGCTCGAGTGAGATCCCCAAAGAACCTGCCAGGTATTGGAGAACCTGACATCCATAGCAGCTATGTAGCGACGGACGTACTCGTCCTCCTCCCTGACATGGCGACGTACCACCTTCGGCCGGGCTGGCTCCCTCTGCACCGTAAGTGGCCCACGCGAACGCCACCAAAGGAGCTCCGGGTCGACGACGGGACCTGGGGCTGGGTTCGTCACCAAGCGGCGCCCCCCTGAAGGTAGCACCTCCCAGTGCCAGATCGGCGGAGCCCAGTCCCGGATATGGCTCCTCTGAAGCAGGACATCGTCGTGAACGGGTCGATGGCAAGGATGCGGCCCGGGCATCGTTGACGTCGAGAACAAATACTATATGCAAATGTAACATTTTTTAAATGAATGGATTGTGATTTCTTATATAAAAATTCTATATGCAAATGTAACATAACGGATTCTCTTAAGAAATTCTAATTTAGTGAGGCACAATTTACATTGCAGGTTTGTATAGCTACAATTAACTGATGTCATGCGTCTGTCACACATTTCTACCTTCAAAGTAGTTGCCACAATGTTTGTCAAGTACTCCATTCCAAAGTAAGATGGGCCATGTGCGAAGTCAATATTGTCTCTCTTCATAATTGGGTGATTGCTTTTAGAACGCCCTGGTAGATAATGCTATAGTTTTACAATACGATCAAGCAGTATAGTCGTTTCTAATTCACATCTAAATAACCAATATCAGGACAAAAAAGAAAGCAACCGACGTATATTGTCATGCAAGACAAATATTTTTGACATTTCGTCGGAAGACAAATATCTTTGACATATCATTGTATAACAGTCCAATAAGTGGATGGTCAAAGTAAAAACGCTACAAAGAAAACCGCGCAGAAATGCGCGCGACTACTTATAGTATATACCAATGGGCAGTCTATCCAATGGACAACATGGGAACCTCCAAATAAGACAACACAAAAGAGGGAAACCGACCTACAGAATATATGACGTCCAAAACATACGTGAGTCTCTCGACATACGGCACATGCTCAACCTTTTGACCAGTACACATGAAAATCCAACTCTTTAAACAAATCGCGTGCAAATGGATTACAGGACCAGGGCATCCAAGGATTCATCCAAATAGGAAACTGCCAAACCCAACCCACCTAGTCAAATTCAAAGAAACCATGCAGCGCACATGTGAGGCAGGGAGAATGTCCCAAACCTTTCCTCAAAAAAAAAATGGCCCAAATCTCATGAGAAATTGCTGGATCCATCCACCAAGCATACCCAGCCAAATCCTTCACTCATTATCGTGTCATCTCCTCATAGGCCCTATTTTGGCTACAAAAAAATTCAGGAAGACCACAAAAAGGAAACGAAGTGAGAAATAGGAAATTTAGTGTCCGGCTTCAGTTGACTAATCCACCTTGCTTGTAAGAAACACTAACTTTTACAAAAGAGACACCACTATGGATCGGTAAAAAATAAACCATAGCGATCCAGTACAATAACTGCATGCATGGCATGTGAGCTCACATGGCATACCAAGCCATTTCAATATAGCACTAAATATATTCTCATCTAGATTATGACTGAAAATACAATATATATATAAAGAGTAGTTGTAATAAGGACGACCTCCCTAGGAATAAAAGCAAGCAATCAAGCAAGAGCTCCTCGAAAAAATCAAGCATGAGTGGGTGCTCACATAAGTATTATGGATCATATATATGATACGTTACCCAAGCGCCCGCTTCGTTGTTGCTTGCAGCAAGAGTGAGGAAGCAAATTAAGCACGGTAGTACCCTCAGTCTGGTCGACTTATATGCGTCGCGATGCATGTAGAGTTTTTTTGGTTGGGTTACAGGCTTTGTCATCCCTGGCGTGGAACATCTATGGGGTTTGTGAAGACGTTTTTTGGTTGCTGCACTAAAGAAGTCAAAATGTTGCTTCGCGAGGGCACAACGGCATTGTCATTAGGCTGCCAAACATTCAAATTCGAGTTCCTCGACATCCACTCAGAACGATGACAGCCACATCGATAGTGATTACAGGAAATAACAAAGCCACATCAATGTTCTATGTAAGGTCGAGCAGAAGCTCTGCCTGTTGTCTCAGTGATGCATGACCCCAATCAAGCATCTACTGTCCCAAAGCTCTACCTGCCCGCCGCAGAGACAAAAATCTATCGTTCTGTTGGAGGTCTGCATGCTGGCCCGAGGAGGGACATATTCACATGACTGATCTCTAACTCAAATTTCCAATGTATCCCATTTCTAAAATAGGCCCCTTTCAACTTTGGCCATGTTTGCTCTCTGCATAGGATTGTCCATATAGTACGTGACTGTCACATCTCTATTGTAGTTTCAAGCATATATATTACTTCTACTACAGAATGAAACTAGCAATTTATGGACAAGGTCTAACTACATACTTCATTGCTTCACAGAACTTAATGTGCCTTGCTTTTTTTTGAAGTGTGTAAACACAGTGGTTGCGGAGCTCACATCTCTGAGCTGCATCAGCACATTCAATGTATGTAGCCTTGACAGGCCCTCAAATTGTGCTTTGTCTTAATTATGCAAATATGGTCCACTCCCTTACAAACAGAACGGTGATGTCCCCTAGCGCTTTTCTATCCATTGTTTTCCCGTATAACCACTTATTCCATTACAAGCTAGGCGCCTTCCACCCACGCCGGTTTTCTCTGAGGGTACAGGCCGTCCTACCGTTCTCGTGAGGTTAAGGTGTACGAAAGTGTCAACCATTCTGATGTGTTTGAGAAAACCAAACTGTTGGTGAGGATCACAGAACTTAATGTGCCTTGCTTCACAGAACTTAATGTGCCTTGCTTTTATTTTTTTCCCTTTTGTTGCAAGGGGGTGGCCCAAATTTCAGAGGATCCAATAACCAATATATTGAAACCCTTCCGTTTTCACAAAAAGAAAGAATCCTAAATAACGAATTTAGCTGGAGTTTGACAGAATATTTCGCAACAATTTCAGGAAACAACCCAATCTTCCTCCCTTGTACATATATAATTAGAAGAGTGTTCTTGCCCGTGTTACCATACATGAGTTTTTTGTTTAACCTTTGCCTTTTATGTATGTACCACCTGGCAAAAGAAAAAAAACGATCAAGCACACAAGAAGAAAGAACATTCGTCCTATACTATACTCCTCCACGGTAATGTTGCACATACTTTGGACACAAAGAAAAAATAAAATTATTTTTTTGAACCCTGAACTCTGAACTCTAAACGCAGGATGCACTTCCCCGAGATGAACGTCCCGTCGATCCCAGAGTAAACACTGCCACTATACTTTCAGCAAAAGACGACCATCACGTGTGCTGCCGTCAGCATGGAGGGGGCACGTGGAGAAGAGGGAATCGACTAGGCGATGGTGCGGGAAGTGGGACTCGCCCCCTCACAACACACCTGCTCCTTCCCATTGCCATGTTTTTTTTTCTCTTCTTCTATTATGTTTAAATGCACTCATCCTACATGCATTGAACAAAAACCTCCTGCAGTGCCAGAGGATTTGGCCGAACCTGCAACAAACAATTCAGGTTAAATAGACAATCTCTTACTCAAATCTCCTACAATCCGAGGACAAGTTGATGGAATTAGCTGTAAATCGTAATGGCATTATAATGTTGTGCCAGTGCTTGTTGACGTGTGATTCGCTAGGGCAAACTAAGCGTATCATGCCATTGTGAAATAATATAGACTACCTACGAAATACAGAAGAGGGGTCCTCTCACTACTAGGAAAAAGCTTATACACAAAATCTTAGCAGTAGCGTTGGGTAAAATGAGGCGGTGTTGCTACTTAGTAGTAGCGCGTGTCAGTTAGACGCGCTACTGCTATCCTTTCAGCAGCACCGCGTTTTAGCAAAACTTGTTGCTGCTAAGTTTGAACTGGGGCATAATGGCTAGCCCCACCTAATAGCAGCGCGTATAAAGATAGCGCGCTACTGCTATTCCGTAGTAGTGGCGCTTTTCTTAGATACGCGCTACTACTATCCCTACCTTATGGTCCCCCACGCGACAGAGACCCCCTCACTCTTCCTCTCACTCAGTACCTTCTCCCCCGCGCCCCCGTCATCCGCCACCGGCGCCGCTGGAGATCTGGTACCTCACATCCACTGAGGTACTCCCTCCTCCATCCTACTCCCTCCTCCCCTCCTCCCTCCTTCTACATCCGCCCCCTCCTCCCTCCTCCACAGGGAGCCCCTCCTCCTCCATCCGACCAATTCTCCCTCCTCCATCGGGC
>NC_041381.1:36468966-36516520 GCF_002162155.2 Triticum dicoccoides | reverse complement strand
TCGGGCGCCCCTCCTCCCTCCTCCACCGCCCTCCTCCTCCGGCCGCCCCCTCCTCCCTCCTCCACCGGCCGCCCCGTCCTCCCTCCTCCTCCGGCCGCCCACTGTTCTTAGTAAGAATCAGTTTATTTCTATTTATAGTAATTGATTAGTCGAACTAGTTAAATTAATAGAACTAGGTGAACTAGTTTATTTTTAGTAAGAAGTAGTTTATTTTTATTTATAGTAATTGCTTAGTTGAACTAGTTAAATTAATAGAACTAGTTTATTTTTAGTAAGAACTAATTTATTTTTAGTAAGAACTAGTTTATTTTTATTTATAGTAAGTGTTAAGTCGAAGTAGTTGAATTAATACAACTAGTTTATTTTTAGTAAGAAAATTTAGCTATATGATATTTGATGATCTAATTAAAATTTTACTATAGAACTAGTTTATATTTAGTAAGGAAAATAATAAAACTAGTTTATTTTTATGTCATTATCACTTTGTCATCAAATAATGCTATATGAGATTTGATGATCTAATTAAAAGTTTACTCAGTGGAATATGAAGGCTTAGTCGTGTCTCCTTGGAGTGATCGTCATCCGAGCTACCTCCACTTCCTCTACACCAGAGTCGGTGAGCTAAAAGTCCACCTCCTCCTTCTCCACCTTCCTCTACTTCCGAACTAGGGTATTTAGTTATCAGATATATTGAAATGTTTTTGTCAATATTGAACCATTGAAATGCAATGAGCACCATTTTGTGCTCATGTGCGATGTGTTCATTCATTTCCAAGTGACCAATGTTTTGCCGGAGTGTTGATTCATTTCCGTTCCGGCAAATTTCAGGCTCTCGATATGTCCCATTTTAGCAAAGGTCATGCTGAATTTTTTCGTGAATTTAAGCATGACTTGTGCTAGAATATGTAGGAAACATCGAGTGCCCCGGGTTTGCTAGAAAGAGAATTAAACGACATTTTGAGTTGACTTTAAGTATGTCGGTGCTCCATACATGATTGTCCAAAAATCGGTGAGGGAGAGTCTCCACCATATATGAGAGAAGAATGTCGACTGTTGTCGTGGGGGTCGCGTTTCCTTCTTCTCTTTGTGCTAGACCTTTGTTATGCACTAGGGGAAGAAGGATTAGCGACCATCATCGACGGTTGAAAATCAATGACGGAGTGTCCACCATATATGAGAGAAGAAGAAAGCCGACTGTTGTCGTGGGGGTCGCTTCTCTTTCTTTTCCTTATGCTAGATATTTGTAATGCACTAGGGAAAGGAGGAGTAGCGACCATCACCAACGGTCGCAATATCAGAGAGGGAGAGCCCACCATATACGTGAGATGAGAGTTTAGGAAGGAAGACTCGACAGACCTATAGTCAACCCGTTGCATATTGAGTAATAGTGAGCTGTGTATTGAGTTCCCTGGTAGTTGCCTTCGGTCGATTTTTCATTAATGTTTCAACTATGAACATAGGAAATGTCTGACGACGAAAAGGAATTCGATATATGCGAATACTGCGAAGACGAGCATGGCCTGTGTGACAGGCCTCACCTAGTTGGTGGTATGCGCTTCAGTTTCAAGCTGGATGATGATACGTCTTCAACGTATCTATATTTTTTGATTGTTCCATGCTATTATATTACCCCTTTTGGATGTTTATGGGCTTTCTTTTACACATTTATATCATTTTTGGGACTAACCTACTAACTGGAGGCCCAACCCATATTGATGTTTTTTTTCCTATTTCAGTATTTCGAAGAAAAGGAATATCAAACGGAGTCCAAACGGAATGAAACCTTCGGCAGCGTGATTTTTGGAACAAACGTGATCCGGAGAGCTTGGAGTGCAAGTCAAGAAGCTGCCGAGGAAGCCATGAGATAGGAGCCCCCCCCCTTGTAGGGCGCGCCCCCTCTCTCGTCGACCCCTCGGGCGGCCACCGACGTACTTCTTCCTCCTATATATACCTACGTACCCCGAAAACATCCAGGAGCACCACGAAACACAATTTCCACTGCCGTAACCTTCTGTATCCGCGAGATCCCATCTTGGAGCCTTCGCCGGCACTCTGCCGGAGGGGGAATCGACCACGGAGGGCTTCTACATCAACATCCTTGCCCTTCCAATGAGTTGTGAGTAGTTTACCACAAACCTACGGGTCCATATTTATTAGCTAGATGGCTTCTTCTCTCTTTTTGGATCTCAATACAATGTTCTCCCCCTCTCTTGTCGAGATCAATTCGATGTAATCTCTTTTTGCAGTGTGTTTGTCGAGATCCGATGAATTGTGGGTTTATGATCAAGTTTATCTATGAATAATATTTGAATATTCTCTGAATTATTTTATGTATGATTGAGTTATCTTTGCAAGTCTCTTCGAATTATCAGTTTGGTTTGGCTTACTAGATTGATCTTTCTTGCCATGGGAGAAGTGCTTAGCTTTGGGTTCAATCTTGCGGTGTTCTTACCCAGTGACAGAAAGAGTTCCAAGACACGTATTGTATTGTTGCCATCGAGGATAACAAGATAGGGTTTATATAATATTGCATGAGTTTATCCCTCTACATCATGTCATCTTGCTTAATGCGTTACTCTGTTCTTATGAACTTAATACTCTAGATGCAGGAAGGAGTCGGTCGATGTGTGGAGTAATAGTAGTAGATGCAGGAAGGAGTCGGTCTACTTGTTATGGACGTGATGCCTATATACATGATCATGCCTAGATAATCTCATAACTATGCGCTTTTCTATCAATTGCTCAACAGTAATTTGTTCACCCACCGTAATACTTATGCTATCTTGAGAGAAACCTCTGGTGAAACCTATGGCCCGCGGGTCTATCTCTTATCATACTTTCTTTCAATCTACTTTTATTTGCATCCTTAATTTTTGCATCTATATTATAAAAAACCAAAAATATAATTATCTTATCATACTATCTCTATCAGATCCCACTTTCGCAAGTGGTTGTGAAGGGATTGACAACCCCTTTATTGCGTTGGTTGCGAGTTCTCAGTTTGTTTGTGTAGGTGCGTGGGACTTTTGAGGAGCCTCCTACTGGATTGATTCCTGGGTTCTCAAAACTAAGGGAAATACTTATGCTACACTTGTTGCATCACCCTCTCCTCTTCGAGGAAAACCAACGCAAGCTCAAGACGTAGCAAGAAGGATTTCTGGCGCCGTTGCCGGGGAGGACTTCGCTCAAGTCAAGACATACCAAGTACCCATCACAAACCCATCTCCCTCGCATTTACATTATTTGCCATTTGCCTCTCGTTTTCCTCTCCCCCACTTCACCCTTGCCGTTTTATTCGCCCTATCTTTCCCAATCTCCTCCTCTCTTTTCGCTTGCCTTTTTCCGTTGCCTGGGTGTTTACTCGTTGGTATCGTCGTTATGGCTAGTCCTCCTATCCTTATTATCACTCCCGAACAAGAAATTCTCAATTTTAAGCAAAGGGAGGGAGAAAATTTAAAAGATGCTTGGCATAGAATTTGCAATGCCCAATATAAATCTCCTTGGAAGCTTTCCACTTCCGTTCTTCTCTGCAATTTTTATGTAGGCATTACTCCTTGGAATAGATGTGTCCTTGATATTTCTACCAGAGGTGATTTCATGAGTAGCCATACGTTTGATGCTTATAATGCTATGTTAGATTTGTTTGGCCCACCACATCTTTTGGTTAATGGAACTGTTTTAACTTTAGAACACGTTGTGCAATGGCTTGATATTATTGAAAATAAAATTGCCACTGTTGAGTTGATTGAAAATTTGGATAAAAAGATTCATAATCTTATCACCAAATATGATTCTAGGGTTGGAGTTACTTTGAAAAATATTAAAGCGAAAGAACCTATAGTTAATGAAAAATAGATCTTGATTCTGCTAGAATTGGTAAACTTGAGGATATAATTACCAACTTAGGTTCAGAGTTTTCTCCCATGAAAAACACCCCAAAAACCCCTACAAAAACCACCAAGCTTATCTATGTTCCTAAAAATAAAGGTGAAACTTCTAGTAAGGGAGACGCGGACCTCAAATCGATTTGTGTTCTCCCCAATGGTCTCTCTATCATTAAGGAACCTTTTACTACCAATGAATCTCTTGATTTTTTTCCTAAAGGTTTAGCCATTACTAAAAAGGGAGAGATCCCTAGAGATCACAATCTTGCTACTTCTGAATTTAGTGCCAAAGATGGAACTACTTAGATCTATCTTCGCTTTTATGCCTAGCTAGGGGCGTTAAACGATAGCGCTAGTTGGGAGGCAACCCAATTTTCTTTATGTTCTTTGTTTTTGTTCCTGTTTAGTGTTAAATTTTATTTCTACTTTATGTTTAGATGTGTTTTCATGTTTTATTTAGTGTTTGTGCCAAGTAGAACCTATAGGATAAACTATGATGATAGTTGATTTGATTCTGCTGAAAAACAGAAACTTTGCGCTCAGGAGAAAAAATTCAATAAATCACAGAAACGTGCTTTTGCATTGATTCGTTTTGCTGCGGATCAGTAAAAAAACTTTCCAGTACGTCCTATTTTGGTAGGAATTTTAGAGTTCCAGAAGTTTGCTTTAGTTACACATTGCTATAGACTGTTCTGTTTTTGACAGATTCTGTTTTTTCGTGTGTTGTTTGCTTATTTCAATGCATCTATGGCTAGTAAATTAGTTTATAAACCATAAGGAAGTTGGAATACAGTAGGTTTAACACCAAAATAAATAAATAATGAGTTCATTGCAGTACCTTATGTGGTGGTTTTGTTTTCTTTCACTAACGGAGCTTATAAGGTTTCCTGTTTAGTTTTGTGTTGTGAAGTTTTCATGTTTTGGGTAAAGCTTTTATGGACTATGGAATAAAGGGTGGCAAGAGCCTAAGCTTGGGGAAGCCCAAGGCACACCAAGATATTCAAGAATAGCCAAAATCGTAAGCTTGGGGATGCCCCGGGAAGGCATCCCCTCTTTCGTCTTCATTCATTGGTAACTTTACTTGGAGCTATATTTTTATTCACCACATGATATGTGTTTTGCTTGTAGGGTCGTGTATTATATTAGTCTTTGCCTTTCAGTTTACCACAATCATCCTTACTGTACACACCTTTTGGGAGAAGCCTATTTGATTAGAATTTGCTAGAATACTCTATGTGCTTCACTTATATTATTTTGAGAGTCTCTTAGAATAGCATGGTATTTGCTATGGTTACAAAGTTGGTCCTAGAATGATGAGCATCCAAGTTGGGTATAATAAAAACTATCATAGAAAAAGAATTGGATGCTATGATCAACTTGATGCTTGATAATTGTTTTGAGATATAAAGGTAGTAATGTTAGGTTCATGCTAGTGGGTAATTATGAAATTGATAAATACTTTTGTTGAAGTTGGCATGTCCCGTAGCATGCACGTATGGTAAAAGTTGTGTGACAAATTTGTTGCATGAGGTGCTCTTTTGAGTGTCTTCCTTATGAGTGGCTGTAGGGGATGAGCGAGGGCATTTTTTCCTACCAATCTATCCCTCTTGGGGCATGCGTAATAGTACTTTGCTTCGAGGGCTAAGTAGACTTTTGCAATAAGTATATGAGTTCTTTTTTTTACTAATGCGAGTCCATGGACAGATGCACACTTATCCTTCCACTTTGCTACCTTTTCTTATTACCGCACAACTTTCGCCGGTAGCATGAACCCTTTATTTACCTTCATCAAAACGGCCAACATACCTACCTATTATGGCATTTCCATAGCCATTCCGAGATATATTGCCATGCAACTTTCCACCGTTCCGTTTATTATGACATGTTCCATCATTGTCATATTGCTCTTTTGCATGATCATGTAGTTGACATCGTATTTGTGGCAAAGCCACCTTCATAATCTTCATACATGTCGCTCTTGATTCATTGCATATTCCGGTACACCACCCGGAGGCATTCATATACAGTCGTATCTTGTTATAGCTTTGAGTTGTAATTCTTGAGTTGTAAATCCATAGAAGTGTAATGATTTTCATTATTAGAGCATTGTCCTAGTGAGGAAAGGATGATGAAGACTATGATTCCCTCACAAGTCGGGATGAGGCTTGGGACTTTATAAAAATAAAAGAGGCCAAAGAAGCCCACCAAAAAAAAAGAAAAAAGAGAAAAAAAGAAAAAAAAGAGAAACAAAAAGAAAAAAAAATAAAATGAGAGAAAAAGAGAGAAGGGACAATTGCTACAATCTCTTTTTCCACACTTGTGCTTGAAAATAGCACCATGATCTTCATGATAGAGAGTCACTTTCATATGCTAGTGGGAATTTTTCATTATAGAACTTGGATTGTATATTCCAATGATGGCCTTCCTCAAAGCGTCCTAGGTCTTCATGAGCAAGCAAGTTGGATGCACACCCACTTAGTTTCCTTTTGTTGAGCTTTCATATATTTGTAGCTCTAGTGCATTTGTTGCATGGCAATCCCTACTCACTCACATTGATATCTATTGATGGGCATCTCCATAGCCCGTTGATACGCCTAGTTGATGTGAGACTATCTTCTCCCACTTTTTGTCATCACAACCACCACCATTTACCACCATAGTACTATGTCCATGGCTTGCGCTCATGTATTGCGTAAGAGTTGAAAAAGCTAAAGCGCGTTAAAAAGTATGAACCAATTGCTCGGCTCGTCATCGGGGTTGTGCATGCTGGGAGTATTTTGTGTAACGAAAATGAAGCATGGCCTAAGTTTATGATTTTGCAGGGATAAGCTTTCTTTGGCTATGTTATTTTGATAGGACATGATTATTTGTTAGTATGCTTTGAAGCATTATTATTTTTATGTTTTATAAGCTTTTATTTTGAATCATTTGGATCTGAACATTCATGCCACATTAAAGAAAATTACATTGAGAATTATGCTAGGTAGCATTCCACGTTAAAAATTTCTTTTTTATCATTTACCTACTCGAGGACGAGCAGGAATTAAGCTTGGGGATGCTTGATATGTCTTCAACGTATCTATAATTTTTGATTGTTCCATGCTATTATATTACCCCTTTTGGATGTTTATGGGCTTTATTTTACACATTTATATCATTTTGGGGACTAATCTACTAACCAGAGGCCAATCCCATATTGTTGTTTTTTCCCTATATCAGTATTTCAAAGAAAAGGAATATCAAACGGAGTCCAAACGTAATGAAACATTCGGGAGCATGATTTTTGGAACGAACGTGATCCGGAGAGCTTTGAGTGCAAGTCAAGAAGCTGCCAAGGAAGCCACGAGATAGGAGGCCGCGCCCCCTGTCTTGTGGGCCCCTCCGGCGGCCACCGACCTACTTCTTCCTCCTATATATACCTACGTACCCTGAAAACACCCAGGAGCACCACGAAACACAATTTCCACCGCCGTAACCTTCTGTATCCGTGAGATCCCATCTTGGAGCCTTCGCCAGCACTCTGCCGGAGGGGGAAACGACCACTGAGGGCTTCTACATCAACATCCTTGCCCTTCCGATGAGTTGTGAGTAGTTTACCACAGACCTATGGGTCCATAGTTATTAGTTAGATGGCTTCTTCTCTCTTTTTGGATATCAATACAATGTTCTCCCCCTCTCTTGTGGAGATCTATTTGATGTAATCTCTTTTTGCGGTGCGTTTGTCGAGATCCGATGAATTGTGGGTTTATGATCAAGTTTATCTATGAATAATATTTGAATCTTCTCTGAATTTTTTTATATATGATTGAGTTATCTTTGCAAGTCTCTTCGAATTATTAGTTTGGTTTGGCCTACTAGATTGATCTTTCTTGCCATGGGAGAAGTGCTTAGCTTTGGGTTCAATCTTGTGGTGTTCTTACCCAGTGACAGAAAGGGTTGCAAGACACGTATTGTATTGTTGCCATCGAGGATAACAAGATGGGGTTTATATTATTGCATGAGTTTATCCCTCTACATCATGTCATCTTGCTTAATGCGTTACTCTGTTCTTATGAACTTAATACTCTAGATGCAGGCAGGAGTCGGTCGATGTGTGGAGTAATAGTAGTAGATGCAGGCAGGAGCCGGTCTACTTGTTATGGACGTGATGGCTATATACATGATCATACCTAGATAATCTCATAACTATGCGCTTTTCTATCAATTGCTCGACAGTAATTTATTCACCCACCGTAATACTTATGCTATCTTGAGAGAAGCCTCAAGTGAAACCTATGGCCCCCGGGTCTATCTCTTATCATACTTGCTTTCAATCTACTTTTATTTGCATCTTTACTTTTTGCATCTATATTATAAAATACCAAAAATATATTTATCTTATCATACTATCTCTATCAGATCTCACTTTCGCAAGTGGCCGTGAAGGGATTGACAACCCCTTTATTGCATTGGTTGCGAGTTCTCAGTTTGTTTGTGTAGGTGCGTGGGACTTTTGAGGAGCCTCCTACTGGATTGATACCTTGGTTCTCAAAACTGAGGAAAATACTTATGCTACACTTGCTGCATCACCCTCTCCCCTTTGAAGAAAACCAACGCAAGCTCAAGACATAGCAGATGACACCTTCGAAGTGGATACAGTAAGTCACAACTACAAGTATTTTTCATAATTAAGCATGACTTCTGCTTCTTTGCTTCAACTTGTAAGTTAATTTTTTTACTATTCTACTAGCGTATCCCCTGCCATGCAAGAATATATGTCTTGGATAAGGTTGGTTTCAGTACTATGGAAACTACGGAGGTAGAAAGAGTTAACTTGAGGACCGAGCATCGTTATAATTTTCCCGCAAAATTATACAATACAGACACCTACACCCATTTTTGAATGCAAACAATGGAGAGCACTATGCAAGGCTTGTGCATTTGAGCCTGATATGCTTATCACCTTTGATATTCGTCCGGAAGATGATATTGAAGATAATATCGACATCTGGGTCGACGTGCAGACGCCTCCAATTCTACCATTATGTATGTTTCTCAACCATATTTATGTGTTGGATATTGTTTATTCAAAAATATTTGACAACTAATTTCTATTGACAACTTACTTCCATTCAAGCAAAACATATCGGGCGCTTGGTAGACAGGACCTACCACTGTCCCGGGGCTGAACTAAACTGCAAGGAGACAAGTCATTATGTTTCATGGCTCGAGGATCTTCATACTGTCAAGACAAATTATCTTTCTGGACTTAGAAATCTTAGTACCCAAAACATGTGACCAATAGTGTCCGTACTGAACTACGGTCACATCTATTTAGGAAAGATGGTAAGATATTTACTATTTGTCCTCAGTGCATCTTTTCCATACACTTCATTGCTAAGTATGTTACTACGATGTTTTTCAATAGAGACTCCTGATGATAGTTGTGCCTCAGTGGATCGAAGCTAAAGGTCGCATGTCCATTGTTAGCATACGACCAAGACTTCCTACATTGCACATTAGTGCATTCAGAGTTTCTAGAAGCGAGCAAGTCTTAATAGTCAAAGACTAAAACAAAATTATGAAGGATTGAGAAGTACTTGGGGGCAGCAATCAGAAGCACAACCCACAATTAGGAGACATGTTCATCTGCATGCTTCAATTCGATGAATCAGGAGCGCTCCACATGGTCTATGCTATTTTACCTCAGAGAGAGAAGTAGGAGTGATTAGCTAGCTAGAATAAGTGTTGGTGGTGATGACTATGATGATTAATATTAGCTAGTGGTGGTGGTGATTAGCTATGACTATGATGATTAAATATGTTGGTAGCAATAACTATGATGATTATTAGCTAGTGTTGGTGGTGATTATCTATGATTATGATGATTAAATATCTTGGTAGTAATAACTATGATGATTATTAGCTAGTGTTGTTCGTGAAGATATGATGCTAGAGTTTTTATACTAATATGATGATGCTGATGATGATGATGATGATGATGATAATGAATACGTTATTATATCACTGGGTGAAAGAATCGTGGATTAGTTTTAAGTGGATGGATCCTAAGTGATCAAGTCATGGATTATCGTGATAATCAATGACTTGGTCGCTCAGGATCCATTCATTTCAAACTAATCCGCGGTTCTTTCACCTAGTGATTTAATAACTCATTATAATGTAAAAATAATCTCTAAATTAGTACTGTATGAAAAATTGTATAAAGTGTATGAATACGACCTAAAATTAAAAAGAAATAAAATATGAAATAGTAGTAGCCCGGGCGGAGAGAAGCGTTACTAGTAATTACCAGTAGCGGTTGTCTGGGAAAGCGCTACTACAAAGTAGATATAGCAGTAGCGCGTGCCAGCTGGCGCTACTGCTAAGCTTTAGCTATAGCGTCGTATTAGTAGCGTGGGTACACGCGCTACTGATGTGCCAATAAACCGATCTACTGCTAGGCTTTTCCGTAGTAGTGTCTTGCTGGCGCAAAAGAAGTCGCAATCGTGGTATACTACAAGCCACCAATCAGATTCTGGTAGCGCATGTTCCACTCACCAGCTGCTCGAGCATAGGTCCATCCCACTAGCAAGGAAGGTCTGATTTACTAATGCTGCACACGCGAATTAGGAGACATCCAACAAATCGATTCAGGGGAGAGGTGAGAGACCTCGGCCTGTTTGCCTGTACAAAGCTGCACCCGCCGTCTCAGACTTAGCTCTCTTTCTCGCCTGTTGCGGCAAAGCTCTACTTCCATGCCATGGAGAAGAGCTCCATGGTTAGGCAGGCGTTCTGCATGCTGCTGCAAGGGATTAGGACTACACCCTGCTCAATTATTAACTAAAATCTCCAATCTATCCCATTTCTAAATGATATTCCCACTCCCGGTTGTGTTGTTCATTTAGGTTTTGTCTCCATAGACTTGTCCATATTATACACAATCACCACACACCTCTATTGTAGTTTCAAAAATTACTTCTAGTACATGAGGAAACTAGTTATTTATAGACATGCATGTAACGTGTGTAGACATCATTGCTTCCCCAAACTTCACAGGTCCGCCTTTTCAGTTTTTCCCTTCAAGTAGTCATAGACAAGTGTTGTCCAAAAATTGACATATTTAAGGCATAACCAATAAATTCAGCTTTGAAATGCCACAAGTTGGACCCAATATTGCTTACAAAATAGGGTTCCTGTACTTAGAAACAAAATTATACTGTCCCCATGGCACTCCTCTCTGTATTGCCTACATATAAACATCTTTGTACTTGACAAGCTCAGTTTTCTTGATTTGCTACAATATGGGTGCGCTTACATGCGACATTTCAACAGCCCAGCCTTCATGGTGCTGGCTAAAAGAAGAAGTGAAACAACATTTCTGATTGAACTAGCAACGACCAACTTTCTTAGGGTTTATTAATTTTCACCTTGAGATGGCCACAAACAAAAATAGAAATCACGACAAACATGTGTCCAAATCAACAAAATATCTAATTCCAAACAATTGCGGAAATGTCAGTGCATAATTGACACTGATCGTTATATCCGAAAAATGGTTCTCTAGGTTCGATTCTGAATTCAGATATCCAGTTTAATTATTCACATTACTATATGAAGTAATGGAACGCTGATGTGTGAAATGAGTCAAATAGGGCCCAGATCTATGCTTCAGAGCTATATATGGTATGAAGTAAAGCCATGATTTACACTGCTTCGCTCAGATCAATAATGTTCAAGTGCCTTTCAGGATAGAAATATATGAATTGATTTCAGACTAGAAAACTTCCGGAAGACAGGAATTACCAACAGACCACGCAGGTGCTAGCTCCCATCATTCTGCTCGACTACAAACTCAAAGTATAAACTTGAGCTGAGATCTGGATTATATGAACAACAACTGTAAACTCCCTCTCATTCTTTTTAAGTTCCAACACAGAACGAACTGTTGTCACCACCCTTTTCCTCCTCAGCGGCCACAGTGTCTACTTAAGCACCCATTCCTCGCATGAAAACAAAATGGTATCAGTTTCCCCCGCACTTACCTACATTCTATTCATACACCCTTGTTCTAGCATCATGATCACTTCAAAATTCTGCCGCCTAGCCTTAACATCACTTGGGCATCATTTTAGTACTTAAGAAAGTATTTGAAATGGTTCTCACCCTCCGCGAGAGATGATAGCATCTTGAGTTCTTATTTAGAAATAGTGTAAGCTGCAAATAGTGCAATGACAATGATTGTCTAACCTTATTCTTTGACCGCGACAAAGATATCACATTTGTCGCCATTAAACATTAAACAAAAACAAACAAACTGCTTAAGTGAGAAATTCAAACTAAACAAAGACCCAATTAAAATGACCCCTTCCGTAAACTTCTATCATTTTGTTGTGATATGCAGATTGCAAGTTGCAACATGCAAAGTTGACCTGTATAAATTTAACTCTAGCACATGGTTGGTATGAAGCCACAGTTACGTTCCCTTCATTGAACAAGTTACTCACAACTTCTCCCCCACAGGAAACTCCCACTCAAATCCCATGGTGTAATGCCCCTAAAAGCAGGTATGTCCAGCAAGGTATTTCATGTCTATGGCGATGAGGACGAAGTTGGACAGGCACGGGACATGGGTGTAACAACTTGTTCACGGGGCGCTTGGTATGATCATGTTTTCTGTCGTGGCCGCACGCCCATCTTGTATCCATCCGTTTTGGCTTTTGGTCACCCTCTATCTCTGATTCAACCGAGGCCTGCTCAAATGAGATACTAAGATGCAGTTAATTAAGGCTCAAATGTAAGTTCAAAGCTACATGATGTGTAATATCTCCTAACAAAGTGTTGATGCAAAACTAGCAAAAGAATGGAAAAAATATTGTGAGGTCTCTGTTGGTCTGCCTACAATAAACTAAATTAACAAAAAAATTGCTCTCTGTATACTTAGTCTGTACTCTATGTTGTTGCATCTGCACCTCTAGCGTACCCTCAAGCTGTTCTTCTGCTACATACATGTGGAAACTAATAACTTTTTTTTGTAGGGGACTAGTTACATATAGACATGATGGAAGTGCAGACTTCATTGCTTCACCAAATTTCACATGTCTACCTTTGTAACATTATTCCTTCAAGCCTATCCACATCTGTCATCAAGGAACAAACAATTGTAAGGTGTACCCAATATATGCAGCATTGACATGCCACAAGTTGGGATTCATCTTGGTTATGAAAATAGTGTTCTTGGTCTTGGAAACAAAACATCAATGTCTCACAGTGCTTCTCTCCCCTAGTGCCTACCCGTAAATTCTCTTTCTACTTGACAAGCTCGTTTTCTTATTCAAAAAATATGCTACACCGTGCTCTTACACACTTAGTTTTCAGCAGACTAGCATGTGTCAGGTAAAAAGCAAAAAGGATAACTTTCGCAAATCAAAGTTCTTAGCGTTTTTTAATCTTCATCTTGGGAGGCCCACAAACAAATGGCGATCACACCAAAATGTGTAGAAAACTTACAAACAAAATATCTGATCCAAATAATGGTGAAACTATCAATTCATCATAGATAGGAAATTGGTTCCTTTGATTCGATACTGATTGATTGCTTATTTTGTTTAATATAAAATGTAGTAACCGCATGTCTGTACACATGGCTTGTGAGACATCCCTGCCAAGTAAATCAGGATAGGGTGAAGAAGCATGTTATTTCTTTCTAATCATATTCATCCCTATCTTTCTGTATTATAAAAAACTTTGAGCATGAAAACTTTCAATACTATAGGAACCAAAGTTTTCCATCAAATATAGAAAATAAAACATATCTCAGCCCCTCACGTAGCACAATTAGTATTAGCTCACCAGACCACAAGAAGAACATACATAGACTTTTTTTAGGCGAAGAACATATGTAGTTGTAAGTACCACAGAGGAAAAAATGTACAATTACCAAGTAATCACTCTTCACATAATGTCGTAACTATTAGGATCTTTCTTTCCATAAACTTCCGAGAGAAATACCACCTATCTGCATCACCATCCTCAGTTGAAAGACCTACATCTTCTAGTAGTGTAAAAGTCCTCCCATGCAAGCCGTTTTGAATAGCTTAGCCTCAAACTTGATTAGATTTTCCTTTACCTCCTTCATCTATAATACCATGGTCCACCGACGTAATTCCCATAGGCAAATATTAGTGACGGTGTGCATGAATTTAATATAAATATGTATCAGGGAACTATATTTGGCGGTTGTTCGCCTAATATATTGAGCGATTGGATTCCGACAACAGCTTTGAAGGTTAGAAACTTAGAATGCATTATGCCACGACTTCCCACCTTTAGCCCACATAAATTTACACGAAATTACTGTTGATACCACCCTAAGGGTCTTAGAAGTTCCATGACATACACATGACATTCACCATTAAACTTCAAAACAAATCCCTTTGTAAAGTATAGTTGGTTAAGGTGTCAAAACAACAACAGTATAAACATGTCGTTCCTACAGATACATTTGGCATTCACCGTTCAACCTCGTGAAAGTCCCGTGCAGTTTAAAATCCACTTTGTTAAGGCCTCAAGATAATAACCACACAAACACCTTGAGACAAAAACAATTAATCACTAGTAGGAAAAGGGCCTAATGTGAAGCACATTGGTCCCAGTTTGTAACTGGACCGGCACTAATGTGACCATTAGTGCCGGTTCCAACGGCTAGGCGGGTGGTGCTCATTAGTACCGGTTCGTGGCTAACCTGTAGTACCGGTTGGTGCCATGAACAGGTACTAAAGAGGTGGTGGCAGGCTGGTGTCAGGCTACGGCCCGCCAGCACCTCTAGTACCTGTTCATGCCAAGAACCGGGACTAGAAGTTCACCATTAGTATCGATTCGTCTAACAAACCGGTACTAAAGGTCTTATTATATAAACCCATTCTTCCAGCACGAGCCCTCTATTCTTCTCCTGTCCTCTCCTCTATTTTCTGCCTCTTCCTCTCGAGCTCACACTCCATTTTTGCCAAAATTTGTGAAGATTTGAAGGCACCACATCCATCCAAGTGATCACAAAGGTTAGCAACTTTTTCCATTCATCTCTCATTGCTAGATTAGCTCTTGCAATGCTCCATAAGTATAGTGAGTTGTGGGTTTTATTTTGGAAGGAATTATATGTGTAGTATTTGATTTATATGCAATTTGAGGTCAAAATAACTCTTAGTTTGCATATGTAGGTGTGGTTTACTTAGTGCCTTCCCGTCTCCGTCCTAACCACCATCGATCGCCGGCACCATCCCGTCGTCAGCTCCATGTTGTGGTGAGCCTCTTGTTCTTATCTTTTTAACATAAAAATCATGTCTGTCTGATTTAGATATATAGTTACTTGTATAATTATCTTACCCGTATGTTGTTTGTTATACATAGTGCCATGGTTTTGATATCCGTCCCCATCGGCCCTCGTCCCGGTTATGATTCGGATGTGGTATATTCTCTTTTATAACTATTTGTTACATTTCGTGTTTATGACAAATTATACCCATCAAGTTGACATAGATAATTTTATGTAGGTGGTATGTGAACCGGAAATTCCAACCGACCCTATTGTCGAGAGGTTAAATTTAGTTGAAAAAGGAAACGTGTATTTGAAAAAAAAACTAAAAAGAATTGAGGGGGAGAAGATGGAATTGGATTTGCATGTTACCGATGTCGTCGATGATCACAAGATCAAGATGGAGAAAATGCGCTTGAAGATTAGAAAGATTAGAAATGCCATCGATAGTGAGGCTTGGTATCATTATGCTGTTGGATCAATTGTTACCTTAGTTGCGATCTTGATCGCATTTGTTGTTGCATTTAAATGCATTAGCTACAGAGTTATTTGTATGTTGTTTTATGAGAATAAGTGTTGTATGAACTTTATATATGAACTTGTATTAATTTGGTCTTTTCGGTGCTGTTTAAATGAAGATGAGACGGCAATGGATGTACGATGACCGATGCTCTCCCCAGTTCATTAATGGTGTGCATACTTTTCTCCTTTCCATGTGCTGGCTGTAAGAATGATCTGAATTACTCTAAGTCAAGAACCATTCACGTCCACCTGTTTGAGTCTAGTTTCATGCCCCACTATAATGTTTGGAGCGAGCACGAAGAAAGAGGGGTTATGATGGAAGACAATGAAGAAGAAGAGGACGATGATTGCTATCCTAGCCATGGGTTCCCTGAATACAATTGTACAACAATGGGGGAAGAAGTCAACCCGGCAATGCGGGAAGAAGCAGAAGAAGAGGCATCAAATGAGCGCACTAATGATCTAGGTCGGGCTATTGCCGACACAAAGAGAAAATGCACAAGTGAAAAGTAGAAGAAGAAGTTGCAACGCATGTTAGAAGATCACAAGAAATTGTTGTACCCGAATTGCAAAGCTGACAAGAAAAAGCTAGGCACCACACTAGAATTGCTGCAATAGAAGGCAGAGACTGGTGTATCTGACAAGGGATTTGGAAAGTTGTTGATAATGTTAAAGAAGATGCTTCCAAAGGACAACGAATTGCCAGAGAGTACATACGAAGCAAAGAAGGTTGTCTGCCCTCTAGGATTAGAGGTGCAGAAGATAGATGCATGCCCTAATGATTGGATCCTCATCCGTGGTGTGTATGAGGATTTCAATGCATGCCTAGTATGCGGTGCGTTGCGCTATAAGATCAGCCGCGATGACCCTGGTGATGTCAAGGGCGATCGCCCTAGGAAGAAGATTCCTGCCAAGGTGATGTGGTATGCTCCTATAATACCACGGTTGAAACGTTTGTTCCAAAACAAAGAGCATGCCAAGTCGATGCAATGGCACATAGAAGACCGTAAGAAAGACGAGAAGTTGAGAGTACCCGCTGACGGGTCACAGTGGAGAAAAGTCGAGAGAAAGTACTGGGAGGGCTTTGCAGGTGATGCAAGGGACGTATGGTTTGGTCTAAGCGCATATGGCAATTATACTTTTGGGGAGCAGAGCTGCAACCATAGCACCTAGCCTGTGACTCTATGTATGTATAACTTTGCTCCTTGGTTGTGCATGAAACGGAAGTTCATTATGATGCCAGTGCTCATCCAAGGCCCTAAGCAACCCCGCAACAACATTGATGTGTACCTAAGGCCATTAGTTGAATAACTCATATAGCTGTGGAATGGGAAAGGTGTACGGGCATGGGATGAGCACAAAAAGGAAGCATTTGACCTACATGCGTTGCTGTTTGTGACCATCAATGATTGGCCTGCTCTTAGTAACCTTTCACGACAGACAAACATGGGATACCATGCATGCACGCACTGTTTGGATGATACCGACAATATATATTTGGATAATTGTAAGAAGAATGTGTACCTGGGACATCGTCGATTTCTTTCGAGCAGGCATCCCATAAGAAAGAAAGTCAAGCATTTCAAAGGTGAGGCAGATCACCGAACGAAGCCTCGCCATCGTACCGGTGATGATGTACATGATATGGTCAAGGATTTATTCCGAATGACGCTGACGGACGCGCACCCATGTGGAAGAAGGAATCCATATTTTGGGACCTGCCATATTGGAAAGACCTAGAGGTCCGCTCTGCAATCCATGTGATGCACGTGATGAAGAATCTTTGTGTGACCCTGCTTGGCTTCCTGGGCGTGTATGGGAAGACAAAATATACATCGGAGGCACGGGAGGACCAACAAGGTATGCACGGAAAGGACGGCATACATCAGGGTCATGCCGGCTATGCTCTTACCAAAGAAGAGAAGGAAATCTTCTTTGAATGATTGCTCAGTATGAAGGTACCGTCTAGACTATGTGCATTCCCCAATGCAATCTCTCAGAAGGTAATCTATCCAGAAATCATACCAAGGTTGGAGAATGATTTGGTTCAATGTCTTATTAGTTTCGAGTTGGTGTTCCCACCATCCTTCTTCAATATCATGACGCACGTCCTAGTTCACCTATGCAAAGAAATTGTCGTTCTGGGTCATGTATTTCTACACAATATATTCCCCTTTGAGAGGTTTGTTGGGGAACGTAGTAATTTCAAAAAAATCCCTACGCACACGCAAGATCATGGTGATGCATAGCAATGAGAGGGGAGAGTGTTGTCTACGTACCTTCGTAGACAGAAAGCGGAAGCGTTAGCACAACGCGGTTGATGTAGTCGTACGTCTTCACGGCCCGACCGATCAAGCATCGAAACTACGGCACCTCTGAGTTCTAGCACACGTTCAGCTCGATGACGTCCCTCGAACTCTGATCCAGCCGAGTGTCGAGGGAGAGTTCCGTCAGCACGACGGCGTGGTGACGATCTTGATGTTCTACCGTCGCAGGACTTTGCCTAAGCACCGCTGGTGGAGGGGGGCACCGCACACAGCTAAGAGATCCAAGGGATCAATTGTTGTTGTCTAGAGGTGCCCCCCTGCCCCCGTATATAAAGGAGCCAGGGGGAGGGTTTCGGCCGGCCAGGAGGGGCGCGCCAGGAGGAGTCCTCCTCCCACCGGGAGTAGGACTCCCCCCCTTCCTTGTTGGAGTTGGAGAGAAGGAAAGAGGGGGGGAGGAGGAAGGAAAAGGGGGCTGCACCCCTTGTCCAATTCGGACCAGAGGGGGGCTGCGCACCTCCTTCCTTTCGGCCTCTCTCCTCTATTCCCCTATGGCCCAATAAGGCCCATATACTCCGCGGCGAATTCCCGTAACTCTCTGGTACTCCGAAAAATACTCGAATCACTCGGAACCTTTCCAAAGTCCAAATGTAGTCGTCCAATATATTGATCTTTACATCTCGACCATTTCGAAACTCCTCGTCATGTCCCCGATCTCATCCGGGACTCCGAACTCCTTCGGCACATCAAAACTCATAAACTCATAATATAACTGTCATCGAAACCTTAAGCGTGCGGACCCTACGTGTTCGAGAACTATGTAGACATGACCGAGACACGTTTCCAGTCAATAACCAATAGCGGAACCTGGATGCTCATATTGGCTCCTACATATTCTATGAAGATCTTTATCGGTCAAACCGTATAACAACATACGTTGTTCCCTTTGTCATCGGTATGTTACTTGCCCGAGATTCGATCGTCGGTATCTCAATACCTAGTTCAATCTCGTTACCGGCAAGTCTCTTTAATCGTTCCATAATGCATCATTCCGTAACAAACTCATTGGCCACATTGCTTGCAAGGCTTATAGTGATGTGCATTACCGACAGGGCCCAGAGATACCTCTCCGACAATCGGAGTGACAAAACCTAATCTCGAAATACGCCAACTCAACATCTATCTTTGGAGACACCTGTAGAGCTCCCATATAATCACCCAGTTACGTTGTGACGTTTGGTAGCACACAAAGTGTTCCTCTGGTAAACGGGAGTTGCATAATCTCATAGTTACAGGAACATGTATATGTCATGAAGACATCAGTAGCAACATACTAAACGATCAAGTGCTAAGCTAACAGAATGGGCCAAGTCAATCACATCATTCTCCTAATGATGTGATCTCTTTAATCAAATGACAACACATGTCTATTGTTAGGAAACATAACCATCTTTGATTAATGAGCTAGTCAAGTAGAGGTATACTAGTGACATTAAGTTTGTCTATGTATTCACACATGTATCATGTTTCCGGTTAATACAATTCTAGCATGAAATAAACATTTATCATGACATGAGGAAATAAATAATAACTTTATTATTGCCTGCAGGGCATATTTCCTTCAGTCTCCCACTTGCACTAGAGTCAATAATCTAGTTCACATCATCATGTGATTCAACACCAATATTCACATCTGTATGTGATTAACACTCATAGTTCACATCGTCATGTGACCAACACCCAAAGGGTTTACTAGAGTCAATAATCTAGTTCACATCGCTATGTGATTAACACCCAAAGAGTACTAAGGTATGATCAGGTTTTGCTCATGAGAGAAGTTTAGTCAACGGGTCTGTCACATTCAGAGCCGTATGTATTTTGCAAATATTCTATGTCTTCAATGCTCTGCATGGAGCTACTCTAGCTAATTGCTCCCACTTTCAATATGTATCCAGATTGATACTTAGAGTCATGTGGTTCAATGTAAAAGTTTGCACCGATGTAACTTTTACAACGAACTCTTTTATCACCTCCATAATCGAGAAACATCTCCTTAGTCCTCACTAAGGATATTCTTGACCGTTGTCAAGTGATCTACTATTAGATCAAATTTGTATTCCTTTGTCAAACTCATGGAAAGGTATACAATAGGTATGGTACACAGCATAGCATACTTTATAGAACCTATGACTGAGGCATAGGGAATGACTTTTCATTCTCTTTCTATTTTCTGCCATGGTCGGGTTTTGAGTCTTACTCAACTTCACACCTTGCAACATAGGCAAGAACTCCTTCTTTGACTGTTCCATTTTGAACTACTTCAAAATCTTATCAAGGTATGTACTCATTGAAAAATCTTATCAAGCGTATTGATCTATCTATATAGATCTTGATGCTCAATGTGTAAGCAACTTCACCGAGGTATTTCTTTGAAAAACTCCTTTCAAACACTCCTTTATGCTTTCCAGAAAAATTCTACATCATTTCCGATCAATAATATGTCATTCGCATATACTTATCAGAAAGGCTGTAGTGCTCCCACTCACTTTCTTGTAAATACAGGCCTTTCCAAAAGTCTGTATAAAACCATATGCTTTGATCAACTCATCAAAGCGTATATTCCAACTCCGAGATACTTGCACCAGTCCATTGATGGATCGCTGGAGATTTGCATATTTTGTTAGCATCTTTAGGATTGACAAAACCTTCTGGTTGCATCATATGCAACTCTTCTTTAATAAATCCATTAAGGAATGCAGTTTTGACATCCATTTGCCAGATTTCGTAAAATGTGGCAATTGCTAATATGATTCGGACAGACGTAAGCATTGTTACGAGTGAGAAAATCTCATCGCATTCAACATCTTGAACTTGTCGAAAACCTTTTGCAACAAGTCGAGCTTTGTAGATAGTAACACTACTATCAGTGTCCGTTCCTCTTGAAGATCCATTTATTTAACTTGACTTGCTGATCATCGAGCAAGTCACCCAAAGTCCACACTTTGTTCTCATATATGGATCCTATCTCAGATTTTATGGCCTCAAGCCATTTCGCGGAATCTGGGCTCATCATCGCTTCCTCATAGTTCATAGGTTCATCATGGTCTAGTAACATGACTTCTAGAACAGGATTACCGTACCACTTTGGTGCGGATCTTATTCTGGAAGACCTACGAGGTTCGATAGTAACTTGATCTGAAGCTTCATGATCATCATCATTAGCTTCCTCACTAATTGGTGTAGGAATCACATGAACTGATTTCTGTGATGAACTACTTTCCAATAAGGGAGCAGGTATAGTTACCTCATCAAGTTCTACTTTCCTCCCACTCACTTCTTTCGAGAGAAACTCCTTCTCTAGAAAGGATCCATTCTTAGCAACAAAGATTTTGCCTTCGGATCTGTGATAGAAGGTGTACCCAATAGTTTCCTTTGGGTATTCTATGAAGACGCACTTCTCCGATACGGGTTCGAGCTTATCAGGTTGAAACTCTTTCACATAAGCATCGCAACCCAAAACTTTAAGGAACGGCAACTTTGGTTTCTTGCCAAACCACAGTTCATAAGGCGTCGTCTCAATGGATTTTGATGGTGCCCTATTTAAACGTGAATGCAGCTATCTCTAATGCATAACCCCAAAATGATATTGATAAATGGGTAAGAGACATCATTGATCGCACAATATCCAATAAAGTGCGGTTACGACGTTCGGACACACCATAACGCTATAGTGTTCCAGGTGGTGTGAACTGTGAAACTATTCCACATTGTTTTTAAATGAAGGCCAAACTCGTAACTCAAATATTTGTCTCCGCGATCAAATCACAGAAACTTTATTTTCTTGTTATGATGATTCTTCACTTCACTCTGAAATTCTTCGCACTTTTCAAAATGTTTCAGACGTGTGCTTCATTAAGTAGATATACGCATATCGTCTCAAATCATCAGTGAAGGTCAGAAAATAACGATACTCGCCACGAGCATCAACACTCATTGGATCGCATACATCGGTATGTATTATTTCCAATAAATGAGTAGCTCGTTCCATTGTTCCGAAGAACGGAGTTTTACTCATCTTTCCCAAAAGGCACGGTTCGCAAGCATCAAATGACTCATAATCAAGTGATTCCAAAAACCCATCAGCATGGAGTTTCTTCATGCGCTTTACACTGATATGACCCAAACGGCAGTGCCACAAATAAGTTGCACTATCATTATCAACTTTGCATCTTTTGGCATCAATATTATGATTATGTGTATCACTACGATCGTGATCCAACAAACTATTTTCATTGGGTGTATGACCATCTAAGGCTTTATTCATGTAAACAGAACAACAATTATTCTCTGACTTTAAATGAATAACCGTTTTGCAACAAACATGATCAAATCATATTTATGCTCAACGCAAACGCCAAATAACATTTATTTAGGTTTAACACTAATCCCGAAAGTATAGGGAGTGTGCGATGATGATCATATCAATCTTGGAACTACTTCCAACACTCATCGTCACTTCACCCTCAACTAGTCTCTGTTTATTCTGTAACTCCTGTTTCGAGTTACTAATTTTTAGTAACCGAACAAGTATCAAATACTCAGGGGCTACTACAAGCACTAGTAAGGTACACATCAATAACCTGTATATCAAATATACCCTTGTTCACTTTTCCATCCTTCTTATCCACCAAATATTCAGGGCATCTCCGCTTCCAGTGACCATTTCCTTTGCAGTGTAAGCACTCAGTTTTAGGCTTTGGTCCAGCTTTGGGATTCTTCGCGGGAGTGACAACTTGCTTGTCATTCTACTTGAAGTTCCCTTTCTTTCCCTTTGCCCTTTTCTTGAAACTAGTGGTCTTGTCAATCAGCAACACTTGATGCTCTTTCTTGATTTCTACCTTCGTCGATTTCAGCATCATGAAGAGCTCGGGAATCGTTTTCTTCACCCCTTGCATTATAGTTCATCACGAAGTTCCAGTAACTTGGTGATGGTGATTAGAGAATTCTGCCAATCACTATCTTATCTGGAAGATTAAATCCCACTTGATTCAAGCGATTGTAGTACTCAGACAATCTAAGTACTTGCTCACTAGTTGAGCAATTCTCCTCCATCTTTTAGGCGAAGTATTTGTCAAAGGTCTCATACCTCTTGACACGGGCATGAGTCTGAAATACCAATTTCATCTCTTGAAACATCTTATATGTTCCATGACGTTTAAAAAAAACGTTTTTGTAGTCCCGGTTCTAAGCCATAAAGCATGGTGCACAAAACTATCCAGTAGTCATCATTAGCCAAACGTTCATAACGTCTGCATCTGCTCCTGCAATAGGTCTGTCACCTAGCAGTGCATCAAGGACATAATTCCTCTGTGCAGCAATGAGGATAAACCTCAGATCATGGACCAAGTCCGTATCATTGCTAACAACATCTTTCAACTTAGTTTTCTCTAGGAACACATATAAAAACATAGGGAAGCAAAAACATAGGGAAGCAACAACGCGAGCTATTGATCTACAACATAATTTGCAAAATACTACCAGGACTAAGTTCATGATAAATTAAAGTTCAATTAATCATATTACTTAAGAAATCCCACTTAGACAGACATCTCTCTAGTCATCTAAGTGATCGCGTGATCCAAATCAACTAAACCATGTCCGATCATCACGTGAGATGGAGTAGTTTTCAGTGGTGAACATCACTATGTTGATCATATCTACTATATGATTCACGTTCGACCTTTCGGTCTCCGTGTTCCGAGGCCATATCTGTATATGCTAGGCTCGTCAAGTTTAACCTGAGTATTTCGCTTGTGCAGCAGTTTTGCACCCGTTGTATTTGAACGTAGAGCCTATCACACCCGATCATCACGTGGTGTCTCAGCACGAAGAACTTTCACAACGGTGCATACTCAGGGATAACACTTCTTGAATATTTAGTGAGAGATCATCTTAAAATGCTACCATCAATCAAAGCAAGATAAGATGCATAAAGGATAAACATCACATGCAATCAATATAAGTGATATGATATGGCCATCATCATCTTGTGCTTGTGATCTCCATCTTCGAAGCACCGTCGTGATCACCATCGTCACTGGCACGACACCTTGATCTCCATCGTAGCATCATTGTCGTTACGCCATCTATTTCTTCTATGACTATCGCTACCGCTTAGTGATAAAGTAAAGCAATTACAGGGCGTTTGCATTTCATACAATAAAGCGACAACCATATGGCTCCTGCCAATTGCCAATAACTTCGGTTACAAAACATGATCATCTCATACAATAAAATATAGCATCACATCTTGACCATATCACATCACAACATGCCCTGCAAAAACAAGTTAGACGTCCTCTACTTTGTTGTTGCAAATTTTACGTGGCTGCTACGGGCTGAGCAAGAACCGTTCTTACCTACGCATCAAAACCACAACAATAGTTCGTCAAGTTAGTGTTGTTTTAACCTTCGCAAGGACTGGGCGTAGCCACACTCGGTTCAACTAAAGTTGGAGAAACTGACACCCGCCAGCCACCTGTGTGCAAAGCACGTCGGTAGAATCAGTCTCGCGTAAGCGTACGCGTAATGTCGGTCCGGGCCGCTTCATCCAACAATACCGCCGAACCAAAGTATGACATGCTGGTAAGCAGTATGACTTGTATCGCCCACAACTCACTTGTGTTCCACTCGTGCATATAACATCTACGCATAAAACCTAGGCTCGGATGCCACTGTTGGGGAACGTAGTAATTTCAAAAAAATTCCTACGCACACGCAAGATCATGGTGATGCATAGCAACGAGAGGGGAGAGTGTTGTCTACGTACCCTCGTAGACCGAAAGCGGAAGCGTCAGAACAACGCGGTTAATGTAGTTGTACGTCTTCACGGCCCGACCGATCAAGCACCGAAACTACGGAACCTTCGAGTTCTAGCACACGTTCAGCTCGATGACGTCCCTCGGGCTCCGATCCAGCCGAGTGTCGAGCGAGAGTTTCGTCAGCATGACGGCGTGGTGACGATCTTGATGTTCTACCATCGCAGGACTTTGCCTAAGCACCGGTACGATATTATCGAGGTGGACTATGGTGGATGGGGGCACCGCACACGGCTAAGAGATCCAAGGGATCAATTGTTGTTGTCTAGAGGTGCCCCCCTGCCCCCGTATATAAAGGAGCCAAGGGGAGGGGTTCGGTCGGCCAGGAGGGGCGCGCCAGGAGGAGTCCTCCTCCCACCGGGAGTAGGACTCCCCCCCTTCCTTGTTGGAGTAGGAGAGAAGAAAAGAGGGGGAGAGGAGGAAGGAAAAGGGGGCCACACCCCTTGTCCAATTCGGACCAGTGGGGGGCTGCGCACCTCCTTCCTTTCGGCCTCTCTGCTCTATTCCCGTATGGCCTAATAAGGCCCATATACTCCCCGGCGAATTCCCGTAACTCTCCGGTACTCCGAAAAATACTCGAATCACTCGGAACCTTTCCGAAGTCAAAATATAGTCGTCCAATATATCGATCTTTATGTCTCGACCACTTCGAGACTCCACGTCATGTCCCCGATCTCATCCGGGACTCTGAACTCCTTTGGTACATCAAAACTCATAAACTCATAATATAACTATCATCGAATCCTTAAGCGTGCAGACCCTACGGGTTCGAGAACTATGTAGACATGACCGAGACACGTTTCCAGTCAATAACCAATAGCGGAACCTGGATGCTCATATTGGCTCCTACATATTCTACGGAGATCTTTATCGGTCAAACCAAATAACAACATACGTTGTTCCCTTTGTCATCGGTGTGTTACTTGCCCGAGATTCGATCGTCGGTATCTCAATACCTAGTTCAATCTTGTTACCGGCAAGTCTCTTTACTCGTTCCATAATGCATCATTCCGTAACCAACTCATTGGCCACATTGCTTGCAAGGCTTATAGTGATGTGCATTACCGAGAGGGCCCTGAGATACCTCTCTGACAATCGGAGTGACAAAACCTAATCTCGAAATACGCCAACTCAACATCTATCTTTGGAGACACCTGTAGAGCTCCTTTATAATCACCCAGTTACGTTGTGATGCTTGGTAGCACACAAAGTGTTCCTCTGGTAAACAGGAGTTGCATAATCTCATAGTTACAGGAACATGTATATGTCATGAAGAAAGCAGTAGCAACATACTAAACGATCAAGTGCTAAGCTAACGGAATGGGTCAAGTCAATCACATCATTCTCCTAATGATGTGATCTCTTTAATCAAATGATAACACATGTCTATGGTTAGGAAACATAACCATCTTTGATTAATGAGCTAGTCAAGTAGAGGCAGACTAGTGACATTAAGTTTGTCTATGTATTCACACATGTATCATGTTTCCGGTTAATACAATTATAGCATGAATAATAAACATTTATCATGATATGAGGAAATAAATAATAACTTTATTATTGCCTCTAGGGCATACTTCCTTCAAGGTTCATGGGAGATATGTTCATAACTGTTCTAGGCTAGAACGAAGCATCTCCAAGGACCAGGAAAATGAGGAGGTCATTGAGTTTTCTGTTGACTTTATTCCTGACCTCAAGCCGATTGGTGTTCCTGAATTGTGGCATAAGGGCAGACTGGGTGGAAATGGCATGCTAGGACCAGATCAAATAATATGTATGGACGGGCATTCTCTCACTGAAGCACACTACACAGCTCTAGAAAATTCCTCCTTGTTGCTCCGTATATTGAGGAACACAAGAATATTTTAAGCTCCAAATACCCGGAGTAGTTTGAAGACTGGATTACACGTGAACAAACGAGGACTTTCGCTGGTTGGTTGCAGACACATGCCATGCATGACACCGCTATTCAAGATAACATGTACTTGCTGTCCTAGTTACCATCTTCGAACACAATTACTTTCAAAGTGTACGAGATAAATGGGAATACATTTTACACGACCGCCCATGATAAAAAGAGCACCTACCAAAACATTGGTGTCCGCTTTGATGCAGCTACCAGTAGGGGGAAAGGACACATATTATGGTTATATAAAGGAGATATGGGAACTTGACTATGTACGTGATTTGAAGGTCCCTTTGTTTCGGTGCAAATGGGTAAATATGACAGGAGGCGCCGTAAAGGAAGACCCGTAGTACGAAATGACAACAGTGGATTGATACGTCTCCAATGTATCTATAATTTTTGATTGTTCCATGCTATTATATTACCTGTTTTGGATGTCTATGGGATTTATTTTACACATTTATATCATTTTTGGGACTAACCTACTAACCGGAGGCCTAGTCCGTATTACTGTATTTTTTGCCTATTTCAGTATTTCAAAGAAAAGGAATATCAAACGGAGTCCAAATGGAATGAAACCTTCGGGAGCGTGATTTTTGGAATGAACGTGATCCGGAGAACTTGGAGTGCAAGCCAAGAAGCAGCCGAGGCGGCCACGAGATAGGAGGGCGCGCCCCCTGTCTCGTGGACCCCTCGGGCGGCCACCGATGTACTTCTTCCTCCTATATAAGCCTACATACCCCAAAAACATCCATGGACCAGCTAAGAAATATTTCCGCCACCATAACCTTCTGTATCCGCGAGATCCCATTTTGGAGCCGTTGTCGGCGTTCTGTCGGAGGGGGAATCCACCACGGAGGGTTTCTACATCAACACCATAGCCCCTCCTTCGGGTCCATAGTTATTAGCTAGATGGCTTCTTCTCTCTTTTGATCTCAATACAATGTTCTCCCCTCTCTTGTGGAGATCTATTCGATGTAATCTCTTTTTGTGGTATGTTTGTTGAGATTCGATGAATTGTGGGTTTATGATCAAGTTTGTCTATGAATAATAAATGAATCTTCTCTGAATTCTTTTATGTATGATTGAGTTATCTTTGCAAGTCTCTTCGAATTATCGGTTTGGTTTGGCCTACTAGATTGATCTTTCTTGCCATGGGAGAAGTGCTTAGCTTTGGGTTCAATCTTGCGGTGTTCTTACCCAGCGACAGAAATGGTTGCAAGACACGTATTGTATTGTTGCCATCGAGGATAAAAAGATGGGGTTTATATCATATTGCTTGAGTTTATCCTTCTACATCATGCCATCTTTCTTAATGCGTTACTCTGTTCTTTTGAACTTAATACTCTAGATGCGTCCTGGATAGGGGTCGATGTGTGGAGCAATAGTAGTAAATGCAGGTAGGAGTCGGTCTACTTGTCATGGACATGATGCCTATATACATGATCATCCCTAGATAACATCATAATTATTCGCTTTTCTATCAATTGCTCGACAGTAATTTGTTGACCCACCGTAATACTTATGCTATCTTGAGAGAAGCCTCTAGTGAAACCTATGGCCCCAGGGTCTATCTTTTATCATATAAGCTTTCAATCTACTTTTATTTGCATCTTACTTTCTGCATCTATATCACAAAATACCAAAAATATATTTATCTTATCATATTATCTCTATCAGATCTCACTTTCGCAAGTGGCCATGAAGGGATTGACAACCCCTTTATCGCATTGGTTGCGAGTTTTTTGTTTGTTTGTGTAGGTTCGTGGGACTTGTGAGGAGCCTCCTACTGGATTGATACCTTGGTTCTGAAAAACTGAGGGAAATACTTACGCTACTGTGCTGCATCACCCTTCCTCTTCAAGGAAAACCAACGCAAGCTCAAGATGTAGCTTGGATCTCAACAATCTTGTGTACGTAGACGAACCATTCGTCCTAGCCAATGATGTGGCACAGGTTTTCTATGTGAAGGACATGTCTACCAAGCCATGAAAAGGAAAAGATAAGGAAGTGAATACATTATTCGATGATCCAAAGCGCCACATAGTTCTTTCATCTAAAAGAAACATCGTGGGAGTGGATAACAAGATAGACATGTCAGAAGATTATGAAAAGTTTCATGAAATTGCTCCCTTCATAGTGAATATTGACCCGAGCATCCAGTTAAATGATGAAGGTTTTACACGGTTACGGCGCAAAGTTTCACACCCGAAGACAGTAGGGAATCTTTGTAATAGTTAGGGTGCTTATCTATTTTGCATTTGAAACGTGTACTTTTGTGCTTCGGACAAATGTGTACCTTTCTGACTTCATTTCCTAATGTTCAGCTCATTTACTGAATTTTTTAGATAAATGACCCTGAAATTGAAAAGCACTACAATGAACTCTGAAAAGGTTGAAAGTTGGCATGGTATCAGCATTTCACCCACATAGCATGTGCAAAAAAGTTGAGAGGGTTACGGCAAAAACTGGATGCACTTTGTGTACAAAATGGACAATCTCTTTCAAAGTATCAGGGTTTCGGACGAAAACTCATCTGTTACAAAGGCATTTCATTTTTTTAAACTTATTTCAACTCCAGACTTTTTGAGCGTTCAGTATGCACCTTCAAAGCCATGTCATCAATTTCCAACCCTTTCTGACTTCATTTGCTATTTTTCATACATTAACTGATTTGTTTGAGCTAAATGACCCTGAAATTGAAAAGCACTACAAATGAACTCTGACTAGGTTGAAACTTGTCATTGTATCATCATTTCACCCACATAACATGTGCAAAAAAGCTGAGAGGGTTACGGCAAAAACTGGATGCACTTTGTGTACGAAATGGACAATCTCTTTTGAAGTATCAGGGTTTCGGACGAAAACTCATCTGTTACAATGACATTTCATTTTTTTGAAATAACCTAGGTATTACCAAATTAAATATAATGATAAAACATTAATATTAAGCATAAGAAAAAAGAATCACTAAAAAATCTATTTTTAAAGTAAAGTTATTGACAAACTAGTGATTCACACAAATTTCAAATAATTCAAATCTAAACTATTGAAATTTGAAAACTAGTGGCAGTAACAGAAAATTTATAATTTTATTTACCTAAAAAAATGTTCACAAAAGAAACTCTAGATAAATCAAAAAACAACTCAGAAATAAAAGAAACTAAATAACACCAAAAAAAAAGCCTGCCTACTGGGCCACAACGGCCTACATACGATTCGAAACCCAACCTGTAGTTAGACTAGGATGCAGGCCGCAAGGACAAGTAGGCCCATAGGGGAGCGCAGTAGTTTAAGCCCAGAAGCCTGCTTTGGAGAGGAGCTCGAAGGAGCAGCCGCGGCTGGGTTTATAAACCAGTGCGGCTGCCCTTCGCTCAGCGAGGTGGGACTAAACTTTGTGCACTGCAATGGCAACGCACCACCTTTACTACCGGTTGGTGGCTCCACCCGGGACTAAAGGGGGGCCTTTAGTACCGGTTGTAACCCCGACCCGGTACTAAAGGGTGTCGCTTCCCGCCATTTGGCCTGGCGAAAACAGACCTTTAGTACCGGTTGGTGGCTACAACCAGCACAAAAGGTCCATCATATATATAGAACACTTGAAAAAAAAATTCAGTTTCCCTGTGTTATTCCTTTGTTTCTTCCTCTCCATCGATGATGCACCGCCTGCGCCGATCGACACCGTCGCCGCCCTGGACGCGCCGCCACCGATGCGCCGCAACCGAGGCGCCGCCACCGACGCGCTGCCCACGCCGTCCCCCGTCGAGCCGCTCGCCGCACCCATCGCGCTGGCCCTCCCTCGAGCTTGCACGCCGTCGCCGTCGCCGCCACCGACATGCCGCACCCAACGCGCTGCCACCGACGCGCTGCCCACGCCATCCCCCGCTCCCGTCGTGTGCCGCCCCTCCCTCGAGCTCGCACGCCGTAGCTGTCGCCGCCCCCGACGCCCCGCTGTGAGCCCTGCCGCCATGGCCTCCCTCCCATATGATCGAACACACATAGGCACACACACACATATATATATTTTCTTATTTTGTAATTTTCTGTTTTTTAGTTTTTTATACTTTTAGTTATAGAAATGTTAGATGAATGTTTTTTAAGTTTTTTTATAGTTTTAGTTATAGAAATGTTAGATGAATTTTAGATATAGCAATGTTAGTTAGATGAATTTTGACATTTTTTTCACTACATGATTAGATGTATATAGAAAAAAGTTAAGGAATTTGATACTTTTAGTTATACATATATACAGCCAGTCTATTATGCCAATATTAGCAGAATAGTTATTCTGATAAGACTTCTGCACTACATGCTCAAAAGAGGCGAACTGCATCGTCTTTATGTTGGGCACTGCAATGCGTCACGGAAGAACTATTTCATTTTCTTGTGTTCCGCCTGCGTTTTCTATGTGAAATCGGGTGTTGCGGGATGATTCAGTTTGTCTCCGCATCTCATTTAAGCTTTATTCTTTATAATTTACAGGAAAATCTACTATAGTGCTTGCAAATCGAGGGATTTGGCGGACGAGATATCTCTGTTGGTTCGTGTTCGCGTCAGATGCGATTTTTTTTGTGCTTGGATGTTGTTTTTAGTAGGAATTCTTTGATTGCGTTCGTTTTAATCCGTCCGTTCACTCTAAAGTTTGTTAATTTTTAGGAGTTAGTTTTCAATTCTTGTTAATTTGACTGTGCGGTCGGGTGAGCTTCGTCCGCTCCTCTGTTCTTGTTCATTTTTTGGATTTTGCCCGTACATGCGTGTTTGAATATTGTAATTACTGTTGCTATAGGTTTGAATTTATTGTATTGCGGGTATAATTGTCATTTTTTGAATTGCATTTTTTAAATGAAAGCTGATGTTCTTCATCTAGTTGTTGTGTCTTCCATGTAATTTTTTGCGGAGGTATTTTTCTATAGTTTAGTGGTTGTACAATTTTTAGGCGAGTTATGGAATTGCGAGTGAAATTGACACCTCTGTTAGTCTACCACATGTCTGTAGTTTTACTGCTTTAATTTTATTTGTTGTAGTCGTGGCATACGTTGTAGTGCACTGCATTTTCGTTAGTAGTGTACTTCGTTGTAGCTGCATTACAGTTGTTATGGCTGCTTATGAGATTTCTCTTTTCTTAAGCTGCATTCTGTGTTCTAGATGACTGCATAATATGCACTTCCGTACTGCATTAGCAGTGTTGTGAATGTTCTATTCGGCTATTAGAATGGACGGTCCATTATATGCTTGTGTTAGATGAATAGTTATTATAAGAGTTCTTTGAGATGCATACTATGAGAATTGTTTTTGAACATCATATGTTAACTGCAAAGTTTCGACCATTTGCATTTCCTTGTTACTATTCAGAGGACTGCTTTTTATTATTATTGGTACCACACTATATTTCCTAGAGAACTGCATTACTGCCAACAACAACTTTGTCCAAAAAGGATGATAAAATGACACAGTTGAGGTTGCATACTTTAAATAGGCATCATTCAATGTGTTTGATGGACATAATTTTGAAAGCATACAATATAAGCAAAGCATTAGAAATATTGGTTGCTTCATATTAGACAACCTAGAGTGAAAATATTGTAAATTTGATGGAGTCTTCTTCTTTGTAGAAAAACATCATGGTCACTTCTCCAACCTCAAAGCCATTCTGGGAGACAAAATCTTTCCAACCAGTAGTTATGTTGATGCAGTCTTCATAGTCAATGTGGTAGTCAGCTTGCATGTCTGCATACACATTCTTGTGTTGTGTCTCCAAAGTAACCTTCCCTGAACTCAGAGGAGGAATTTTATTGTGGATGGCAGTTTCTGCATATTGGAATGGGTGGAAAAAGAATTTTATAAGTAAACAACAAATGTTTTTCTTTTATACTTTGGATGATCTGTTTATGTTGACTTAAATACTACATATATATGACTGCTATTTTCTAAAGTAGTTGCAATGTACAAACAAACTTATATACGGAATTGACCCCTAATTTTACTAGGATATATATTATACTGCAACATGCTTGTACTGCGATGTCAGTAATAGTGTACTTCGCCAGCATGTTAAGAGAACTGCAACGCTTATCTACTGACCCTTTTTATGTTCGTGTGTTGGGATTCTCATCTAACTAGTGTCGATACCCGGTGTGGTACTGACGAAAGATAGGTAGAAGCATCTAGTCTTAATAGCTAACAAATATGAACAACAATACAAATTCTATTTTGTATTTTGTGGACACTACTGAACAAATTGATTGAACTATATATTCAGATGTGGATTTGCAGGCTAGATTCTGTCCAAAATTGTGAGGGTAAAAACATACCCAACTTTCCTGCAGATTGATACGTCTCCAACGTATCTATAATTTTTGATTGTTCCATACTATTATATTACCTGTTTTGGATGTTTATGGGCTTTACTTTACACTTTTATATCATTTTTGGGACTAACCTACTAACCGGAGGCCCAGCCCGTATTGATGTTTTTTTTGCCTATTTCAGTATTTCGAAGAAAAGGAATATCAAACGGACTCCAAACAGAATGAAACCTTCGGGAGCGATCTTTTTGGAACAAACGTGGTCGAGAGGACTTGGAGTGCAAATCCAGAAGTCGCCGAGGTGGCCACGAGGGTGGAGGGCGCCCCCCTACTGGGCACGCCCCCCTCTCTCGTGGGCCCCTCGGGCGTCCACCGACGTACTTCTTCCTCCTATATATACCCATGTACCCCGAAAACATCAGAAGAGCCCAAAAAAACTATTTCCACAGCCGTAACCTTCTGTATCCGCGAGATACCATCTTGGAGCCTTCACCAGCGCTCCGTCGGAGGGGGAATCGACCACGGAGGGCTTCTAAATCAACACCATAGCCTCTCCGATGAGTTGCGAGTAGTTTAGCACAGACCTTCGGGTCCACAGTTATTAGCTAGATGGCTTCTTCTCTCTCTTTGGTTCTCAATACCATGTTCTCCTTGATGTAACTCTTTTTGCGGTGTGTTTGTCGAGATCCGATGAATTGTGGGTTTATGATCAAGTTTATCTATGAGAAATATTTAAATCTCCTCCGAATTCTTTTATGTATGATTGATTTATCTTTGCAAGTCTCTTCGAATTATCAGTTTGGTTTGGCCTACTAGATTGATCTTTCTTGCAATAAAAGAAGTGCTTAGCTTTGGGTTCAATCTTGCGGTGTCCTTTCCTAGTGACAGCAGGGCAGCAAGGCAAGTATTGTATTGTTGCCATCGAGGATAAAAAGATGGGGTTTATATCATATTGCATGAGTTTATCCCTCTACATCATGTCATCTTTCTTAATGCGTTACTCTGTTCTTTATGAACTTAATACTCTAGATGCATGCTGGATAGTAGTCAATGTGTGGAGTAATAGTAGTAGATGCAGTCAGGAGTCGGTCTACTTGTCACGGACATGATGCCTATATACATGATCATGCTTAGTTAATCTCATAATTATTCGCTTTTCTATCAATTGCTCGATAGTAATTTGTTCACCCACTGTAATACTTATGCTACCTTGAGAGAAGACACTAGTGAAACCTATGGCCCCTGCCTCTATCTTTTATCATATAAGCTTTCAATCTACTTTTATTTGCATATTTACTTTTCCAGTCTATATTATAAAATACGAAAAATATATTTATCTTATCATATTATCTCTATCAGATCTCAATTTCGCAAGTGGCCGTGAAGGAATTGACAACCCCTTTATCGCATTGGTTGCGAGGTATTGTTTGTTTGTGTAGGTGCATGGGACTTTTGAGGAGCCTCCTACTTGATTGATACCTTGGTTCTCAAAAATTGAGGGAAATACTTACGCTACTATTGCTGCATCACCCTTTCCTCTTCAAGGAAAACCAACGCAAGCTCAAGACATAGCAAGAAGGATTTCTGGCGCCGTTGCCAGGGAGGTCCTCGCTCAATTCAAGACATACCAAGTACCCATCACAAACTCATCTCCCTCGCAATTACATTATTTGCCATTTACCTCTTGTTTTCCTCTCCCCCACTTCACCCTTGCCGTTTTATTCGCCCTCTCTTTCCCAATCTCCCCTCTCTTTCGCTTGCCTTTTTGTTTGCTTGTGTGTTGGATTGCTTGTCGCTATGGTGCAAGATAATACCAAATTTTGTGACTTTTCCAATTCCAATAATAATGATTTCCTTAGTACTCCGATTGCTCCTCTTAATGATAATGATATTGTGTGAGATGCAAAAGAAAAATGATACGGATAATGATATTGTTAAATTGAAGTTATTTCCGTTTTCACTTAGAGATCGTGCTAAAGTTTGGCTTCTGTCTTTGCCTAAGAATAGTATTGATTCATGAAATAAGTGAAAAGATGCTTTTATCTCTAAGTATTTTCCTCCCGCTAAGATTATCTCTCTTAGGAACGATATTATGAATTTTAAACAACTTGATCATGAGCATGTTGCCCAATCTTGGGAAAGAATGAAATTGATGATTCGCAATTGCCGTACTCATGGTTTGAATTTATGGATGATCATACAAAAATTTTATGCCAGATTGAATTTTGCTTCTAGAAATCTTTTAGATTCGGCCGCTAGAGGCACGTTTATGGAAATCACCTTGGGAGAAGCTACAAAACTCCTTGATAATATTATGGCTAATTATTCTCAATAGCACACCAAAAGATCTAGTAGTAAAAAAGTGCATGCTATAGAAGAAATTAATGTTTTGAGTGGAAAGATGGATGAACTTATGATATTGTTTGCTACTAAGAGTGCTCCTATTGATCCCAATGATATGCCTTTGTCTACTTTGATTGAGAATAATAATGAATCTTTGGATGGGAATTTTGTTGGTAGGAATAATTTTGGTAACAATGCTTATAGAGGAAACTTTAATCCTAGACCGTTACCTAGTAATTCCTCTAATAATTATGGAAATTCCTACAATAATTCTTATGGTAATTTTAATAAGATGCCCTCTGATTTTTAGAATAGTGTGAAAGAATTTATGATTTCTCAAAAGGATTTTAATGCTTTGCTTGAAGAAAAATTGCTCAAAGTTGATGATTTGGCTAGGAATGTTGATAGACTCTCGCTTGATGTTGATTCTTTGAAACTTAGATCTACTCCTCCTAAGCATGATATCAATAAGTCTCTCAAAGTTATGAGAATTTCCATTCGTGAGTTCAAAGAAAGAACTGCTAGATTGCGTGCTAAGAAAGATTGCTTTATAAAGGTGTGTTCTTCTAGTTTCCATGAAAATAATGATGAAGATCTTAAAGTTATTGATGTGTCCCCTATTATATCTTTATTTTACAATATGAATCTTAATAATGATGGGACTGGAGATGAGTCGACTTTAGTTAAAAGGCGTCCCAATGGTTCGGAGTTATTAGATCTTGATGTTAAATTTGGTAAAAGTGGGATTGGAGAGGTCAAGACTTTAGATAGCATTGAACCCACTATCTTGGATTTCAAGGAATTTAATTATGATATTTTTTCTCTAGAAGATTGTATTTCCTTCTTGCAATCTGTTGTTAATTCTCCTGATGCTTATAGTCAAAATAAAGCTTTTACCAAACATATTGTTGATGCCTTGATGCAATCTTTTGATGAAAAACTTAATTTGGAAGTTTCTATACCTAGAAAACTTTATGATGAGTGGGAACCTACTATAGATATTAAAATTAAAGATCATGAGTGTTATGCTTTATGTGATTTGGGTGCCAGTGTTTCCACGATTCCGAAAACTTTATGTGATATTCTAGGTTTCCATGATCTTGATGATTGCTCTTTAAATTTGAACCTTGCGAATTGCACCATTAAAAATCCAATGGGGAGGATCAATGATGTTATCATTGTTGCAAATAGGAGGTGCCCGTAGATTTTATCATTCTTGATATAGATTGCAATCTTTCACGTCCTATTATTCTTGGTAGACCTTTCCTTAGAACGATTGGTGCGATTATTGATATGAAGGAAGGGAATATTAGATTCCAATTTCCATTAAGGAAAGGCACTGAGCACTTTCCAAGAAACAAAGTTAAATTACCTTATGAATCTATCATGTGAGCTACTTATGAATTGAGTGCCAAAGATGGCACTAGTTAGATCTATCCTTCCTTTTATGCCAAGCTAGGGGCGTTAAACGATAGCGCTTGTTGGCAGGCAACCCAATTTTATCTGTCTTTTTTGTTTTTGTTCCTGTTTAGTAATAAAATTTGCATCTGCCTTATGTTTAGATGTATTTTTATGTTTTAATTAGTGTTGGTGCCAAGTAGAACCTATAGGATAACCTATGGTAATAGTTGATTTGATTCTGTTGAAAAACAGAAACTTTGCACACACGAAAATAATTTTAGTAATTTACAAAAACGTGATTTTGCGTTCATTATTTTTGCTGTAGATAAATAGACAAATTTCATTGGACTTACTATTTTGGTAAGATTTTTAGAATTCCAGAAGTATTCGAGAGTTATAGATTGCTACAGACTGTTCTGTTTTTGACAGATTCTGCCTTTCCTGTGTTGTTCGCTTATTTTGATGCATCTATGGCTAGTATTAAGTGGTATGAACCATAGAGAACTTGGAATACAGTAGGTTTAACACCAATATAAATAAAGAGTGGGTTCATTACAGTACCTTATGTGGTGGTTTTTCTTTCTTTCACTAACGGAGCTCATGAGATTTCCTGTTGAGTTTTGTGTTGTGATGTTTTCAAGTTTTGGGTAAAGATTTCGATGGACTATGGAATAAGGAGTGGCAAGAGCCTAAGCTTGGGGATGCCCATGGCACCCCAAGATATTCAAGAATAGACAAAATCCTAAGCTTGGGGATTCCCCCGGAAGGCATCCCCTTTTTCGTCTTTGTTTATCGGTAACTTTACTTGGAGCTATACTTTTATTCGCCACATGATATGGGTTTTGCTTGGAGCATCTTGTATGACATTAGTCCTTGCTTTTTAGTTTACCACAATCATCCTTGCTGTACACACATTTTGGGAGAAGCCCACTTAATTAGAATTTATTAGAATACTCTATGTGCTTCACTTATATCTTTTGAGCTAGATAGTATTTGCTCTAGTGCTTCACTTATATCTTTTAGAGCACGGCGGTGGCATAATTTTGAAGAAAATTTTGATCTCTCATGCCTCACTTATATTATTTTGAGAGACTTTTAGAACACCATGGTATTTGCTATGGTTATAAATTGGTCCTAGAATGATGAGCATCCAAGTTGGGTATAATAAAAACTATCGTTGAAAGTGCATTAAACACTAGGATCAATTTGATGCTTGATAATTGTTTTGAGATATAAAGGTGGTAATATTAGAGTCATGAAAGTGGGTAATTATGAAATTGAGAAATACTTGTGTTGAAGTTGGCAAGTCCCGTAGCATGCACGTATGGTGCCCTATATGAGATGGTGGCCGGAGCTTCTCCTCAACGGGCTGCAGCATCTACGTACGTTGTTGTTTCCTCCAAACATAGCGTTGTTATTTCTCCAAACGCCTAGTCAGCCCAACCATGATGGCTCGGTGCCATGATCAAGCAAGCTTGCATCTTTTCTAATTTTGCGGAGAAGTCAACGTCCTTGTTAGAACAAACAATTAAAAACCATCCAGATAATATACAATGATCTACTAGGTCATGTAGGACAAGCACAGAACACCAACCAAACTAGCCATATACTAGTAGAAAGCCCGTGCGTTGCCATGGGCTTTTGAAATATTTTGCTTGTCGCCCCCAACCTGAGTCGCCGCCTCCGCCACCGGCCAACCCTCTAAACCGTGCCACAATCTTTAGCACCCGCGACCTCCCGCACCACAATCTCGATGGTTGGCAATATTATGAAGAAAAAGGAAGGATCAAGATGGTTCTCTGAAGAAGTCATACCATCTCGCACATCAAGTTCACAGATCGTACACATGCTCTCTTCTCTCGGCATCATTATCATATTTTCAGACTACAAAATCTAACACATGTGTTTTGAATAATCAACAGTTCAAATCAATTACAAGAACATGTCATGGGTGAATCATTTGGGTGCTATACTTTTAAAAAATCATAGGGGAGAGATTTGGCAGGTTACACTGAAAGCCATGTAGAAAGCCATACCCAATAGAGAGATCCAATTTTACTACAAAAGAACTATGTTACACACACAAAAATGTAACTTGTAAGCTCAATAACACTACCTTCTTCCTCAAGTCTTCGCATCACCTAAGTGCCAAATTTCTCACCTATGATGTCAGTATCGCTCTATAGACAATGTTCTTCATGTATGTACCAACAGGACAATCAAAGCTTGGTTAGAAAGGTGGTCGCACAATAATTATTAAAGGGAAAAATCTTCCCTGAATTTGTTTGGGATGACCATAATAATTGTTGCAGATTAATTTTCCACACAAATCTATTCTCTACCTAGTTTTCTCAGATGACCTATTTTTTTCCTGGCTTATTTGCTTTATTTCACTACCAAATAAGAAATTACTCCCCCCCGCCGTTCCTTTATAGTACACAAATCACGGTCGGGTCTTTTTCTGGTACGTGCTAACTTTTTGACTGATCCTCGTAAGTGAAATGTCCTGATTGGTTGTTAGAAATATTTTGTAAGTGTGCATGCAATTAGTTGCGCATTGGCCATCGAAGCATTTGTTTCCAAGTGAGCGGGCATGAAGCATTTGTTTATGTTTTTACATATACTTCTGAGGAATTAGTCAAGGGTATTTGTAGGAGAGAGATCATGGGTATGCGTGTGTATGTCACGGGTTGTTACGCATGTATGACAACTACAACAAGAATAATTAGGCATACAAGGACTTCGTAACACCTACTTGTTTTATGTGGGTAATAAGCTTTCACATTCTGCAACAGAAGTCAGAAAACAAGCAATAATCATCAGTTTTCGGTTCTAGCTAGTTTGCAAGACATAAGCTTATGTAAAACTGCATATTATCACTGCTTTGTTTTTCTCTCCCAGTAAGAATATGCGTAAATGGGAAGAAATATATCTGCTTATTATAACCACTTTTTTTGGTCCCAACAAGAATCTGCTTATTATAACCACTTTTTTTGTGGCAACAAGAATATGCATAAATGTGAAAAGAATATAGCTTACTGTAATATGTGCAATCATTGTTCCATATACATTCACCTGCATGCCAAAGATTTGACCCCATATCCAGCATAGGTAAATATACCAAGAGCAAATTCATAGCTCAGACACCTTCATGAGGAGATTACACGTCTTGTACACTTGATCTGCTTGTATCCTCATCTTGATATTGCTGGGGGGAAATAATCAAGCGCAATTTAGATAATGACGAAGTGCAAGTCTCTTGATTTAGAAACATTGTCTCAGCCTAATATATCATCCTGATTTTTGTATCTTTGACACTTCAGAAGCAAAAAAGTTACAACCACTCAGAATGTAGAGTGAACAGTGAAGTCAAGAAGTCATTTTCCTGTCATCAAGTTAAAACAATAGGCACGGAAACCACATTGTAAATTCTAGAAATAGTAATAGCACAACCAGTAAGCTAATAGATTTAACTGAATTGAACAACAAAATCTGAAAAATTAGAAGATATATATTTATCTATCAGACGATTATTGTGGAAACTGTTGGCACCACTGCCGTCAGCTCTAACTTCTCTTCTAACATATGCGCTTAGGTAATGACGAAGTGCAGGTCCCTATAGGAAAATAATCAAGCGCAATTTAGATAATGACAAAGTGCAGGTCCCTTGATTTAGAAACATTGTCTCAGCCACGAATGACAACCTTGAGATCTATGCAGATTCACTCATGTTACAAGTGTGGAAAACCCATTTACATATTGTAAGCCATGCGACTTGAAATTTTAAACTACTAAGTGTATTTTACTTCAAAGGCCAAACTATTAGAGTGCAAAAAATATTCTAAGAATATAATGTACAGTATTGTAAAGATGGTTCTATATTAATGAAGCTGAACCCAGCCGTCTTGCAATCGCCGCTGCCATTCCACAAGCACAAAACTAACTCAAGGTATGATCTAAACTATTACTATTGTGGCCTAACAAGAACACAACTTTCACTATAAACTATACAACTATATACACCACAGTTAGAACATAGCACCTTTCCAAGAAATCTCAGTACCAATGTGGCCTGACAATAAAGATTTCTGAAAGTTCATCCAAGGACTTATACATAAAAAGGAACTAAACCAGTTCATCCTAAAGCATAATTATTTCCCCAAAAGAAAACAATAATGGAACACTTTACGCGTCAGGCAAAAAATATATGAAAACAAACGTGATTTTTTTTTGACAAAAGATGCCATCTAGACCTGTTAAGTAAAATTCTCTACATAAACACAACGCCTAAAAGATGAATGTTGACCAATTAAAACCCACACTGCCAATGACTGCCAGAGCGTTTGGACATCCATGCACAAAAGAAACCTCTACCATGGTACTGCACGATGTCAACAATGAGGTGGAGATAAGTATTAGGTACTTAGACTTGTGTTAGCTTCATAATTAGTGAGCTCACAGAATCAGGAATAAATCTATATTTTTTCTAAGAGAAAACAATCTATAAATCTGAATGCTATTTGAGGCCACAAAGTGTAACTTTTACCATAACAATATTGTACCTTTTTGAGAAAACAAATTGGGGTACTAATTAATCATGAGCAGATCAAGAAATTACTCGACAATATCAGTCACCAGCCACTCCTTACTTATACCCATTCTTTTAATCAACATGTGCCTTTAATTCCTCCACGGCAGCATACAACCACCATCATGCTACACGGGATTTAACAACACTCCCGCAGAAATTAGAGCAAAACAAAAAAAACTATGTTGCACATACTTTCACCTCATCTACTCGCTAGAATATGTAGAATTTGGAGTGAGTATATACCTGGAGACAAATAGTATAACATTGATGGGGATCCCTAACGTCGCGACCAATCTGTTATCCTCCAGCTTGAGACTACTTGTAAAGTAGCTTTCTATACTAAATCCCTCACCTATAATGATAAATGGTTGTATTTGCATTATATAGAAAAATTTAGGGCGGGTCATGAATCTACAAGATCTTTCAACAAAACATGGGAAGGGAGATAAGAACACTACACTAATGGTGGCAAGGCTAGAGTAGTCAGTCATATGTATAAAAACTTCATCTACAAACAAGCCTGCTCGTGCCAACTTCACATCTAAATATCTATGTATGTGGGTGTTTCACATCCATGCCCTATCATATCTTGAATGGGAAGTCATATGGCCAGAGATCAAAGGGATCAACACCAATGGGACCAAAATTGTTGTACAAAATAACATTTGTATTGACGAGCTCAGCTTGCATAGAAATATATGTATACGGATTTCAAATAAAAATATATATTCAGAGTGCTTTTTTAGATGAAATTTCAGAGTGATTTTTATGAAGACATAAATGAAAGCATTGTACAGTATATCACTAATAGAAAACAGGGCATTTGTCCCGGTTCGTAAGGGCATTTAGTCCCGGTTCGTGAACCGGGACTAAAGGGTCGTTACTAATGCCTCCCCCCTTTAGTCTCGGTTCTAACAGGAACCGGGACAGATGTACCTCCACGTGGCCAGTGCGCCGAGCCCAGGCAGGAGGGCCTTTGGTCCTGGTTGGTGGCACCAACCGGGACCAAAAGGCGTCCACGCGTCAGCAATTCAGTGGCTGGGGTTTTTGTTTTTTTTGAAAGGGGGGGTTGGGGGTTTTGGGGGGGTTAATTTAGGTGTTTCATATATTGTGTTAGCTAGCTAATTAATAGAGAGAAGTGTCCTCTCTTATGTCTGTGCTTGGTCGACGCTACATACTCTACATAGAGAAGCCCTCAACACGCTAGCTAGTAAGAAAATGAAGGGAACCATTAAGTACAGAAATTCGTCATGCATACCGAGAGAAGTGATCGATCGACCTCTCCTTCTCCGAGAGATTGGTCGAACAACAAGTTTTCGTATTATCTATCCGACGCTACTGGCTACATACATATACAATATGTAAGATCTCTTACAATCACCTAGCAATTGAAATCAACTTCCACGTGGTATTCTCTGGCTTTATTGATGACGTGGTTAAGAAAAAATCCCGCCAATTCCTCTTGAATTGCTTTCATGCGATCGTGTTCTAGGACTTCATCCCGCATCTGCCACGTCTAATTTGAAGAACGAGGTTAGTACATATATGAATGAAAGTCAAACAGAAATGATGGTGTAATAAAATGAAATTGTGAATATTATTGCTTACACACTTCATATTGTCTTTTAGAGTAGCCCCGCTTATTTTTTAAAGTCGCGTTGTAGATGACCTCGCACACATAGTATCCACAGAAATTATTTCCTTCTTCCTGCCACAAGCACTTTACGAGAAATAAAGGTCAATCAAACTGATAATGAAGCATTATAAATGGCATTGATGAAAGTATAGCTATAGAATCAACGGGTGATGCGCGCAACTAGCTAGCTAGTAGTACTTACTTTCGGGTATGTATATCGCAGCTCCTTCGGCAGTCCCGGAACTTCTGCGCTGAACTGTTTCCAAACCCTGCAAGACAAAGAAAATAATTATTATTACTTGAGATATCAGGAAATGAACAAAAAGTTGCCGATATAGTGCGATAATGATCGATTGAACTTACTTGTTGAGCATTTTAGTCATGTCCGCATAGGTTTCGGGATTTTTCGTCTCGAGTCTAAGATGTTTACTACTCCCCGCTCAAGCTTAATCTCCAGAAGAACATAGTGGAATCTGCGCACGCATGCATAACTCATCAATTACATTACTATAACCTCACTCGAGTAATAACACGACAGTAACACTCACTGGAAGTTGTAAGGAAAGAGTATTAAATCTTTGTTTCAATTTTTGATCAATGATTGTAGCAAGTTGGCCTCGGCCTCTTCGGCGTGCTTTGTAACCTGAAATTCATCTATGATGTTTGTGTTAATGAACCCAATATCATACATTTCTTGTTTTTTGCACTCGATGATCTTCAATCTGCATAATGTAGTGAGGATAATCTATTATAAATACATGCAATGAAAGAGCCAAGCTATATATAGAGACTTAATGACAGAAATAGTACTTACAGACAGTAGCAAAAGACCGTTAGTTTATCGAGGGCCTTGATTGAAGAACTCGAAGAACTCCTCAAATGGAACAATCAATAGATCAGTTCCAACGAGGTCGTGCTCCTCTTTAATATTCAGATACAAGGAATTCGTCCCCCCAGACTCTTTGCAGGTTTTCATGTACCAATAATGGAATATTCTCATATAGTTGCTAGAGAGTTTTCATCTTTGACGAGAGGCTTCCCGTACTCGTATCCGTGTTCGTCCACCTCCAAGAAATCAGGAAGTTGATCGTCAGGCAGGTAATCTGCAAGATTGCCATAACCGGCCACCGTCCCCGGAGCATTAGTGACGATGTCGCCTCTAGACACATTGAGCGGGGGGCACGTTTGGTTTGCTTGTTCGCCGAGCTGGTCAATTTTTTTCGCAGCTGCTCGTTCTCTTGACCTTTGATGTCTGACAGTAGTTCCCGACCGCTGGGCTTGGAGATATGTCTGTTCAGTAATGCGCTCATAGTTGGTTCTCGGCGGAGACTTTGGTGGTTTCCTCAGGGCATCGATAGTGCGCTTTGCTTTCATAGGATCTACCTTCTCCTCCGGAGGTGGATGTCTCTTTGGTTTCACCCCTTCAAAGAAGTCCTTCATGTGGGTCCGAACGATCGTCGCGTTTTCTTCCTCGGTCCTCTCGTACGGTAACTTCGCTAGAGGCTTGAGAGGTGGACCGTATCTGTATTGCCTCCCGCCTCTGGCTGTACTGCTAGACGCCGGAGCAGACGGAGCGGCTGCAGCGTCTGTCTTCTTTCGTGCTTGCTTACAAGGCGGAGGAGAAGGACTACGATGCGCTGGAGTAGCCAGGGCGGCGGCGGGTCTCTTCCGCCCTTGCTGGCAAGGCGGAGAAGGAGGACGTTGCTGGCTGCTCGGGCGTGCCGGCGCAGGCGGAGGAGGCGGAGTGCCACCACACGCCGGAGAAAGAGGCCCAGTGCCCTGATCGTCACTCACCGGAGGAGGAGGCGGTGGAGGAGGCGGAGTGCCCTGACTCGCCGGAGGAGGAGGAGGAGGCGGAGGCGTCCAGTTCGGAAGGTTGATGAGCTCCTTCCGCCATAGGCATGGAGTCTTCAGAGCAGAACCCGGCCTAGTCTCCCCTTCATCGGTTGGGTGGTAAAGCAGGAGGTCCTCAAATCCCTCCATTATTTCATCCACCATCACCCTAGCATATCCTTCTGGAATCGGCCGGCAGTGAAAAGTTGCGACTTCGTGATAGCATACATCGCGTCATAATGTGGCAATTTTGAGACTTCGTGATAGCATCCACGGGATAGCTGGCGGGAGCCGTCAAGACATGCTCCGGCTGAAGCAGCTCGGTGGAAGCCATGCTGCTTCTCCGCTGAGATGGCGGGGTAGCTTCGGGGGAAGCTTCGGCAGGTCGTTTGCTGCGATCTGCTTCTCGTTCCTCTAGCCCCATTACCTTTTCGTGCAGCGCCTGCAGTTGGTCCTGCTCCAGTTTCTTCCTCCTCTCGTGGGTTTTGTAACCCCCTATGTTCGAAAAACCAACCTTCCACGGAATGGAGCCTGGCGTGCCTCGTGTCCGTTCAGGGTGCTTAGGATTCCCGAGGGCCATTGTGAGCTCGTCCTTCTCCCTCTCTGGAACGAACGTCCCTTGCTGCGCTGCATTCATATAGTGTCAAAGCATCTTGACTGGTATTTTCAGTTGCTCGTTCGTCCAATGGCACTTCCCTGATACAGGGTCCAAGGTTCCGCCAGCCCCGAAGAACCAAGTCCGGCAACGGTCTGGCCAATTCATTGTCTCTGGTTCGATCCCTTTATCAAGCAGATCATTCTCAGCCTTGGACCACTTAGGTCGGGCTTTGAGGTAGCCACCTGACCCCGTGCGATGGTGAAACTGCTTCTTTGCAGCATTTTGCTTATTTGTCGCCGACATCTTCTTACTCTTTTCCGATGTCTTGTGGGCAACAAATGCGGGCCAGTGATCTCTGATCTTCTCATATTTGCCGATGAATTCTGGTGTCTCTTCTTTGTCGACAAACTTGTTCAGCTCTTTCCTCCTCCTCCTGAATAGGGTTGCCATCTTCTTAAGAGCACAAGACATGATTAATTGCTCTTTAACTGGCTTTTCCGGCTCCTCCTCTAGCGGTAGGGTGAAATTTTCCTTCAGCTGAGTCCAAAGATCATCTTTCTGCATATCATTGACATAAGACACCTCAGGGTCTTCCTCCTTTGTCTTATACCATTGGTGCATGCTGATCGGGATCTTGTCCCTAACAAGAACCCCGCACTGAGCAGCACATGTGTTCTTTGTCCGGATGGGTTCAATCGGTTCACCGTCGCGCGTGATTGCTGTGATCTCAAACCTTTCATCTGAGCTCAACTTTTTCTTCGGGCCTTGTGTCTTTACCGAAGTTGTGCTCGATCCAGAGGGCTAGAAAAAAGAAGAAAGACTAGAGTTAATTAATATGTGTACATATACCAAAACAATGAATGCATCCATTAACTAGTCAGCACGGGCTTAACTAATATATATATACTTGGCCGGACTCGGTTCGATCACCGGAGCAGTCAGCACGGTCTCCTTCTTGTACCTCCATTGGGTCACCAGAGCCATCATGAACATAGCCCTATTCTTGTACCGGCATTAATGGGTCGTACCCATCATGAACATAGCCCTCTTCTTCACCCAGTCCTTCCTGACCATCGGTGTCGTTGAGAAATGACGCAACGACATCACTTCCTTGTGCGATTATCTACCCCAACATCGCTTTTGTTGCTTCGTCTCGGGAGTGCTCCATAGTTTCTGCTAATATTTACAACATGTCAATTATTATTCAAACATGGTACAGATGGATATATATTAGTGGCAAACATAGAACTAGCTAGCTAATGACAATAAGGAATCATGTTAGTGGCCTCGATGTTGCTTCTCTAGGGTCTGGGGTGGCCTAGACAACGCTTCAAGGGTTTGGGGTGGCCTCGACACAACGCTTCAAGGGTTTGGGGTGGCCTCGACAATAACGCTCTTTTAACTTGGTAAATTTGGGTGGCCTCGAGAGAGTTTGTCAGGTAGGGGCACGGCAGGAGGGGGTAGGAGACCAACATCACGGTCGAGAGGGGGTATATATATCGACCGCCCCTCATGTCGTAGTTATCGGGGAGGGGGTTATATCGACAACGACGCGACATACATATACATGGGAAAATAATATTATCAGGGAGGGGGTATATCGACCCCCCCCCCTCGTGTTGAAGTTATAGGGAGGGGTATATGGATGACGACAGACCCGATAAAACATAAGAAGATGAAGAAGAAAACGAAGAAGAAAACGACGACAGACCCGACTCTTTTTTCTTCTTCTTTTTTTCTTCGATGTTCTCCTCTATTCCTTTCTTCTTCTCCTCTTCTTTTTCTTCTTTTTTCTTCTTCTTATTTATTTATCATCTTCTTCCTCTTCTTATTTCCTTTTTCCTCTCATTCTTTTTCTTCTTCTTCCTTCTTAAAAATATATGAAGTAGTATTGCTTGTTTTTTTAAATAATGTTCAAATAGAAATTTTAGAAAAAAAGTAAAGGTTTTGCCTAATTCATTGTTCATATGAATATACAAACATTTGCATATTTACAATAATTATTATCACCAAAAAAATCTATGAACATAAAAAATCTATGAACATATATATACGCAGAGAACATATATACATACATATATATATATTTATAAAACTACAAAA